>NC_034605.1:21362718-21380465 GCF_900095145.1 Mus pahari | reverse complement strand
TTAAAAAAAAAAAGAAAGAAAAGGAACAAGTGTGTGTGTATGTGTGTTTTATCCATGGATTCAAGGGAAGCTGGGTTGGGGCTGGTAGCACGGACAGTTCCCAGAGCTTGGGCAGGGTAGTTAAAGATACAAGCCCAGTGTGGACTTTTTTTGAAACCTGTCTTAGTGTCATACCTCCAACAAGGACTTGAATTCTAGTCCTTCCAAGCATATCATCAACTGGGGACTGAACATGCAAATATATAAGCCTACAGGAAGCATTCTCATCCAAACCACCCTAAGAGGAAAGGGTTTATTTCATCTTATTCTTTCCACAGTTCATTTTATAGAAAGTCTGGGTAGGAACTCAAGCAAAGGCCTTGGGATAATAATGCTTAATGGCTTGTTTCCCATGGATTGCTCAGCTTTCTTATACAACTCTAGATGACCTGCCTGGGGGTGGCACCAACCACAGTTAGTCCCACCCGTATGAGTCACTACTCAAGAAAACACCCCTCAGGCTTGCCCACAGGACAATTTTGTGGGGCATCTTCTCAATTGAGGGTTCCTCTCCCTGGATGACTAACTTCTGTCAAGTTAACAAAAACAAGTCTTATACTTTAAGGTAGTTGGTATCTTGCCATGGAGAGCAGTAAGCTTAAGTAGAGGCTAAGGATGTATCCCTTGTGTATCTAGGCACAGGTGTTCTAGTTGGCCTCATTGATGTGGCTACACTAGTGAGCACAGAAAGAACAGAGTTCTGACAACTTGAGACCTTACCCTTGTGGACCACACATTTTCATACTTTCTATACAGTTAGAGGGAAAGACTATTCAGTGATTGCCAATGCAACTGCACAGTAGAGTTGTAGAAATTCAGACTTCTTGATTTCTACCAATTAAAATATGTTGGCTAAACTGAAGGCATTTGCTCCCTCAGATTCTGAGGAACGAGTAGGTTTGGGAAGCTCTGGTTCCAATACAATCTGAGATTGTACAGAACACTAAATAGAGCCAAAAAGTGCCCTAAGCCTCCGAGTCTCAGATAAATTACTCTTACCAGGCTTGACTGCCTTCCTAGTGATTGCAGGATACTGCCGAATGGAGAGGTGAGACAAAAATAAAGTTTTTTTCTTGCAAATTTCTTTATTATTTTTTTTAGCAAGTTCTGTTGTATAATTTTAAGATTTAATGCAATAAAATCTGTAGAATCCTTAAAACCATAGCTGGACTGCAGTAAGGATAAGAAAGACAAACACAAATTTTCACTGTCTTGTTCTAGAAGTTACTCTGCTCTGTGTTAAGTCAGGTAGAATTTCATCAGATATTAACATTTTCTGTGTAGAAAAATTATATAAAGTTGATAATATTCCTTCATGTTATGGAATCTTTGATTTACATAAATGCAGTTTTTTTTGTATTGTTTAATATGCCCTGATTTGAATTTTTGATATGATTATGAGTGTATTCTACAGATTCTCACATAGTCCAGAATGGCCTTGAACTCACTGTGTAGCCAAGGATGGCCTTGAAATCCTGATGTTTCCAGCTCCCCAGTGATGGAATTATAGGCATTCACTGCTATACCTAGTTTCCCATTTTTGATCTATTATGAGAAATGTTAATGATATAAAATTTTAGATCTACAATTGTGTAGTATTTTGTACTTTTAATATATAGTTACAGTACATAAGGTATTTTATATTATCCTTTTATCACTGTATGATTTAGAAACCATAATCTGATTGTAATGATCTTCTAATGAAACATTTCTCTTAAATGAGACAATAGATACACTTGATTCTGTTTAATTCCCTGCATAATTTTTCAGTCTTTTAATACTGAACAGGTTTTATGCTTGTTAGTTATAAATAAATTATGCATTTTTATCACTAGAAATAAAGAACTCAAATTAATGTATTAAATGCTCTTTGGTATATTTTGACATAGTATGAAAATGACCTTTGAACAGCATCTGTGAATATCAAAATTGAGATCCACTTTAACTTTGTTCAATTTTACATTATTTTTCAGGGGTATTATCACATCTTAGCATCAGTTCCTACTGTTCTTGTATGGGTATGGATATATATATATATATATATATATATATATATATGTCAACAGAATACTTTCACATCTTCATGCAGAGTTCTAATTTAATTTAAGTGACCCTTGTTAAAATGAGCTATTTAATAAGCAGATTGGTTTTTCCCAGAGAAGTGCAGAAATAAGGACAGTGCAGAAGAGAATGTATTTATACAATCTGGATGGAACAATCAGACAGTGAATTAAACCAGATCAGAGAAGCCAGAAGAACCAAATGCTGTTAGAGAGGAAGCAGCTGTTTAAGCTCAGAGTCAAGGAAGGGGGATAAGGTCACAGCATAATGTATCTATTTCAGACCCTTTTCTTTTACAAAGGGGAAGTCTCAAAATGTCCCTAATATGTAGGCAGTTTGAGTCTTGGGAGTCCAGAAAGATAATATTAATAAGTAGGACACTTGAATAAAATGTGTTGCTTTCTTCTTTGTACCATATTACATAGTTTACTGTAAGAATTCACTCAAAAATTAAGAATACAAGTTTCTGAATTTAATGAAGCTAACTTATTGACCATATTCATTCTTTAGACCTTTTTTTCTTTTTTACAGTAAGAGGCCATTTTTCAATCTGTGTTTTGGATTTCAGTTCCCCCTGCCTCTTCAGGAGACCTCCACACATCAGTTATTTGTTCATATCTTCATGTAGACCACTAGGTACCAGAATAATATTAGAATGGCTATGGACAGTGAGATGTATTAATACAGTATTTTAAAAATTTCTCTTAAGTAAAGCAGAAAGGAGAAAAGGTTTTGGAGTTGTGCTCAATGAACTGAGACTGCATCTGCTTGAAAGTGGTAATATAAACCTATGGTATGTCTAACTTCAGCTCCTCCTGCCCACTCCAGAACTTGGAACCCAGCACACAGCAACTACCATTCACCATTCACTTCAGACTAAAGACTATTACCTTCTCCTGTAACCTATGTCTATCCTTCTTCACCTCTTCAGTAAAGTACACCTTTATGCAATTGAGCTATAGTTCTAGGAGCAAGAGTGTTTGATGGCTAGGCATGAAACTCAGGGTTCTAGCCCCAACAAAACCAGACGTGATGGTGCAAGTCTCTATTACCAGCACTTGGGAGATGGAGTTAGGTGAGTCTGAAGTTCAAGGTCATCCCCAGTTACATGGCCAGGACAAAACCACACACACAAAGTACACTTTTATCCTGCATCTCTCCAAAAACAAAACATTCACTTCTAATTCTCTTACCCTCCAGTTGCCCAGCAAACAATTCTTATTTGGCTTATGATACTTCTATGGCTTCATTTGGGAAATCATCTTTTGGATGATTACTGGCACTATTACAAAGATCTTTCTACTTCCTCTTTACTTCTGCAATAGTTCACTGTCTACTCTATGTTTGCTATACTGCCCAATACCCCCATTAATCGGTCCTCCATTTATAAACAGCTTAAAATTTGATGTATCTAGTCATTCTACTCCCAGAATTTAATAGACAACACAAAAGCCAGCCATGGCTTGACTCCTGTCTCCTTCTGTAGCCTCATCTTTCTCATCAGCTCTTGTAGAACTTTTAAGACAGATAAGTGGTACTCAGCCTTCTCCATGAACCACTGATCCCTGTTCTGCAGGGCCCCTTATTTGGATCCAGATTTACCATCGTCTTTTTGTACTGGAAAAAAAAATATTTTAAAACTCTAACCTATAGTTAGTAAAGTCATCAACTCTTCCCTCCATTCATACTTCCAAACGCCAAGTACTTGGTTTCTTGATTGCAAACTTGACTGAGTGGACATTCATTCCTTTAAGTAGCCATGCCAATCAACCAAGCCGTTGGTTCTTAATTTAGGGGCCAAAGGAAATGGGAATTTTTAAAGTCCAGGGACGAACGTATGGCAGCTAACAGACGCTAGGCAAACTATCTCGAACTTGTGGGCAGGTTTAAAGAAAACAGGCCATTGTGTTTAACTACGAATTTAAGACAGTAGTGTGTTACGGAGCCCTCGCCTTATCTCAGTGCCATATCTAGCGTCCAAAGGGAATAGTCCTCCAAAAGGAACCCGAAGTCCATATGCTGAGTCCAGTTCTCCACTTGGTCAGCTACCGAGACCCTCCAACCAGGACAGGCGACCAATCCACCCCCTAGGACTTGATCTGCGACAAGCCACGTTGCAGGCTACACGCTGGAAAACTCTTGCCAGAGAACCTAGCAGCCCCCAGATGCAAGATGGCGGCCTCCCCCTCCCCTTCTTTCTCCAGGAGCCCTTCCACGTCCTGGGAAGACGGAAACACCCCGACACGGGAACCCCGGCCCGGCCTTGGGACGTGACTACGCCTCGCGAACCCGGGGCTCGCCGCGGGTCCACCGGGAGGCTGTACCAGCGCGCCTCCCCCGCGCCCGGAGAGCCTTTGTTCGCAGTCGCCATGGAGTACTCGGCCCCGCGGACAGGAAGTGCCGACTGGCGCCCCGCCCCGCGGGTCCGCGCCCCGGAAGTGATCTGCGGCGGCTGCTGCAGAGCGGCCGGGAGGAGGGTGGGTCTCCCTAGAGCGGAGCGCCGGAGTCCTCCTCCTCCGCCGCCGCCCAGGCCGCCGCCGCTGCCGCCGCCCTCCCGACTCCTCCTGCCGCGCTCCGCGCGGAACTCCGAGCGCAGCCCCGAGCGCGGTCCGATCGGCGCAGCCGAGGCCCAAGAGCCCGCGGGTCGAGCGGCTCGCGGTGCAGGTGAGCGCTCGCCGGCCGGGGAGGCCGGGCCGCGGCGGGGGTGTGTCCGACGGGCCAGGCCCGCGGCCGCCGAGATTGCACGTCCCGCCTGCCGCCTGGGCTGGGACCCGACTGCGCCCCGACAGCGGGCGGCGTCTCCGGAAGGTCACCTGCATAGCGCCGGTGGCTCCCAGGGTTGTGCCCGGGCGGTGCCCGCGACCTGGGGCCGCCGCCGCCGCAGTCCCTGCGCCGCACTCCACCCCTGACCTCTCTCGCTTTCAATCCCCTCTTTGCCGGTACAGAGCCGCTGCTTTTCGAGCTTCTCTGCCAGTGTTTGGAAGGAATGGCCTTTTCAGACTAAAGTCTTTAGACGCGTCCAGCTGAATGCTCGAAGGCTCTTGTACAGGTTTAGCCTCTAGAAGAGGAAGGGAATGTCGGCATTGTGTGATGGGGGTTATCTTCCGCGTTCGGTACCTGAAAGATGTCAAGGAGTAGAAGATAACGATTTGTGTGCTTTAGTTGGGCATTCCTGTGTTCAAGTGGGCGGGCGTGGTGGAGCTGAGGTGGTTGTGTTGGGGGATTTAGGAGGAATTAAAGAATTTACTGGCCTTTGCTTGGAAACCAGAATGTCCAGACTTGTGAGAGAGCTCATCCAAGTGTCTTTGAGCTACTATGAGAACTCTGGTGCCACGCCCTACCTGTCAAGCCGGAAAGCACCCTATTTACAGTTTGGGTACAGTTTGGGTACGTGTGCCGGGAGAACCTTTATTTCTGTAAATTCTTTTCCTGTGAATAAATTACAGCTTTAATCACGTTCCTAAAATTGGCTAACAAATTTATTACTCACAGCGTAGAAGGCATTCCCTTTGGCTTATACTTATTAATATGTCCTATTAGCCTATGCTGTTTCTGTCTGTTGATACAATAT
The DNA here is from genome assembly GCF_900095145.1 of Mus pahari. NCBI lineage: Eukaryota > Metazoa > Chordata > Mammalia > Rodentia > Muridae > Mus > Mus pahari. The sequence continues at coordinate 21,374,794 of NC_034605.1, read as the reverse complement.
TCTTATAAATGACTCCTGTGACCCTTAAGATGTTTTCTACAGCGCATTTGTTTTCAGAGGAGCCTTTTCATCATCTTCTCTGTTACCATGTAAAGTGCTCAGAACTCTCCACATTTCTTCACTGAATGAATGAATGGATGCGAATGTGTACAGTTGATGGAATAGTCACTTTCCAGAAGCAATTGATTGTGGCTGGTACTTGCATACCAAGCAAAAGGCACTAGATTCCATCTCTAGCAAGGCCTCCAAACAATTTTGTTAAGAGCACAGTTTTGTTCCTTTGGGATTCTTGGAACATAACAATTTTGCATTGTCTTTTTTGTTCTCCAGAAGATCAAGGAAAAACTCAGGAAGAATTTCATTTTCACTACTCTGACCTGGAAAAGGTTAAAAATATTTAGGGATTGTGATTAGACACATAATCATTTATATTTTATTGTTTCGTGTTTACTTGTAGAGTATATCCAGAGTTAGAAGGAAGAGATTTCCTGGCAAAAGATTGCAAGTATATGCTTGGGGTTGTGATAACTGTACCCAGTCTTTAAAAAGAGGAAGTTAGGAGTTGATGCTGCTTAGAAATAAGGTGAGAAGCACGATTTCTCAGAGTGGCTCATTTTTTGTCATGGATACATGAAATCTTCTGACACCCCCGATGTGACCTTGGCATCTTTGATCAGCAGGCACTTTGATGTTCGGAGATCCACATGCTTCTCTCTCTGCTGAGTGTGCAAATGCAACATTTATTTTGAAGTAGTATTTCATTACCACTATTTTTCCCCAGGGCACTCAGTGTGGGGAAAACTAATCATAGGAAAGAATTATAGGAAAGAATGCTCACCATTTTTTTTTTTCCTCACCATTTTTAAGAGAATGTTTTGGCCTATAGATGGTTGCATTATTCTCAGTTTAAGCTGCACATATCTTTGTCTTCTAGTATATGGTGGTCCTGCACTGGCTTTCTAAGCAGCATTTCAAATAAACAGAGCACAAATAAATGTACCAATATCACTTCTTGTATATGGGTCCACCAAATTAATAGGTTCTTGTATTCTTTTATAAATGAGTGAAAAGAGCAATCATTTTACAAATACTGGAAGCTGTGAATGTTAACTGGGGAAGAGACTATGATCTTGAAGAGGTAGGAGACAGTTTCCATTGTTTTATAAAATACTATAATTCTTAGATTAAGGAGAGAGGAGCCTTTGGTTTAATAACATTACTACACAGAGGTCAGATTTCCCTTCTTTAATTCAGCACCCATCTTGGTAGTAATAGTTCTTATATACTGATTGCCCATCAAGCACTTTGATGAGGATTGTAATGATACCAATATGCTTATATTATTTCTTATCTCCACCATAGCTCTTCCAGATGGGTGGTCTTCCCCAACAGTAAGTGAAGTTATTTGGCAAGAGGCCCAGTTCACAAGCTAGCATGTAGTAGAGCTAGGATTTAAAAGTACAATAACAGTTTCCAAGAGCACTGAAAATTGCAGCTAATCCTAAAAGTCAAGGGGAAAGTGATTCTGACTGACCGAGCTTCCAGAAAAGAGACTATGCTTATCACTCTTAGTCCTGAAGTATGGCCTGAAGTCACCAGTGACTAGCCAAGTAGGAGCTGCAGGCATCTTTATTTCCAGGGTGCTTACAAACACAATGTAACTGTACCCACGTACAGGCTGTTGTGTACCAAGAGGAAAATGGTCCAACATTGTCCTTGAAGGTGTCCTGATAGAATAGGAACTCAGAGCAGGATCTTTGATGGCTTTGTACTTCTGCAGCACCTGTTGGAGCCAGCCCTGTTTGAAATCATATTTGCTTCCTTCTTTCTTCCACTAATGTAGGTGGGATCACCGTAGGACAGTAGGAAGAATATTTTAAAAAACAAAAAGAGTTGTAGAACTCTGTTCTTACAGGTCTGGTTGCCTTTTCCCCTGCAAGTGTGGAGTTTAAGAAAATAATGGAGGGAGGGCATGCCCATCCCTTGGTTTAAAAGATGGGAAATGAGATGCTATCATTCCAAATGACAGAGTTCCGTCTCTAGCCCCAACAGGGAACAGTATTTCTTGTTTATTTTTTAAAGCTGAGTACATTTTAAAAGGGAATTTTCATCATTGATTTAATCATACATGAAAGTGAAGGTTTATTTCCTCAACATCATGAGAGTAGTCTATATAAGCCATTAATTTTATTTATTTATTTTGGGTGGTGGGGATTTTTTATTTATTTATTTTGGGTGGTGGGGATTTTGTAACCCTGGCTGTCCTGGAACTCATTCTGTAGACCAGGATGGCCTCAAACTCTGAGCTCTGCCTGCCTCTGCCTCCTGAGTGCTGGTACTACCACTGCCCCGCTTAAATAAATATTCTTAAATATAAAAAATTGAAAAGCTGAAGGAAAATATACCAATGTCATGTAGAAATTAAATAATATGATACTTTCCTGAAAACCCTGCACAGTGTCCTGTGTTAGATACAAGGGACAGAATTCTTTTTTTCTTTTCTTTTTTTGGTTTTTCGAGACAGGGTTTCTCTGTATAGCCCTGGCTGTCCTGGAACTCACTTTGTAGACCAGGCTGGCCTCGAACTCAGAAATTCACCTGCCTCTGCCTCCCAAGTGCTGGGATTAAAGGCGTGCGCCACCACGCCCGGCGGGACAGAATTCTTGACATACATAATTTACTTAACTCTGAGTTCCAATTCTATTGTTTGATTCAGATTTGAAACTAAGTGTCAGGGTTTCACAGTATGATTATGGACAGTCCAGCCAAAGGTTATGAAATGACCTTGATTTCAGATGCTATGTAAAACGGATGAAATCCCACAAAGCCCCTGATGATGGTCATCCAAACCATAAGATCTCTGTCGTTTTTTAACCAAATAGCTATGGTGGTACCCATTGGCTGCTCAGTGACTTGTGAGTGCTGTCTAGGTTTATTCTGATCACTGAGACCCCGCTTAACCTATAGTTTTTCTCATATTTAAAACGTCCACCATACTCCACTGGTTGAAATCCTCGGTAGCTCATGTTGAACATTAACCTTAATCTGGTACATAGAACCTTCCAGAGGGACTACTTACTTAAACTCACTCACTGGGCCCATCCCTTTCTGCAAGCACAGTTCCAGCAGTGCTGTGACACAGAATCCTGGTGTTTACTTGGGTGATCCCATTCCCCCTTCCTGGAGATCTGACCACTCTTCTCCCCAGTCTAGTAAACTGCTCCTCTTCCAGGCTCCCATTGGGTTACACTTTTTCCAAGAATTATGTCTATGTGTAGCTGGGTGTTTGTTTGTGTTTTTGTTTTGTTTTGTTTTCTGAACCTGTATCTTAAAAGAAAGAAAGAAAAATCTTTAAGACTAGGCAAAATAGTAAGGTGGGCATACCTATAGTTCTGATAATTATAATATAAGGCAGGACGACTATAAGTTGAAGTAAATAGTGAGACTCTGCCTTAGGTTGGGGGTTGAGAGGAGACTTCTGTATTTCTGTGACTGCTGTCCCATGACTTATTACACTGTGGAGAGTGGTTTCTTGTACTCTCCTGAGGACTGAGTTCAGGTATATGCCACCATGATTGACTCTGTAGTTTTCTTTTGAATTTCCCTTATTATAAGTGAGTTGAACATTTTCAAATATGTTTAAGAACCATTTTATTATTGTTACTAGCCTGGTTTTCTACATGATCTTTTGGTATTTTTCCTTCATCTTTTCAACTTATTTTTTTTTTATATTTATTTATTTATTATATGTAAGTACACTGTAGCTGTCAGAAGAGGGGGTCAGATTTCATTGCGGATGGTTGTGAGCCACCATGTGGTTGCTGGGATTTGAACTCAGGACCTTTGGAAGAGCAGTCGGCGCTCTTAACCACTGAGCCATCTCACCAGCCCTCAACTTATTTTTTATTTAAGAACATTACCTTTTAATGTTGGCATATGTTAAAATATTTAATCATCCTTTGGTGTTGTTCATGTTGTTTTTGCCATGAAAAGTCTTCATTTGCTTAATTTAATATAGTCATCTTAAACTTATTTTATCTGGAGTTCCAATCATACAAAGCTTTTCTATGCCCTTAGATTGTAGAGAAATTTGTACTTATTATACAGTTTTATTTCTCATGTTTAGTTCCACATGGAGCATATTTCTGTATATGGTGTGATAAATGAATCTAATTTACCACCTTCAACTATTGAAATAGTTATCCAGTGCTACTTATGAAAACCAATATTTACTCATTTGACACACTGTGGAAATGGGTGTATCTATTCCGTAGGCTCTTCTGGCCAGTGCTGTGCCAGTACCAACGCCCTAGTCGTCGAGGTCTCTTACACTGAGGTGTGGTGTGCTGTCTGACTGGGTAGCCCCTATTGCAGCAGCTTCTCCTCACTGTTTCTCTTGTTCTGCTGTGTTTTTTTTCCCTTGTGAATTTTAGCATCAGTTTGCCTGACTCTGTTGGTTTTCTTATTGGAATTGCATTACATTTATGGGTTTACTTAGGAGCAGTTGACATCTTGATGGTATTGGGACATTTTAACATTAATGAAGAGCAAGCAATGTCTTTATTTTCTTCTTTATTTTTTTGTGTCTTGAGAACTAACTTTTTTAAAAAAGATTTATTTATTTATTATATGTAAGTACACTGTAGCTGTCTTCAGACACTCCAGAAGATCTCATTATGGATGGTTGTGAGCCACCATGTGGTTGCTGGGATTTGAACTCAGGACCTTCGGAAAAGCAGTCAGTGCTCTTAACCACTGAGCCATCTCACCAGCCCTGAGAACTAACTTTTTAATACAACTTTTGTATGGTTCTTATTAAGTTTAGTCATATTTTATCTTTTTTAGATATATCTTCAATCTGGTTATTATTTATGGAAATAAATACTGCCAATTTCTGCTTGTTTTCCTGATACCTTGCTGAATTCTAAGTTACTTTACACTGTTTTCTCTTACACTTTCCAGATACTGTCACATCACGTGTAAATACAGTTTCTTCCTTCTTCTCTGTGTTTATGTGTGATAACTTGTCTGGTTACTTTAGCTAGTCTCTCTAGAGCAATATTAAGTTAGTATGCAGATGCTTACATTGCAACTGGATATTAGTTTAGTTATGGATATGCCTTTTAAATATTACAGTTCTCTACTCTCTTTAAGAGAAACTTGAGACATATGTTGCGATGTCCTCAAGGTTGGGTTTTGGGGGGAGCAACAGAATACAATGGTGAGCAAGGCTAGGATTGCTTGGTGGTTTCCCAGTTACAAATGGATACTGTTTTCTTCTAGCTTCTCTCTGGCATTAGTGTAGATTTGATGTTAACTGAAACTCCCTTTATCCTGCTGTGGCTCTGGCTTGCATCATTGGTTCTCTAGGGCATAGAGCAAAGCTGATGTGTAATCCGATGAGTGTATCCAGGGATAACCTAAAGTAACAACTATGGGGTAGTTCTAGACAGGATTATCCAAGGATCTGCATCATCTGGCTTTGAGGTTAACCTTTCTTTAGTTTATTTATGCAGGCCCAGTCCTCTGCCTGGAATGATGTATAGATATAACAATAGGCAATACACACCAATGCTCCCAAGACCTGAAGAGAGTTATTTCACTGCTGTATAATTCGTACAGAAAACATGCTGCTGGCATTGCTATGTAGTTAAGGATGACCTTGAATCCTGCCTCCACCTCACAAATACTGGGATTATAGGTGCACACCACTATGTCGCACCAGAATAACTTGGTTTGTTAATTGGGGTTGACCCTAGGATCTTGTGTATGCTGGGCAGGTGTTTATCACTGAGGTACATAGATTCTGACAGTTTCAAGATTATGTAAGTCCATGTGTGAGTGTTCAGTCCATATCCCATTTTAGTTAAATCTTTCCTCTCCCAGGGGTGCTGGGTGATAGGCAGTTATTGGACCATAGTCTGCAGAGCTTATCCCTAGATATACCTGCAGTGGCCTGTATATCCTTACTGTCCTGGGAATGCTGTCAGGTTGTTAATAATCTCTTAGTGTTCTATGTTGAAAGCACCTTGGCAACATCTTGGTCCATGCCCTGCTCTGCCTCTGTTCTCCTGTGACCTCTGTGGCCATTTTCTTCTGCATCCAGCTGCCTCAGTGGCCTGGATTTGACTTGGATGGGGTTGGAAAACCTCAGATCTCACTCTTTGACACATATTGCTATCCTAGGACGGAGTTTGGAATAAAAATTTTTTTTCTTTTTCTTTTTTTATCTTCCTCTCCACTGTTTTCTGGCCAGAGAAGTCTGTCTCTTCTCAAGAAATCTTTCCCTTCTCATTTTCTTTCTTTTTCCTTTTTTTTTTTTTTCCTTTTTTCTTTTTTGAAGTAGATGGCCCTTTTGTTTTCAAGAACATCTGGCCTGGAATTTGTGGTTCCCTGCCTCTGCTATGCTAGAATTGCAGGCATGCATCACCTCTCTTGGCTCCACTCATCTTTTTTGCCTAAGGCATTCAGTCTGTGAAAGAAAATCTCTGTCTTCTGAGGCTTTAGGTTTCTGGGGCATCAGCTCTGACCGCTTAGTGCTTAGATAATCGCTGCCTTTCCCACGGCCCTACTAGTCTCTCAGGTCTCCCCGATTCTCTATGTGCTACAATTAGGATAATTCACTCTATCCCTTACCTTATATATTATTACTTGCTATTTCTATTATTTGTTCTTTGCTTATTCCCAAATAAATGAAAAACTGATCTCTTCTTATTCTTGCTTTTTTTTTTCAGTTCAGAAAATCCAGTCCTGTATTTCATTTTTTTAAAGGTTATATTTGTCATGTTAAAGTTGCTTGAAATTTGTATCTTTATTTATTGCTCATTTGCTTTTCTTTTCTGTGACTTGTCCTTTTACTTTCTTTTTTTTCCTTTTTCTGTGATGAAAGGGCTAGTTCTTTTTTTAAAACATTGAAATGTAATTCAACTTCCATGAACTCATTCTTTTTAAAATTTCATACTAGTATAGTCAAAGAGTTGTGTTATCTTTACGACTCATTCTAGCACATTGCCCCTTAAGAAGAAAGCACTTCCGATTTGCTGGTTATCTTTGCAAATTTATCCTGCCTTGTAGCCCTTGACTGCTGTACTTCATGTCTCTACAGATTTGGCTATTCTGAATGTTCTAAGATTTCGTAGATGGTCATTGTATCTTTGATTTTCAGGGTTCACTGCACTCTAGTGTATATGAATATTTCATTTTTGTATGGCTGAATAATCCATTGTGTGACTATGCCATGCTTTATCTATTCATTAATTAATTGATAGTTGAGTGTTTATGCTTGGGCGCTTATGTTGTCTTAACACTGACCTAATGTTACCATTTTGAGGAATGGCCAAAGTAGTCTCTGAGGTACCTGTTTCTTTTGTTGAAGATATGAAAGAACTAGCACGGTGTCTTTCCAATTTTCTTCCATCTATATAAACACTTTATCATCCAACTGTTTGCTCATAGCCTTTGTGATAGGTATAATTTCTATATTCTGTCATATGCTAGGGTACTTTGTCAAAGCAGCTCTGTGTATATAAAATAATCTATATTTTGACTATTGTATATTATTTGTCTTAACATAAGGTCAAATGCTGAGAATGCCTTATTATAAGAATTTATAAATCTCACTTTTGAACTTCTAAGTAAATTTTTTAGTTCACTAACAAGATTTATGTTTTACATTAGCATTTTTGATGAATTTCATACTGTTGAAACTTAAATATATATTAATATGTGTATGTGTCTGTATATGTGGTACCCAGTTCATTTTAGGTCCCAGGTTTTTCCTCTCGTCAAAGGAGATCTTTAATGAAGCAGCTCTCCGAGACGACCCTTGGTTGTTCCTATTGCTTTATTGGGGGTGGATGTGGACACACACACTTTATTTGGAGTAAGCCAGGGATTGTATACTTTTGGGAGGGAAGGGAGTAGGAATATGCAGGAAGGGAAGGCCATTGGCTGAAAGCTAAGGCTATCTAGATACTTTTTAGCATGGAGAAGAACTCTAGGGGCTATGCTATGTAACTGAGTGACTGTGGTTCTCTCAGTTGGCGGTCTTAGAGTAGACATTAGAGGCTGGGAGGGGGCAGCTCCACCCCTGCTGTCTCAGATCTCTGAGATTCTGGGAGTTGAGCATGCTCCACTACACTAGTTCTTATGCCCATCTGGTAGTGTGGTCCCACATGCTCTACATGTGTACCTATCTGCCATGTATGTGCGAGTGTCCAAGTAGGCCAAAGAGGGTATTGGATCCCCTGGAACTTGAGTTACAGATGGTTCTGAGCTGCTTGCCACAAATGTTGGGAACTGAACTTGTATCCTTTAGAAAAGCAACCAGCCTTCTTAACTACTAAGCCATTTCTCTGGTACCACAATTTAAACTTGAAACTGTTAAAATACATTTTTGAAATTTGTGGAATAGCAAGTAGTGAGACAAAAATATCCAAGATGGAGGAGTTAAAGTGTTCCTAGGGAATACTGGCTGTATCTCTTTAAGTCAATAGTGTAGTATTGATTACAAAACTGCAGAGCCCAAATTATGACTAGAGTAACCAAAAATGGTACTGTTTCATGTTGCATACATCTTAGTATGTAATATGACTAAATGTTTAAGCATGAAACCTGGCTTGGTTTGGGTTTGATTGCTGTGAAGAGACATCATGACCACAGCAACTCTTATAAAGGAAAACATTTCATTGGGGCTGCTTTACATTTCAGAGATTTAGTCTATTGTCATCGGCAAGAAATATTTATGCCTCAGTGCTGCTGTGATACTAGAGAGGTAGCTGAGAGTTGTACTTCTTGATTCACAGGCAGCAGCAGGAGTCTTGTGCAGCACTGGGCATGGTTTAAGCATATAATACTCCACAATGAGATACTTCCTCCAACAAGGCCACACCTCCTAATGTGCAGTTCCTGGTGGTGAAGCATTCAAACACAGGAGTCTATGGGGGCTATAACTATTCAAACAACCATGAAACTTAACTAAATTTGTATACATGATGTTATTTGACTGTTTTTTCCTTTTGAGACAGTACTAGTTATAAGTGTAACCACACTACTATGTCTTTCCTATCTGTATCTTCTATTTGTTTCATATAAAGACCCAGTGGTGGCTAATGAGATGGATCAGTGAGTAAAGATGATTGTTGCCAAGTCTAATAACCCTACTTTCAGCCTCAGAACCCACATATAGAAGGAGAGACTCAGTTTCCACAAGTTGTCCTCTGACCTCCACTCACAATGGCATACTTACATCCATACTCACACATCTCACACGCATACACGTAGGTAGGTAGGTAGGTAGGTAGGTAGGTAGGTAGATATGTTGGTAGGTAATAGATAGATAGATAGATAGATAGATAGATAGATAGATAGATAGATAGATAGATAGATAGATAGATGTAATAGATAGATAGATGATAGATAGGTAAAGGGATGGATAGAAGGATGGATGGATGGATGGGTGGATAAAAGACAAGTTTAATAGAGATCAAATGAGAAGCCAGGTATGGTCACATATGTTTGTAACCTCATCACTCAAGAGACAAGAGAACTGAAAGCCAATTGGCAGCCAGCCTGAACTACTTAGCATGCCTCTGTCTCCAAAAACTAAAAAGTAAAATTAAAACAAATTGAACAAGTGAGAATTCTGTTTGGAATGTTTTATTTTGAAGTTTTTACTCCTACAGAAATGTTAGAAGTAGTAGTAAATTGGATACATACAAACCCACACCTGTATTTACCATCTACTGATTATCATTTTTTAAAATTTATTCATTCATCTATTCATTGTGGTGCAGGGGATTGAAACCAGGCCTCATACCTGCTGGGAGGTATACTACCTGCCAGCCTTGTTTTCTATTTTGTTATATTTACCTTTCTTTCTCAAGTTAAGGGTTTCTTATTTATTTGTTGAGTAATTCATTGATTAGCTGTTTAAAAATAAATGGAGAAATTAATCTCTGTGTTCTTTTGCTTGCATTTTTTGAGCATAAAGGCAGTTTTCTACATCACTACCATATTCTAAAGCCTAAGAAAGTAATCCCTGCACAATACTGTCTAATGTCTAGTCCAAATTAATATTTCTCAGTTGTCTCTTAGCTGTTTTTCCTTTGTCTTAGGATCCAGTCAGGGTTCATGGTTTCTCTCCCAGTTATGTCTTTAGTCCTTCATGTTTTTCAATGAACTGTATTCCTGATCCATCAACTAGTGTGAGATATAACTTACACGACATAACATTTATCCACTTAAGACTTATATGATTTTTTTATAACTCCAGAATTGTGAAACCATTGCCATAACATAATATTAAAACTTTTTGAAACATTGTTTTCAAACTTCAGTAAGATTCTTTTTTTTTATGTATTTGTGTGTGTGCTTTGTATGCATACATTCATGAGCATGAGTCCATGTATATGAGGCTCTCAAGTGTTATCCTCAGGAACTCCTTTGATACAGTGTCTCTAATTGAACTCAGTGAAGAGTAACACAGAGTAGTGGCTGCACAATGGAGAAGAAGAACAGAACCCTCCTTCCCACAGAAGACACACGGGCTCTAGGCTTTCGGGGCCAAGAGACTGGGAGGGAACTAATGGAGTAAGACTTGTGTGCAGTCTAGAATTCACTCAGTGAGCTTTATTCTGTCTCTTGGTAGAGAAGAGGTAGATGGAGAGCTGGCCCTTAGTTTCTATCTCTTGATTGCTTCGGAAAAACAAAACAAAACTTAGCTCAGAGGTATATTTTCTGGGTTTTTTTTCATACCTGTTATCTCTCTCTCTCTCTCTCTCTCTCTCTCTCTCTCTCTCTCTCTCTCTCTCTCTCACACACACACACACACACACACACATACACACACACACACACACACACACACACACTCAACACTTACAATGGAATATGCTTCCTATAGGGATGTTGGCATTTCAAACTATGTCCTTGTTTTGCACTGAAACATTATCTTGAGGGTTTTCTTTGTTCTTTGTTTGGCTTTCTGGATTACACATTTGAGGACTTGTTACCTGTAGTCTGGTAACACTGTTTAACACTGGAACATGGTAGATTTTTTTTTTTTTTAATAAAACTAGTGATCCACTAGTCATCTCTTTAGTCTGTAACCATCCTAGTTTTTGAAAATATTATAACTAACATTCACCTTTTCAAAGCTTAAGTTTTAGAGCCCAAATATAAATTTCTAGAATCTGTAGTTGGGCCCTGATCAGACAATTTTAGATTCAGTGTTTCCATTTACTTATCAAACGCACACCAAATGGCAGAAAATCACTGAAGTTTAAGATGTATCATTAAGATATAAAGTCTGTTTGTCTGTCTTCTGTCTTTCTTTCTCTTTTTCTCTCTTTTTTTTAATCCAAAAGTTTGTTTGTTTGTTTGTTTGTTTTCAGCATCCAAAGTATAAATCCCAAGGACTCAGTGGAACAGATTGTTATTCATTTGATGCTCAGGGAAAATCATTAGACGATAATACATCAAATTGCTGTTAAATTGAGGAATTGTTTGGCAGGGTGATGGTGACACATGCCTGTAATACTAGCACTTGGGAGGCAGAGGCAGGAAGATCTCTATGAGTTCAAGAGCAGCCTGGGTTACAGAGCTAGTTCCAAGACAGTCAAGGCTACACAGAGACACAGAGAAACCCTGTCTTGAATACCATCCCCCCTCCCCGAAAAAGAGGAATTTGTGAGACATGAAATTCTAAATACAAAATTTCTATTGCTTGTCATCAGTGTGCTATTACGTAGTGGCATTACTGTAGGCAACGTACATTTAAAGAAAGTGTTCCCGTCTTTAAAAACAGGGACTCGGTTCAGATCATGAACTGGCCACTTCCCAGAGCTCTCAGAAAACAAAGCTTTCATTTTAAAACTTCCATATCTGAAGTGAGTTTTCTCCGCTTCCACACCAAACCCAACAGTGGAAGAAAGAACTTTGAACATTTTCATCATAAAGATATTTTATTTTTTTTTACCATTTCTTTATATTTTTATTAATTACATTTGTTCTTTGACATTTACATACATGTTTAAAACACATTCTAATTACTCTCACTCTTGTCAATGGCCCCCTC
>NC_034605.1:21305836-21360923 GCF_900095145.1 Mus pahari | reverse complement strand
CCTATTTCTCCACAACCTCGCCAGCATCTGTTGTCACCTGAATTTTTAATCTTAGCCATTCTGACTGGTGTGAGATGGAATCTCAGGGTTGTTTTGAATAAAGATATTTTAAATGAGATTAATTTATGAATTATCTGATATAAACATTATACAATGTATAGAAGTACCAAAATATGACATGATACCCTACTTACATTTATAGTTTTTATGTTTTCTGTATATCAGCTTAAATGGTGTTTAAATGCAAACCAAAACTTTGTTTCTTACCTGAGTACTGCTTCTGGCATAAGTTTGTTGTTGAGAGAGTCTCATGACTCTTAGATTTCAGTATGTATGGTAAGAAAACAATAGACTGTAGGCATTAGCTCATTGATGATCATTTTGAGAGGTAGTTTCTCATCTCTAGAACCATAGTTTAATTTCTAAAGTTTATCCTTGTATTGTAGCACACACTGGTCCACTCCTCTTCTCCTGTTGATAAGGATGTAAGAGCACTGTGCTTACCTTTCGTCTCCAAGTTAAAAGGATAATTTTGTATTGCTTCAGAAGAAGAGTACTCCATCCTCCTCTTGTTTCCTATTGGGTTGGTTACTACTTTGTTGTGAATTATCAGAACACTGCACCTTATGGCTTTGAGCCCTGTCTAATTTTGTTGCATATTTAACATTTTTATACAAATAATAACAATTTGTTTTTTAAACCAAAATTTTTTATTGTTTAAAACTCCAGAATTAATCTTTGTCACATTATCTCTATTGAGATTAGAAAATAGTGAAGTTATTCCTGCTTTTAGTGAAATTTTAATTACTTCTTATTAAAATTTCCTTTATTATGCATTATTAGACTACATAGCATCCCATGAGCAGATTGCAAAATGTAAGAGACCCATATTCTTCTCATAAATTACTTGCTGCTGTTTCATTATATTGATAAATTAATATAATATAACCAAACCTTTGATGAATTCTGAACCTTAAATAGTGAGAAATATTGCAATCACAATTATAACTGTAACATCATTAGGACTTAGAACACACACATACACATGGAAAATGCTGTTGCTTATATTACAATTACTAGGCCATGAGTAAACAAGAGGTTTCTTTTGTGGCCATTTTTTTTGTTATATTAGTCAGTAAAACTCATTTATTCATAATTGGAATAAATTAGCAGTATGGCTTCAAAATGAAATGAGAAAGAGAAAAATGACAGCAACTGAGGTTTTTTTTGTTTGTTTTGCTTTGTTTTTTGTTTGTTTGTTTGGTTGGTTGGTTGGTTTGGTTTTGGGTTTTTTCGGGCTTTGATTTTTTTTTTTTTAAGACTCCATCAGTTGTTCTTTCTGTAATATTTGAAGCTAATTGGTATGCATCTGTTATGCAGAGAGTGTAAAATCTCAAACCAGCCTTGTTGTGGAGGAAACTCCCTGCAGATCTTGATGAGTGAACAAAACAGAACCGGGTTAGTCTCTCAACTCTGCACTCTTCACTTCTCATCTTCAGTATTGTCTTGGGCGCTTAGAGCTTTAGTGTTTCCAGACTTACAACTGATTGACCAATTTGCACTCTGATTCTTTAGATGAACTGGGGAGGAATGGCATGTCTACAGTATGAGTGTTTGTCTTGGTTACTTGTGTCATTTCTGTGATAAAGTACCTTGACAAAACAGACAGAAGTAAGGAGGGTTTATTTGGGTTCACCCTTCTAGGGAGCAGTTCATCATAGGAAGCAGGAGCACAGCACCTGGTTATATTGTATCTACAGCCAGAAGCTGAGGGAGAAGAGTGCTGGTGCTCAACTCAAATCCTCCTTTTTAATACAAGAGAATTGTATCATTTACCACCCTCAGTTAAGGGGCCTTTCCGCCTTAATCAACCAAATCTAGGTAGTCCCTCACAGGCATTCCCAAAGGCAACCTACTCTGCATAATCTCTCACTAGTATGCCATGCCTGGAGATGGTTAAGTTGGCAATGTTAACCATCATTATGCTCTAATAATTAACAATCTGAATTATTATTTAGGTTTCTCAGCAATGTTTCCTAGTTTTCAAGTAAAGTTGTTTGTGATAGCAATCTCCAAGATGTCCACCCAATATCTTTGCTTCTTGATATTCAAATCCTTTGTGTTCCCTTTTACAACAAATAATGGCAAACCTGTGGAGCCAAAAGACTATTGAGAAATAATATTACAAGGTAACTTCAAAGGCTTAAAAACAGTGAAGCTTCTGATTTGCCTTCTTAGATAACCCAGTCTAGAGGGAGCCAGCTGTCACACCATGATGACCTTGAAGTAACCCAGTGGAGAGACCCAAGTTGTAAGGAACTGAGGTCTCTTGCCAACAACTACATTGAGTGAAACATCTTTAAAACAGTTGCCCTTGGATAGCAATATCCTTACAGTAACCCCAGCTGAGAACAGTGGGGTGGCAGGATTTGAGGTGTGAGATGATTTACACATGAAAAGTTAGTAAGGAACAACAAGACTAACTTCATTATGTGGTATGGCCACCTTAGCCTGACTCAGCGGTAATGCCATCCACTGAAATGTGGAATCTAGAGAAAGAATGAGTTGTTTTAGTCAATTCAAGCATAGGACTGTCTCACAGCAGAAGATAGAAACAGGTGGCCTCTATCACCTCAAGTCTGTAACTGTTAATATTGAATTTTGATGCAAGATACATAATTCCTTGTACAGTCTTATGAGTCTTGTTTACATCTGTTTGGTTCTTGCTTTACAAACATTTTGATGAATACTGTAAAATATTAGAAGACAGTAGGCATGTTTCCTCAGATTTTAGCGCCATTTTCTTTAAAACCAAGCAGGGTATCAGTATAGATTGAGAACTCAAGCATTTCTGTTAATAAGACAATTCTTCCTAGGAGGAAATTTATATTTATTATGAGTCTTGCCCTGTGAATTCTTTGTGATGACTCAAGATGATTTTTGAAAGTTTGTTAGAATGTACTTGGTTATCTCTGATTAAAGAGTTCCTTAGGTGTCTGTGGCCATTCCAATTTATTATTTTCTAGAAGGAAGACTTGCATTAGTGTAGTTTGGGTATATTTCTAGCTACACATTTTAATTCCAATTTAGACATTTGTTAGCTGTGTGACCTTGGCATGTGTGTAATGGATTGCATGTTTATGTGTTCCCAATATACATATATTGATCTTTTATATTCCAAGATGATAGGTTTAGAAGGTGGAGCTTTGGGAAGGTGTTAGGTCATGAAGGTAGAACCCTCAAGAATGTGATTTGTGTGGCCCCAGAGAAATTCTTCCTCTTATACTACGTGAAAGTACATGGCACAAAGAGCTGTCTGTAACCAGATTCCAAACATTCTGGCACCTGGGCCTTGGCTTTCAAAGTCTTAAGAATTAAGAGAAGTAAGTGCTTGCTGTTTATAAGCCATTCTGTATGGTGTTTGGTTCTAGCATTCTAAATGACTTCAGGGTCCTATTTATGTGACTTATTACAAAACTAAATAAATAAAAGACCAAAACTCCTCCCTTCTTACCTGTGTTATAAGTGAAGACTGAGGGGTAAGTTTTTAAACCCTTAAATAGGCTTCATTTTGCCATCTTACCCGCTGGTGTGATACTTAAGTATTTCAGGACATTTTCCCAGGAAGTCACACTTAAACTTCCCTGTGAGTGTATCTTTACCTATGCTGTCTTTAAAGTCACTGCTGGGAGGGTGAGATGGCTTAGAGGGTAAAGCACTTGCCACACAGGCCTCACTACCCAAGTTTGATTCCTGGGATGCATGTAAAGGGAGGAACAAGCCAACTTCACACAGTTGTCTTCTGATTGCACATGCGCAAACACACTTATGATAATTTTTAAAATTTAGTTATATTCAAATATTAGAGTTTTGTTGATTTTTAAAGGTTTGAGAGCTTTATATTCAAGATTTTCATCCTATAGACCTGAAAAACATGATCTGTAAAGATTTATGAGTAGCAGTAAACCAGAATTTTTAGAGGGTCAGCAGCAGAACTCTGAGCCCATTGCTCCATATTCTAGCCACCTTTCTGAGTTAGTGTATAATCAGAGCGTTGATTGTATTCTGGAAAAATAAAAATGAATATATATATGTTTATATTATTACATATATATGTAATGACAATATCCATCTATTTTAGGAAACACACATACATTGTATTTCACACTTCATTTATTCATTCATTCATTTCATATTTCATTCATTCATTCATTCATTCAAGAAACATGAATTGACTACCATAGGGCAGAAATTATGCAAGGTGATAGAGCTGTGACAATAAACAAACTGAGGAGAATCCCTGCACGCATGGATATTATGTTCTACAAGATAGCATCTTAAAGGATGTAAGAATGAGCCATGTTTTATCTTCTTCCATATGTGGTATAACAAAAACATATGGAATGGATAGAGACCACTATGGGGCTTTATTCTGATGATGTGGTCTTGGAGTAGGTACAGGTTGAGAGATTTGTCAGCTGGTAAAATCTGAACTGTGATAGTGAATCCAAGGGTTTAGCCTGATCAACTTGATGTATGAAGTTGCCCTTGACTGATAAAGGAAAAGTGAAGAGAGACTTGTGGAGTTGGATTAATTAAGAGTTCAGTTCTAGTAGCTTGGAATGGATAGAATTATGTTAAAGGTTATTAGACAGCTGGGTCCGGTATTGAGTAGGAAAAATGAATGTGAATCTGACATTAGGGAAGAAATGAATCTGAAGTATAAATGAGCTTTCTTGTGTATGTCTCTTGAGCCCAGTAGTTTGAATGTTTGTCATTTCCAAAGTTCAGTCCACAAGGCAAAGTGGCACCAAGTGGAGCTTTGGGGAGGTTAGGCTATGAGGACAGAACCCAGAGCAAATGGGATCTGTGTATTTATAGAAGGACTAGAGGAAACTGCACTTCCACTGTATGAGCACAGGGTGTGTCGTCTTGCAGGTACCATCTTAAAGCAAAGAACAGGCTTCTCTAAGCAACAAGCCTGTGGCATCTTGATATTAGGCTTACAGCCTCAAATCTACAAAAAGTAAATTCCTTTGCTTTATAACTCCCCAATCTTAGATGTTTTGTTGTTATACAAATAGCACAAGAATGAGTAAGGTCCTCATTTAAATATAGATAGAAAAAGGAGATTTAACTAAACCAACATTTACAATGAGGTAAGTAAAAAGGATAAATAGAAACCTGTGGGGGAAACAATGGGTTATAATTCTCTGGAAAGCAAAAAAAAAAAATTTTTTTTAATGTTTTATGAGAGGCTGGCAAGATGGTTTGGTAACTAACAGAGTTTGCTGCTCTTCCAGAAAACCAGAGTACAGTTCCTAGCAGCCATGCCAGAGAGCTCACAACTACCTGTAACTCCAGATCCTGGGGATCTGATACCCTTCTCTGGCCTCCAGGAGCACCTACACACACACACACACACACACACACACACACACACACACACACACANCACACACACACACACACACACACGGCTTACCTACACACATACACATGAATTAAAAATAAATATTTTTTTCAAGGAAGTTGTTTATGAAAAGGAATGACTATTTCCGTCAACTGTTAGCACATGAAGAATCATGAAGATTGGAAATTGGCCATTAGTGTTAGTAGTATAGAGATCGTTGATGCCCTTAAGAGCCAGTAAAAACAGGCTTGAGAGACAATGAGAGGGACACATTAATGATTGTAAAAATGGAAGTGTAGCTGAAGTGAGGGAGCTAAGCAGTGGTGGCACGTGCCTTCAATCCTAGCACTAGGGAGGCAGAGGTGGATCTGAATTCAAAGCCAGCCTTATCTACAGAGTGAGTTCCAAGATGTCCAGGGCTACATAGAAGAAGCTCTGTCTCAAAACACAAAAACAAAAAAGAAAATAAGATGAAGGGATGGATCCATCTCAGAAGAGCTAATTGGTGAATGGCAAGAAGACAGTGTTGTGGGGTGATATCTGTTTAATTAGCTGCAGTCACTGGATCTGCTGTATAAGGGGAAGCATTAGGATTACCAAGGTCATTTATAAAAGGGGCAAAGAGCCAAATGCACCCCACTGCCAGATTTTAGAATAAAAGTTTTATTGGAACATAGCCATACTTTTCTGCTTAGGTATTGTCAGTCCCGGTGGCAGAGTGGAGGAGATGCTACAAAGCTTTTAAGTATTTGCTAGAAAGCTTACTGACTCTAGATATATAGAAGAAAGGTTGATATGCTGGTAAGGAGTCAAAGAAGCAGAAGCCAAATAAGAAAACTGAATTTTTTTCAGGAATGTATTCAAGTATTTGTTTTGTTTTGGTCAAAACATAAGAAATCAGAACCTTGAATTTAGAGCAAACTGGCTTGCAGCCTAGGCACTTTTCCTAAGGTGGGTTCCTGAAAAGTCTCTTAGCTTTCCATCTTTGTGACAAAATACTGAAAAAAATCAAATCACTATAAAAGGAAGAAAATGGTTTCCAGGCCCTTATAAGGCCTGCATCATGACATAGAGTACATAGCAAAGTAAAGCCACTAGACTCATGGGGACAAGCAAAGGCAGGCGGGAGTCAGGGCGGCAAATGAGGAACTAGACCTTGTCTCAAGTTCCCATCACCTCCTCCCAATAGTCTATTTAGCTATGACTCCATGGTGGATGATGTATCGATGAGATTGGAGCTCCAGTCCAGTTAACTTCTAGAGGCTCCACCTCTGAATCTATAGTTTTAGAGGTCAAGCCTTCAGGACATGAGGTTTTAAAGGACATTTTAATCTAAATAATAACAGCCTTCAAAATTGTAAGCTAGCTGTATAGTCATATCTTGCTGTATTACAAACCACCTAACCTTTGCTACTTAGAACAGTGTACGTTTATTTCTCTCACCCCTTCTGTGAATCAGGAGTCTAAAACCTGCTTAGCTATATGGTTCTAACTCCCATCAGGCAGCAATCAGCTGAGACCTGGCTGGGTCTCGAGATTCTGCTTTCTAGTTTATATTGCTGTTCACAGGAGACTGGGATGCTCCATAAAACTATGGTTTCCCCTAAATAAAACGGAGAGAACAGAAACCTTTTCCTTTATGATATGCCTTCCTCTCAAGTGTACGTATTGGTCCGGAGCCTTCTTAGGGGCTGTTGCCCACACTGATTGAATGCTAATAGCATTGTGTTCTCAGCATTGCGTGCGACCAGTGCTGCTGTAGTTGCCCAGAGTACTTACTTGTGACAGTTTGCTTATATTATACTCATAAACGCTTTACACTTTTTTTTTTTTTTAATTTTCACCAAGTTTTTTTTCCTTTTTCTTTTTCCTCTGATTTTATGAATAAAACTTCATGGTAGAAAACTGGTATCCAGATAACCAATATGTCCTGAAAATTAAACATTTTAAATGTATAATTAGTCAAGTTATTACTAAAATTTTATTTTGCTGATATTTTTGTTTGTATTTATATGTTAAAAATAAAGTTCCTACATAAATGCTATTTTCAAACTTCTATATTAGTTACTTTTCTGTTGCTGTGACAAACAATGTGACCAAGAAGACAACTTATAATTGAAGGTCTATCAAGGCCACCCCTCCTAACCCTTTCTAAACAGTCTACCAACTTGGGACCAAGTATTCAATCTTATGAGCCTACGGGCAACATTCTCATTCAAACCACATTTGATTCCCTGGGCCCCATCAGCTTCTGGCCATATTATAACACAAAATGCATTCAGTCCTACTTCATAAGTCCAAAGCCTCTTCTGAGGCTCAAGGCAATTCTTAACTGTAACTGCTTATGAAAATAAAAAAGGAAATTATATACTTCCAACATACAGTGGCACAGAACATACATTAGTGTTCCTAAATGGGGGGCGGGGTGCAGTGAGGACATACTGGAAGAAAGTAAAACCAAAATACAGGAGAGCAAATTCTAAATCCTGTTATTCCTTGTCTGATGTCAAGAGCTTAGATGGATTGGCCCTTCTGGCTTTGCTGCCTGCAGCATACATCTCCCAGACCGGTTCCACTCCCTGTGTGCAGCTCTCCTTGGCAGATGTACCACAGCTCTGACACCTCTGACATAATCTGGGCTTCACTTTCTTAGCTTCACATAGTGGTCTTTGAGGGCCTACAAGCAGTGGCTCCCTGCCACACATGCAGCCTCAGCTGCTCTCCTTAACCACAGAGGAAGATTCTGCATCCCTCTTTCTTTCTCTCGTGTCTTCATGACTAAAGCCAGAGCAACATGGACAACACTTAAGTTCTGCTGCCTGATTGGAATGGAGCCTAGGCCCCGAATCACATTTGCAGTAGCTTTTGTTTGTTGCCTTTTAGAAGTGGGAATGTGCTTAGTAGGCCTTTTTACAGCTTGGAAACTTACCTCGGGGAGGGCTTCTTGCCCTGACGGCACCCCTCCTTTTATTCCAATGCACATCAGGCCTCACCTCAATCCGTATTATCTCTTGTAGCGCAAGCCTTGGCTCCAGCATTAACTTTCTCTTAGAATTATGTTTTGTATTTCCTCTTGCCCTATTTGCTCTTTTTTGTTGTAGACCTGCTTAAAAGTAATGACCAATGACTGTGTGACAGCATTAGGTTGTCTTGAAATCTCCTCTGCCAAAGAAATGAGTCCATTACTTTTCAATTTAGCCTCGGTCAGATTCCTAAGAGAGGGACAGAAGGCACATCAGATATTGTCAGACTGTCACAAAAATGGTTTCTAGTCCAGTTAATATCATTCCCCTCTGAGACCTAAGCTGGCTGGGCCTCTACAGTCCATTTTGCCCTTGGTACTACTGTCTTCCAAGCTTCTACTCTGATGGCCCACTAAGCTCTGTTTATAGCATTTGACCACTTTTCTAGGCCAAAGTCTCAAAGTCTTAGCATATATCTAGGAAAAGCACGTGGTCAAGTCCGTCACAGCAATACCACTTCTTGGTACCAATTTCTGTTTTCTGTTGCTGACATAAAACACCATAATGAAGACAACTTAGAAGAGAAAGTATGCTTAATGGCTTAAAATTTCAGAGGGCTAAAGGCCATGATGACTGAGCAAAAGCATGTTGGCAGCGACAGCTGAGAGCTCATATCTGGATCTGCAAGCAGGAGGCAGAGAGGGTGCTCTGGAAATGGCAGGAGTTGAAATTTCAAAACCTGACCCCAGTCTCATACATTCGTCAAAGCCACACCTTCTAATCCTTCCTATACAGTCCACCAAATGGAGGCCAAATATTCAGACATGAGCTTGTGAGGGCTTTTCAGACCACCTTAAACTTGTAAGTTTCCAGTTACCTATATAAAGAGAAAGGCTTTATAGAGATTGCCATATCAGAAAATAGAATTCCATTGTAGTCAGGCCTTCTCTAAAATTTTATAAAATCGATAAACTTGTATTCATTAAGGAAATTGCATGAAAATTGGCTTAACTTAGGAGTATTATCTCTAACAATTCTGACTTATTGGGGCGGACATTTTGGGGACCAGCCCTATGAAAGCTAGCACAGACAGCTTCATGTGTCCTCCATACACAGGTACAACCTAGGAGCAGTCTGACTCATGGGCCTTAATTTGCTGGTCCTACCTCCTCTGCCTAGCCCTCCAGTTGGGGTTTGTCAGGAACCAGAGTGGGGAATTGGGAAAATGGCATTGTAGCCTTACCCAGAGCCTTCCACGTGCTGGGCAATCCCTTAGTGCTGAGCCACATGCTGGACTCTAATGACGAATTCTCAGAAGGGCTCCTGGGATACAACTCAGTTTTATTACTGTTAATAAATTATTCTTCAAGGTAGTTTCTTAGAGTTGTTTCGTGTGTGTGTGTGTGTGTGTGTGTGTGTGTGTGTGTGTAGTATCCTTTACAGAAAGTGTACTAAATGAACTAAAACAGACAGCTCTGCACCAGGAAATCCTGATACCATGATGAGAAGCACTGTAGAAATCCCCTCTAAAATGCTGGGAAACTATTGAGGAATTTACCACCTGGAAACAGGCAGGAGGAGGGGAAGGCTGTGCAAATCAACTCTTTAAATAGCCTTTCCTACCATTATGGGAACATTCACTTTACCCAAGTAGAAAAAAACATATCTCATTAACATCCACCTGTCCTTCTGCAAATGCTATGGTTTCAGGCTTGCTACAGTGACAGCCCTGCTTGACTTTTATATGGTTGATGGGGATTCAAACTCAGGTCCCCAGGGTTAGACAGCAAACATTTACTCACTGAACCACCTCTACAGCACCCCAAATATTTTAACTAAAAAGATTCTGATTAAGTTGTGTGGACCACAAAATAATTGCTTTGTTATCACTGACTGAATAGCAAATGTGCATTAAAGTGGTCATCTTGGAAATCATTAAAAATGTGGATATAGAATAAGAAATTCAGTGAGTTCTGTCTTCTGCCCCATTTTTGCTGTTTAATTCTTTGATGAGTGCTAACAGGCAGTTCGTTCCAGTTTTTACAGTAATAAACTAGAAAGATTTTGCTAATAAGACAAAATCTGCACATTTCTTGTCTTTTCCTCAGTAAATTTTCCTAATTGTAAAAATCATCTCCCATTCTGTAGCTTATCTTTGTTACTTTGTTAATTGTACTTTCAGGAGCACAGTTTTGTGACTTCATCCATTTGATCTTTATGGATTTTGCTTTTGGTGTTAGTAGTTATTACCTAAATCAGAGTCACATGCCTCCTCCTATGCTTTCTTCCAGATTTGTGGTTTAGTTTTTATATTTAGAATGGCCCATTTAGAGTTACTTGTTTATCTGGTATGAGATATGGTGATATGTTAATTTTTACAAATGGATATAAGCATCACTTTTGAAAAGCTTATCTTTGCTTCATTGCCCTTTGTCCCTTTATCAACAAATATTGAAAGCTGTAAACAATAGAGATGCCCATCAGAAAGTGAATGGTTAAGGAATTGCAGTATATCCACACTGCACAGTATTACTTAGCAATAAAAGGAAATGAACTATTGATACAAGCAACAGCATGGCTCTCAAAATTATGCTGAATGGAAGAAGCCAAACAACAATGTATATTGTCCCATGAATATATGAAGTTTTTATGTTTTGTTTGTTGGTTTCTGCATATTCATGCTTGCCAGGCAAGCAATTAATTTTCATTAGCTTCTTTAATTTTTAAGAAGTCAATTTAAAAGGAAGCCGTATATATTACATAATTTCCTTTTTATGTAAGTCTGGAAAATCCTTCACTAATCTGTTACCAGAAAATCAGGTCTATGGAGAAGAGAAGAGTGGGGGAACGAAGGGATTATAATGTCCAAATGTGTGACTGTGTGCAGTTTACTTTCTATATAATGTATTTTAGTAAACCTATGCAAGTAAACTTCTAAAGTATACATAAAGCCACAGTAGGTAGAACAAGTTTTGATAAGGTTTTCTTTTCCCATCTAGACATAATATTGGAAAATATTGAATTGTAAATTAGAGTATTCTGAGTCATGTCAGTCCTAACAGAGCTTATTTTTGATATCAGTATTTAGCTGTCTACAAATCCATTTTGATAGTTGACCCAAATGTCCCCAAATTATCCCCAAATATTTCATTAGCAGTAATTGCATAATCATCAGGGTTAACATATAGCATTTAAGAGGTGGGGAATGAAAGAGAAAAGAGGCCTTCCAGTTTCCATCTACGTCTGGAGCTGACCCTGTGCCACAGCTCTCCCTACCCAAATCCCGCCAAGAGAGAGCTGGTCTCCCAGGAGTGCTGACACACAGGCTTATAGGAGGGACAAGCTGCAGTCAGAGACAGCAAGACCAGCTAACACCACAGGTAACCAGATGGCAAGAGGCAAATGCAAGAAAATAAGCAACAGAAACCAAGGCTACTTGGCTTCATCAGAACACAATTCTCCCACCACAGCAAGCCCAGAAAGCATACTGGAAGAGCAAGACTAGTTTAAAATCACATCTCATGATGTTGATAGAGGACTTTAAGAAGGACATAAATAACTCCCTTAAAGAAACACAGGAGAACACAGGTAAACAGATATAAGCTCCTAAAAAGGAAACACAAAAATCCCTTAAAGAATTATAGGAAAGTATAGCTGAACAGGTGAAGGATTTGAACAAAACCATCCGGGATCTAAAAATGGAAATAGAAACAATAAAGAAATCACAAAGGGAGACAACCCTGGAGATAGAAAACCTAGGAAAGAGATCAAGAGTCATAGATGCAAGCATCACCAACAGAATACAAGAGAAGAGAGAATTCAGGTGCAGAAGATACTATAGAAAACATTGACACAGCAATGAAAGAAAACAAAAAGCAAAATGGGAAGACCAAACCTAAGGATAATAGGTATAGAAGAGAGGGTAGATTCCCACTTAGAGGGCCAGTACATAGCTTCAACAAAGTTATAGAAGAAAACTTCCCTAATCTAAAGAAAGAGATGCCCATAAACATACAAGAAGCCTACAGAACTCCAAATAGATTGGACCAGAAAAGAAATTCCTTCTGTCACACCAAATGCACAAAACAAAGAATATTAAAAGCAGTAAGGGAAAAAGTTCAAGTAACATATAAAGACAGACATATCAGAATTACATCAGACTTCTCACCAGAGACTATGAAAGCCAGAAGATCCTGGGCAGATCTCATACAGACCGTAAGAGAACACAAATGCCAGCCAGCCTGGGCTACTATATCCAGCAAAACTCTCAATTACCGTAGATGGAAAAGCCAAAATATTCCACTACAGAACCATATTTATACAATATCTCTCCACAAATCCAGCCCTACAAAGGATAGTGGATAGAAAGCTCCCAACATAAGGATGGAAACTACACCCAAGAAAAAGCAAGAACATAATATTCTTTCAAAAAACACAAAAGATAGCCACACAAACACAATCCCTCTTCTAACAACAAAAATAACAGGAAGCAACAATCACTATTCCTTAATATCTCTTAATCAGTCTGGTGGTACTACCCGAGGACCCAGCTATGCCATTCCTGGGCATATACCCAGAAGATGCTCCAATATGTAATTAAGGACACATGTTCCACTATGTTTATAGCAGCCATATTTATAATAGCCAGAAGCTGGAAGCAACCCAGATGTCCCTCAACAGAAGAATGAATACAGAAAATGTTGTACATTTACACAATGGATTACTACTCAGCTATTAATGAGTTCATGAAATTCACAGGCAAATGAATGTAACTAGAAAATATCCTGCATGAGGTAACTCAGTCACAAAAGAACATGCATAGTATGTACTCACTGATAAGTGGATATTAGGCAAAGAGTATGGAATACCCACAATACAACTCACAGACCACATGAAGCTCAAGAGGAAGACCAAAGAGTGAATGCTTAATTCCTACTTAGAAGGGGGAACAATATATTCAAGGGAAGTAGAGAGTGGGAGGGACTTGGGCAGAAGAGAGGAGGAGGAGGAGGGGGAAAAGAGGAGCAGAATCATGTATAGAAGGAGATGGAGGGGATGTACAGAGGGTTAGGAAATTGAACAGAGGTGTGTAGCAATGAGGTTAGGGAACTGGGGGTAGCAGCCAGAAAGTTCCAGATGCCAGGAAAGCAAGAGCCTCCCAAGACCCCACGGGGATGACATTAGTTGAAATACCCCACAAATGGGAGGGAGAACCTCTCAAGACCATAGCCAGAGATTAGGCATTCTCTCTTCCACCCCCAGTTGAGAGATAGGGCCACCTACCTATCTCCAAAATTTTAACCCCAAATTGCTCCTGCCTAAAGGAAATGCAGGGACAAAGAGTGGAGCAGAGGCTGAAAGAAAGGCCATCCACTTCTCCACCTGGGGATCCATCCCACATGCAGACACCAAACCCAGACACTTTTGCAGATGCCATGAAGTGTTTGCTGACAGGATATTGATATAGCTGTCTCCTGAGAGGCTCTGCCAGAGCCTGACCAATACAGATGCGGAGGCTTACAGCCAACCATAAGACTGAGCACAGGGACCCCAGTGGAGGAGTTAGGGGAAAGACTGAAGGAGCTGAAGGGGCCTTATCTGGCATCAGTGGGAGGGGAGGCCCTTGGTCGTATAAAGGCTTCATGCCCCAGAGTAGAGGAATGCTAGGGCGGAGAGGCAGGAGTGGGTAGGTGGGTGGAGGAGCACCCTCATTTAAGCAGGGTAAGGTGGAATGGGATAGGGGGTTTGCAGAGGGGAAACCAGGAAAGGGGATACCATTTGAAATGTAAACAAAATATTCAATTAAGAAAAAAAAAATTAAGGAACCTCATTTTTAAAAAGATGAGAAAAGAGTAAGGAAAAATGGTACTAAGGAATTATCTTAGCCTGTGGTCAAGATTCCCTTTTTTACAAGGTAGCTTTACTTTTCATTACAATGCAGGCAGAATTCATTTGCAGAGCTCTGTAGTCCCTTTGACATTGTCCTTAGTCTGCAGACTTTTCTGAGGGTCAAAGACAAACCCCTTATTCTCCTGTGTCTTCTTTATTTAGCCCCATACTTCATTATAGTGGTGTCCTGTTGACTGAAATGTAACATGCAAACCAAAATTCCACATTACTTGATCTTTCTTACTTCTGAATATTCCTTCAGTTTATGATAGTAACAGCTATATTTAGGCTTAACAATTTATTATACTTGAATTAAGCAAACCCAGGCTTCATCTTTTCTCGCTTGTAGTTTCTCGGGTTGAACTCTTGTAAAATAACAAAGAAAGAGCTTTAATCTTTTATTATCTTCTTTTCAAGCCCTTTGAGTCAAGCCTGACTCACTTGGGGTTAGTTATGAGCAGGGACTGATTCATGATCAGGAGAACTGGGGAAGAGAAAGGTGCTGTAAGAGCTGCATGCTGATTTCCTGGGGATGGAATGTGGCTGTTAAAGTACCTACTGAAACAAGCCTTTGTCTTCTTGAGCTCCACTGCTGCTAAGGTGTGTTCTAAATCCCTCTCAGGAAGAAACTGTTAAGTCACATTCTGGCCAGTCCTGCTTCAGAGTAAGCTAGGTCTTGTAGTGTAGAAAGCCAATCAGGTCATCCTGCCTTGACCCTGGGTTAGTTCGGGATTTAATTCTGCCACAGTAGTTCTCAATCAAATATTTATATTATGATCCATAACAGTAAGAAAATTACAGTTATGAAGTAGCAATGAAGTACTTTTCTTGAAATAAAGTAACTTAGATCAAAAAAAGACAATGATCATGTGTCTTTCTTACTTGAAGATAGGAATTTTATCTAATACCATTTTCTTTTTGACTTGTATTGACTATATGAATTTTTTCATTGGGTCTGTTGGTAGTTTGTTTTTTCCTTTTAATTTTAGAGACAGGGTCTCTC
The DNA here is from genome assembly GCF_900095145.1 of Mus pahari. Lineage (NCBI taxonomy): Eukaryota > Metazoa > Chordata > Mammalia > Rodentia > Muridae > Mus > Mus pahari. Next base: position 21,345,655 of record NC_034605.1, on the reverse strand, counting down.
TGTAGTTCTGGGTATCCTGAAACTCACTCTGTAGGCCAGGCTGGCCTCAAACTCACAGAGATATGCCTGCCTCTGCCTCCCCAGTGCTGTGATTAAAGATGTGCACTACCATGGCCCAGCTATGATTTTTTTTTTTTAATAACTTGATTTTAGATTTTTTTTTCTGTGTATGAATGCTTTGCTTTCATGCATGTAAGTGCCTTGTGTACATATGTTCCTGGTGCCCCTGGGAAGACGTAAGAATTTCCTGGAACTGGAGTTAGGGATGGCTGTAACCTGCCATGTGGGTGCTGTAGATGGAACCTGAGTCCTCTGCAAGAACAACTGCTCTCCACTTCTGAGGCATCTCTCCAGACCTTCCCTCTTATATTTAAAATCATGAAAATGTGTTGAGAGAGAAAAAGCACAGATTATAGGAGTGCTTGCGTGTGCTGCATGGGACCAGCACCAATGCTAGGACTAGAAGAAAGCTCTTGGAAATGAGCCTGTGGGGACACGTTAGATACAGTGTGCATCTTACAGTGCTACCAAGATGCTGACCTGACTGGATGAACAGAAGTAGTATTAACACAACTTAAAGTTTGCTGTCTTATGTCCCCTCCCTGACTTTCCTCCCCATTCCTCCTCATTGTTCCTTAAAAAGAATTGACTGTTTGGCCACAGTTCCTCAGAGTAGTGGTTCATTGGATGATCTGTAAGAGGGCAGGATTCATTGGCACAAAGAGAATCTTTGTGGCTGGAGAGTTGATCTTCAGTTTTAAATTCTTGGTATCTAGAAATTATTTTGGGAAGTAATTTTGAAAGCATTGTCTAATCAGTATGCCCTTAAGGCAGTATGTCCTTAAGACAGTACCTGACTTTCACAATAAATGTGTATCGGTATGGGGTTTGGTTTTGGGAAAAGTATGGCCATATGAAGTCTTAACTCAAGATAGCAAAGAAGCCACTGTATAAAGAGAACACTAACTCTGCCTTGACTCTCAACTGTTTGTAAACCAGAAGCTATAATTAGATGCTTATTTTAAAATGTTTCATGTTTCATGACTTTGCATGCTTGTAATTCTAGTACTTAGAAGGCTGAGGCAGGAGAATTGTAAATTCCAGGCCAGTTTGAACTGCAAAGTGAGAACAACCCCCACCCCTTATTGAAAATAGATTTTTTCCCCCTCACACAATATATCCTAAATACAGTTTCCTCTCCTTCTGCTGCTCCCGTCACCTCCCCACATCTCCTTCCATCCAGATCCACTCCCTTTCCCTCTGTCATTAGAAAGCAAACAGGATTCTAAGGGTTAATAATAAAATACAACAAATAAACAAAGACTATCATACGGGATTTGGACAAAACAAACAGAAGGAAAAGAGCTTGAGAGAAGGCACAAGAATTAGAGACCCACAAGTTCATACATAGGAACTTATACATACACTAAAACTCAAAGCAGTCAACCCTAACATGTACACAGAGGTGCAGAGCTGTGCAGGCCCTGGGCTTGCTGCCTCTGTCTCTGAGTCACGTGAGCTTTGCTTAGGTTGATTTGGAGGGGCTTGTTTTCTTGTCCCTCGTTCCCTTTGATTCTTACTCTTTCTGCCTCCTTCTAAAGTGGTTCCTGAGCCATAAAGGTCTGGGTGGGGGCCCTTGATAGAGATATCCCATTTGGATGTTCCAAGAGGCCTTTTCTTAATAGTAGTAGCAATATTTCATTTTCTAATTATTGTATAGTAACCAACCTTTCCCAGTATTTCTTTAGCATACAGTTTGAGGGGCAAGAACTTCAGGAGGCAAAGGTACTTGCTATGAAAACCTGTCTACCTGAACCTCTGAACCTCTTGATGGAGAGAATAGAATACACAAAATTATTACCTGACCTCCACATAGTGCAACCACACACACACACACACACACACACACACACACACACACCATATAAATTTACATAACAAACAAATTTAAAATATATGAATGTACGTTTGGTTGATACTTGGTATCAGTCTTGTTCAGTTGACCAATTCACTACTTGTGGGCTATGGTTTGGTTGGTTGGTTGTCTGTTTTGGTGCTGAGGAATGAACCCAGGACCTTAGGCATCCTACTAATTTTTTTAAGCTGGATCATTGAAACATGGTTAAATTGCTTATTTTATTTTGATCAAAGTTTTTAATTTTGATATAACAGTAAACAAAAAAGCCTAGACTAACAAACACTATGCAACTTACTGCTCATGCCCAAAACCAATTGTTTTCCATCTTCTAGTGTCTTTTATACATGCAGACAGTACAGGTTATTTTTAAGAGATGTATTTATTCTTAGGTATATGAGTATTTTGCCCATCTGTGTTCCTGATGCCCACAGAGGGCATCAGATCTCCTGAAAATGGAGTCTCAGATGGCTGTGAGCCACCACGTTGGTACAGATAACTGAGCCCAGGTTTCTGGGAGAGCAGCAAGTGCTTTTAACTGCTCGGCTTTCATCCCAGCTCCGACAATGTATTCTCATCAAGCCCACTCCCGCTTCCCTGTCCCTGTGTTCTTTCCCAACTTCACATGTTCTTTAAGTAACAACAACCCCTGAGTTTGCTCGGCTCTACCAGTAAGTTTATGGATGTGAGGCCATCTCCTAGGACATGGGTAGCCTCTCATGGCCCACAACCCTAAGGAAAAACGGATGCTTTGTCTGCCAACAGCTTTTCAACTGGGGTAGGCTGGGACTTGATGATCACGTCTCCCCTCTATGCTGAGGTTTTGTCTGTCTTATCTGAGCACTGTACACTCTTGTTCTCTCCATGCTGACTGCTTGTAGACCTTTGTGTTTATCTCTGCTGCTAAAAGAAGATTCTCTGCCGAAGTAGACTGATTTATGTGTATAACAATAACTCATAAGAAGTAAGTTTAATAGTATGTCATTTAGCAAAATAATAATAGGTTCTCTCTTAGGACCTAACCTGTGACCACAGGTTCTTGCCCTAGTACTGTGCCAGGCATGAGCTCCACCTTGTGGAGCTTGCTCTAAGTCCAATCAGAAAGCAGTTGGTCATTCCCAGAACATGTATGTCCTGCCACTTTGGTGATAGTGTTTACTAGCATTTAAGAGCTGTTCAGCGGAGTCTCTGGTGTCTTTTCTGTATAGAATCATAGAATCTACAATTAGGGATACTTTGAATTCTTCACTTTCAACTTTTATTTCTTTTAGTATTTCTTTTAACTCACTGCCCTAGCTACAGAAACTGTACTGAATATGAGTGAAGAGAGTAAACACTCTTTTCTTATTCAGGGTCTGAGCAGAAGTGCCTCTGCATTTAATATGGTGTTGGCTGTAGGTTTGCCATTGCTTTATTATATTGAGGTGTGCTCCCTCCATCCTTAGGCTCTCCTTGACTTTGATCATGAAGGACTTTTTCTGTATATATTGATATATTGCAACTTACTGCTCATGCCCAAAACCAATTGTTTTCCATCTTCTAGTGTCTTTTATACATGCAGACAGTACAGGTTATTTTTAAGAGATGTATTTATTCTTAGGTATATGAGTATTTTGCCCATCTGTGTTCCTGATGCCCACAGAGGGCATCAGATCTCCTGAAAATGGAGTCTCAGATGGCTATGAGCCACCATGTTGGTACAGATGTGATGTCATGTGATGTCTTTCTTTGAGTACCTTTAAATGATATTTATGAATTTAAGTGCCATTTATGAATTTATATGCATGCATCTCTAAAATGAAGGCAAATGGATCATGATGGATTACCTTTTGATGGGATCTTGAATCGTGTTTGCCAGAACATTACTGAGGATTTCTGCATCTGTGTTCATAGGGAGATTGGTCTCTAATCTCATTTTGTTGTGGTTCTATCTTTGCTAGGTTTGATATCACAGTACTGCTGGGTTCGTAAGAAGGATTTTGGAGCATTCCTCCTTTTTCTCTTTTATTGAGTAATTTGAATGGTACTGATATTCTGTTTTGAATGGCTCAAAATTCTGTAATAAATTCATCTGTTTCTTGGAACTGTTTTAGTTGGGAGACCTTTTATTATTGTTTCAATCTCATTGCTGGTTATGGATTTGCTTAAATTATTCCCATTTTGTTTAATTTTGGTGGGTTTAATGCATCTAGAAATTGATCCATTTCTTTTAGACTTTCCATGTTAGTGGAATATAGGACTTTTAATACATCCTGATAAATTTCTGAATTTCTTTGGTTTTTATTGTAATGTGTTTATTTCTAATTTTATTAGTTAATTTTTGGATAATTTAGGTAAGGGGTTTAGCAGTTTATCTTTTAAACAGCCATCTCTTTATTTCATTCATTCTTTGCAATTTTTTGTTTTTGTTTCTCTAATTTCTGCTCCAGTTTTAATTATTTCTCCCCATATACTAGTTTGAGGGTTTGTTCTTTTTCCAAGGCCTTAAGGTGTATCATTTGCTCTTAGGACTGCCTTTATTGTATCACAGAGATTTTGGCATGTTATGTTTTCATTTTTATTCAGTTCTAGAAAATTTTTTAGTTTCTGCATGATCCATTTGTTATCCAATAGTGTGTTGTTTAGTTTCCAGTGTTGTTTAGTTTCCAAGTTCGAGTACTGTTGTGCGTGGTTTCTCTTGTCGATGATATCATGTAGAAAATAGGATGTTACTCCAATTGTGGGGGGTCAGGGAGGGGTTTGGTTGTTCTGGAACTCACTCTATAGACCAGCTTAGCCTTGAATTCAGAGAGATCAACCTGCTCTGCCTCCCAATTGCTGGGATTGAAGGCGTACACCACCATCACCACCTAGCTGTCTCAATATTTCTCTTTGCCAATGCTTGTTTTATGTTCTAACAGTTTTGAAAACGGTTCTCTGAGCTTTTGCAAAGGTATGTGTATTTTTCAATGGTTAAGTGAAATGTTCTGTCCACCCTCATCCTGCCTTTTCCTCCACTCCCATCCCCCTCCTGTTTTCCCTCTCCTGCACCCTCCCTCCTCTTGTCCAGGTGACCTATCTATTGGTGACAGTAAAATATTGAATCTCCCACTGCAACTATACTTGGGTTAATCTGAGGTTTTATATGCGCACCTCTGTTTGGTGCATAGAATTGTACTGTTTGCTTGATGAATTGTTCCCTTAATAAGTATGAAATGACCTTTATCACTTCTAAATAGTGTTAAAGCCTATTTTGCCTGATAATAGAATAATTATGTCTGCATGATTCCTAGATCTATGTTCTTGAAGTATCTTCTTCCATCTTTTCACCCAGAGGTGTATTTCTGAGAGACTGCCAAAAGATGATTCTTGCTTTCTAACCCACTCTGCTAGTCTGTATTTTTTAATTAGGGAATTGAGACCATTAATATCCATAGAATTGAAATGTGTATTCATACTTTTCACTTTGTATTGTTTTCTCAGATCTTTTTGGATTACTAATCTTAGTATTATTTATTTTTTCTCTGCCATCTTGGGTATGTTTATCCCTTTCTTCACTCCAAAGTATTGTCCTAGATCCTTTGTAGAGCTAGCTGAGTGGTCATTTATTTCACAGAAAGTTTTATTTCTCCTTCAATTTTAATTTAATTATCTTCAGAACTTGGTATATGTCTTTCTAAACTCTTTTGACTTTAAAAGTTTTCATCAAATACTTAGCTGTTATTTTTATGGCTCCACCTTCATATATGACTTTGCCTTTCTCTCTTACAGCTTTTCAGTACCTTACTTTAGTATTTGGATTTTGTTTGTTTGTTTTAACTATTACAGATGGACAGTTTACTTCCTGCTTTATTTTTGGTGTTCTGTAAGCCTTTTCTACCTGGGTGGGTATCTCTTTCTTTAGATTTGGGAATTTTTTTTTGTATTATTTTATTAAAAAATGTTAATTGTACCTTTAGCCTGGAATTCATCTCCTTTTATGCCCATAATTCATAAATTTGGTTTTCATAGTATCTCAGAATTCATCCATATTCTATTAGTGTATTTTTTTATCATTTTCTTTAATTGAATTATTTAGTTTCTATATCCCCTAAAGCCCTAAATAAATATTCTGTCTTCTGTGTGATCCATTCTGTTACCAAGGCATTCCACTGAATTTTTTTTTTTTTTTTTTTGGCATGGCAGACAGAATTTTATTCTGAGAAAGACTCTCATAAAAGAGACATGCAACTGATGAGAATAACAAGGTAGAAGTAGAAATAAGACTACATCAGCAAGCTCAGGACTGNACAGTTCAGATAGGACCATCTGAAGCTTGATGTTATGTATATTCTCTTAGATGTGGACTTAAACAACTCAAGAATTCATATGTAGACAATTTCAGGAGATATTATGACATATATGAGATACCATTTTACTATAAAAGAAGCAAGACCTCTTAAGACAACATTAGTTAGTAGTTTATTGATTGTTTACATTTATTTGCTATTATCAAATATGTATCAATTGCCAAATATGGAATAGGAGTAAACCTGCTCCCCAGCTTTTCAATAAACAGTAGGCAACTGTACCAAATGGGTCCACTGAATTTTTTATTCAACTTAATTTTCTATTTTTGTTTCAATTCAGTCTGAGTTTTCTTTCATGTTTCTCTTGTTTGAACTCCTTATTTCACTGGGCTATTTACTTGTGTTCTCTTTACTGCCTTGTTTTAATTTAAAAGTTCACGTATTTGTGCCTCTTTAAATGCTTTAAACTAGCTGAACATGTTTATAACTGTTCTTTTGAATTCTGTGTCTTAAATTTCATCTTTCATCTCAGGTAGGGGACATTACTTTGAAAGTGGTGATTGGAGTAGGGCATGTTGTCTTCGTTTATTGTCTTTTTACAGTGGGATGTGAACATCTGGATTTGGGGTGTTGGTTGTCTTTTAATGTTTTGGCCTACCAAACTGGAATCACAAGACAAGGTGGCTGGCTGGGTGGCTTTGAGGTATCTCAAGGGAATCTAGCCAAGGCCAGCCACTGGAGCAGGGTCTCTTACATCTAGAGCAACTGGGGCAGGCAGGTTTGGAGGTAGAGCCCACTGGGGTCTGAGATGGAGGCAGATTTTCGTACTGTATCCAGATCTGCTCCTGAGCCTACACAAAGCCACCGTGTCCTATGGACTTGGGTCCAGTGTGGACCTAAGAAGACACAGAGTAGCCTGGTTTCATATAAGCAAGCATTTTCTGTAACGTGCCAGTACTATTTTAGATTTCCAGGCTACATTCTCTGTTGCAAATTCATGACTTGGTTTGTTTACAGTCCTTCAAAAGCATAACACTTTTGATTCATTGGCCATACAAAAAATAGGTCAAAGGAACTAAGTTTGTTGGACTTTGGGAAAAACTGTATCTGATGAGTGAAATGATATTCCAATATAGTTTTTGTTGTATTTCTCTTAAGCCTTTTAGAACCATTGCATTTCATTTTCTACAGTTTCCTACATTGATTTTACATACAGTAACTTTTACATGGGGAAACTATTATTATAACTATTACTGCTACTAGTATGTTAAGACGAGGTCTTGTTATAGAGCCCAGGCTGCAGTACACCTACCTCATGTCCTCAGTGCTGAGACTGTAGCACCTTCTGCCATGACCAGCCTAAAAATGTATCTTTCATCTGTAAAAATGAGTTAACAGAGATCTTCCACAGTTTTATATTTTTACTTCCCCATACTAAGATTGTGAAAGTAATCCTGTGTTTTTGTCTGATTCATCTCAGTCTTTGACTTATTTGGCTATGTAGTGTAATAAACTTGGCTGTTTCTTCTTTTCGGGATGATTTACCAAAAGTCCTAACATCATTCATTGAATTGCTCTCATCCTTGCATATGATTCTCACCCTTTGTTGCACAGGATCACGGTATTATTTAGGTCTGTTTCTGCATATTCTATTCTATTCTATTCTATTCTATTCTATTCTATTCTATTCTATTGATCAACAAGCCAAGCTCACTTTTGCATTCTCTCTATCTTGTGTGATCATATTCCACTGAGGAAATGTAGAAACAATTAGCTGAGGAAATGACTAAGTCCATCTGTGGTCCTCACTTGTACTCTTAATTTCCTGGCCTTATCTCACATTACATTGGAAGAGATGTCCCCGCTCTTGTATTCTGAGTCCCATTAGAAGACTTAGATACTAGAGTTGGCCTTTTTCTACATTGTCGTATTTATCCCATTTTTGATGATTACCATACAGACCCTACTTTACCAATACAAAAAGGCAACTAAATGACAAACTTTGTTCCTGGTAACAGAAGGTCTCCATTTTCCCATCTTCAAAGTGAAAATCAATTTCTGTACTTTTTCCTCAACTTACCACATTCTTACTTCCTTGATCTTGAGTCTTCCCATACCCACTAGAACTATCCCAGAGATCCCAGAGATCTCTGTTCTCCGTTTGCCTGTTGTCTAATTGTATCTTTGACCCTACAGGAGTCAAGTTGGCTAGCCTGTTGAGTTATCTCTGGGCTCTTACCTCTCTTGCCTTCTCATTTCTATTTCCATCTTGTTCAGTTTTGTGATTCTGAAAAATGTTATTTAAATTTATGTCTTTGTTTCTACCCTTTCCTTGAACTGTGGATTGACCTCCAATTCCATATTTTAAAACCTGAGTTAGATGACATACCCAAGTAGTGCTTGAGATGTCTTTTCCAGACCTATATCTTCCTAGGCTTGCTCCATTTTTGGCAATAGTATTAATACACATTCAGATATTTATGCCCAAAACTTAGAAGTTTGTTTTGTTTTCTTCCACCTAGTCAAACCAGCATGCCCATCACTTGTTCTTGCAAATGCCTTACACAACAAGGTCATTGCAAAGGCCAGGCTGTCTTACTTGGAGCATGCCACACCTTTGCAACTCTTGCAACTCATCTGTTACAGGAAATTAAAGTAGTACATACACCTTAGGGTTGCCCATAGATGAACTATACTGAGTTACTATGTACAGTGAACTCAAAACCATGCCTGGCACATAATGCTTAGGAAATGCTGTCTCTAGTATACATAGTATTGGTGTCAGAGAATAGTTCAGAGAGCAGAACCAGCACTGCTAGAGTGGCGGCTGCTGCCTGCCATTGCAGCCCATGCCTCTCTTCTGCCTTGTATGTACAGAAAGCTAAGATCAACCCCTGAATTTTCAAGTCTTTTTGTTTGGGGGAAAAGGGGATGGGGATGATAGAGGGTCCCCTGTAGTTCAGGCTAACCTTGAGCTCCAGTGTAGCCAAGCATGACTTTGAACTACTGAGTGAGTCTCCTGTCTTCACTTCCAAGTACAAGAATAACAGACATGTCCCACCAGGTTTTTCCAACTCTTTTCAGCTCTACACTGTGCCACCAGGTCTCCACATACCAGTCGTGGTGATCTTTTTAAAAGCTCAAGTGAAACTATGGCATGTTCCTACTTAGACCATGTGCAGTCTTCTGGTACACGTATTGTGAAATCCAGACACTTTGACGTGACTTTCATTGCCTCTTGTGATCCTGTCTCTCTCTGCCTTCCTTTCAGTCCTGTGACATGCTGCTTCCAGGTTTCTTACCAGGCATCGCATCGCCAGCCTTTTTCTAGTTCTCAGAACATGCCAACCCCTTCATGTTTTATGTTCACTGTGCCCTGTATTCCTGATGTCTGAAATGTTCTGCCCTTAGAATTGGCTGCAACTTTCATGAACTTCAGCTCTCAGAGGTCACATCTTCAGAAACCTATGTCTTGATTATCTGTTAAATGAATCATCCCGTTACCCTCCAACACACACACACACACACACACACACACACACACAGGTTTGTTTGTTTGTTTTTTTCATTGTACTTAGGACTAGTGGAATTTTCTTTTTTTAATGTACATCTAATGTTCTGGTACTAAGTGACTTTACATATTTACCATATAAAACAATATCTGGACTGGTTATTATAGTTTGGATCTCTAACATTGAAAGCTTGATTGCTAATTTGTGGTACTGTTGGGCCATGGCAGAATGTTTAGGAGGTGTGACCTAGTGGAAGGAGGTCAGGTCATTTGGGGCATGCCCTTGACAGGAATGTTGAAACCCCCATCCCTGTTCTTCCTGTCTTCACTTCCTGATAGCCACTGAGGTGCAAATCTTTGGTTTACTACACGTTCTCTGCTTTGTTTCCCTACTAGGCCAAAGCAACCTGGTAACCCAATTTTGATTCTTTACATGTCTAATGAGGCATGTGTATGCCTACATTCTGACATTGTGTATGCGTATGCACAAGCATATGTACACATAACACACTCACTCTTATGCTATAATAATGAGGTGAAAACCGAATAGACATAGTGGCCCTGTAATCAAGTGACTTCTGGCATATCATACGTGAGAAAACCTATTAACAACTACACACTCAGTTGTTTTAAAACGTGATGAGGGTTTTAAAAGAAAAGTATCAGCTGCTACTTAGGAACACAGAGGAAAAGAAAGCTCAATTTATATTGAGTGCTTCGAGTGAGACTGGGACCCCAAAACTGAGAAGAGGGAGCTGGGTAACCAGGAAATCTGATGGCAAAGGTAGAAGTCAGAGAAGACCATCTACAGAAGGAAACCAGTGACGTTTTGTTTGAGCTGAGACACAGCACAGGGAGGTGGGCAGACAGAGATAGGTCTGTGAACTGCTGCTAAGCAAAGCTGTTACAAAATGTGGAGGAGATACTGAGGATGGAGTCATAACCCGTTGATTGCCTAACCACAAGGTCCTTGCTCGAGCCTCCCCATGACTGTGTTTGCTGTGACTTTGCAGCATGCTTTCCTCCTAAAGCCTGGTACCCTGGCCGTAGGCAACTGTGTGCCCACATCACCACTACAGCATCTACAAGAGTCTAGACTCCACATGGAGAGCCTTAATATATTAAAACAAAAGAGTGTTCTACGGAAACAGAGGGCATGCTACATTGAAGCAGTCAAGTTGTATTGATTATTCCAAAAACCACAGATGTCCCCATTGCATGATTGTTGAATTATGCGCTGCTGGGATCTGATTTATAAGTCTGTTAACAGTTGTTGGATGAGGTTTCTTCCAAGCACGTATTTCTGAGGATGCCCTTAATGCAAATGGCCGTCTTTGTTTCCTACTGAACTTAGGAGGAATGTTTCTTCAAGCTCTGAGCATATGAATTAACATGAAAACAAATGATGATTTAATGTAGCCTGTTCTCAATACTCCAGTGTAACTAATGCCCCCTATTATCAGCTTGTGGGTTTCCCTGGGAATTTTTACATTTGGTCAGAACTCATTATAGAATCTGTTAGAAGTGAAATGCCCTTGAATCATTGGCTTGCCTCATTGCTGTGGCATCCTTTGATGGATGATCCTCCCTCTAAGAGTGTGCACTCTGGTTACTATCTATTTACAGTCACTGCAGAATGAGAGCTAGTGTCTTGAGCTCTAAGGACATTATTTCTTCCCTCGTTCAGAATTCTAAAGATTATACTGTTCCATTTGTCTTAGATTCTTCTTAATCCTCTGAGGACTCTGGAAGACAGGATGGCTGCAAACAAGCCCAAGGGTCAGAATTCTTTGGCCTTACACAAAGTCATCATGGTGGGCAGTGGTGGTGTGGGCAAGTCTGCCCTGACTCTGCAGTTCATGTATGATGAGGTAAGTGCCCAACCTCACTTGAATAAAGGTTAAGCTTCAACTGTGTATCCTCTACCTTAGTTGCAGTGGTATTTGGTAGGATTCTTTAACTCCTTGAAGCTCCTAATACCTTCTCTGTTTTAAGTTGAGAGCCATCAGTACCTACTTAATTTTACAAGTAAAAAACTCACAAGCCAGTCTCTAGACCCCAGGCTAAAAAAAAATTGGGAGGGGGCAGAAGCAGTACTAAATTGCTTGTTCTTTTGCATATTCTATACTGTTTATTTCTTATCTAGTCTTCTCTCAAACTGACCTTTGTATTAGCCCTTTCCTCCCTTTTTTAGGTTGGGATTTGAGACAGGGTCTCACTCACAAGCTCAGCGCAGTTTGTCTGCCTCAGCTTCCCACATATGAGATTGCAGGCCTGAGCCACCATGCCCATCACTAGTCCCTTTCCTGCCAATAAGGAAGCCAAACTAAGAACATTCATGTTTTAACTTTCCTAAAATAGGTAAGAGATTTTACTCTAGTAGCTGTAATTACAGTGCTCGCCTAAATGACAGCTGAAAACAAGTGTACAAAGCAGTTGATTACTTATTATGTACTAAAAGCAGTAAAATGCTCCACAACATCAAATAAGCCAGTCCTGGAGTTTCCTCTCGAGAAGTGGAATAGTTCTGGCTTCTTCAGTGTTTATCAAAACACAAAAGAAGAAAATAGAGGTCATCTTTGGATGGCCAGTCAGACCCTTGCAGGCTGAGGAAGATGGCTCTTCAAACACAGAGATAAGCATGTTCATGGAGATGGGGCTACAGTGGACCTATCTGCCCAACTTGCACCAGCTCCTCCTGATCTGGTGCCAGCATGTCCAAAAGAGCCCAAGAACAGGTGGAAATGTGGGTTGTCACCTGACCCCCCCCCACACTGAGTTTGTGTTGAAAACCAACCACCAAAATGGATCCTGACATTGGTGTCCAGCCTGATGGCTCTGGGAATCAGGTGCCCTGACACCTAGCTAGATCCCTCCTTAGTACTAACAGAGAGTTGGTTCTCTTTTCATAATCAAAAGGCTAAGTAACATTACATGGGGGCACTGTTTCTAGGTAGAAACAGAAACCATTTGCATTAAATAAAAGCTTGGCTGTAGACTGTATGTCCACATGGCCCATCCATGGCGACAGCTCCTACACCTAGGACAGTGGAGTCCGACTTGCAGCATGGGAGGATAGCTGAGGGCAGAGAAAAGGAACTGAACTGGGGAAGGGTCTGGTTCACTTCTGCTCCCAGATTGATTAGACAGCTGGTCTGATCCTCTATAGAACCAGCCCTGCTGGTAGGGCAGGTGACCTAAACGTACCAGTTCCTGTGGCAGAGTGCAGCCCCAGCCTGAGTGTGATTTCAGCTACACTGTGGCATTGGGGAGGTCCAGTTGGTACCTGCCTGTTGGCAAACACCAGACTAGCATCCCAGCTAAGAGCTCCTAGGGATCCTCATTCACACACCCTCTGTTCATTGCTGTCTACTGTGGAGACCAAACCTCGGGCATTCTGTAAGTAGTGGGATGGTTTTCTGTCTGCCCGTACCCCATGTGGTGAAGCTGTCAGCACCCTGAAACTAGTGGTGAGAGAATGGTGGTTATTGTTTCACCGTACTTCAGTTTATATAGAATTCTTGTCATTCCTGCGACATCCAGGCCCATCCTGAGAATCTTTCTTTCTTTCTTTCTTTCTTTCTTTCTTTCTTTCTTTCTTTCTTTCTTTCTTTCTTTCTTTCTTTCTTTCTCTCTCTCTCTCTCTCTCTNCTCTCTCTCTCTCTCTCTCTCTCTCTCTCTCTCTCTTTCTTTTTTTCTCTTTCTTTCTTTCTTTCTTTCTTTCTTTCTTTCTTTCTTTCTTTTTTGTTTTTTCAAGAGAATTCCTTGAAGAGGTTTGCAGAGATATTTCCCATGCTGTTATACAGTCAGAAGTGATACTGGTCACAGACTTCAGCAGAGGCATTGCATTGGTTTCACACCCATGGAATGGTGGGGTTCTCAGTGTTGTGTTGATTTATTTATTTTTATTTCATGTTCATTGGTTAGTGTTTTGAGTACAAGGATGTCTGTATAAAGGTGTCAGATCTCCTAGAATTAGAGCTATAGACAGTTATGAGGTGCCATGTGGGTGCTGGGAATTAAACTTGGATCCTCTAAAAGGGCAGCCCATGCTCTTAACTGCTGGACCATCTCTCCAGCCTCCATTAGCTTTTTAATTTTCAATGGCTGGCTGGCTAAGCACAGTGTTAGAACAAGTAATGGTAGAATGTTGGAAAATCTTACAGTTATTAAAACATTATGTTATAGGTAATGTTGACTGTTGACCACTGTGATTCTCAACCTGTGGGTCTCCTAAGACCTTCAGAAAACACAGGTATTTATATTACAGTTCATAACAGTAGCAAACTTACAGTTATGAGATAGCAACAAAAATAATGGTATGGTTGGGCATCACCACAACATGAGGAACTGTGTTCAGGGGTCACAGCCTTAGGAAGATTTAGAACTACTGCTCTACTGTGTACTATTTGCTGTCCTAGACTTAGTATGTATAGAACTGAGTATGTAGTAGTTCAGGGTCCCTGCTGTCAAAGGTAGATTCTAGTAACTTACATAAGCATTAAGCAAATAATGAAAATATTGATTAAAAGCCTACACTATGTATGTGTGAGAGTGTGCGTATGTGTGTGTGAGTGTGTGTGTATGAGTGTGTGTGAGAGAGAGAGAGTGTGTGTGTAAAAGAGAATGTACGTGTGTGTGTGAGTGTGTGTGTGTGTGTGTGTGTGTGTGTGTGTGTGTTTACATAATAATGGAGTGAGGATGACGCTGTTGTAAGATCAGACCATCTTGGTCTGAAAGGTTAAGGTTTCTAGAGCGTGGTCTCCCCTTGTACTAAAACTTGTCACCTTTTGGAGAAAAGCATAGAGGTATTTATCTAAATATTGGCTTATAAGTTATTTCCACAGTTTTAGAACCAAAATCTTGTTTATTTAAAGTCATCTAGAGTGGTATTCTAAATTTGATAAAAAGAATATATGTGTAATGTGTTTTGTATGTATAGTATTTTTAGATTGAAAATGCACTAATTTCAAGCTGTAAGCAGCCTGGAAGTAAGACTTCAACCCAGTCTTTTTGCAGATAAAACATCTGACCAGTAATCTAAAATGAAAATTTATACAGTTTTTACTATTTGTTGAAAACATGTAAAGAGTAGTGATGTCTAAATAAGACGTTTTTAAAAGTAAAAATAATTTTTAAAAATGGATTTTTTTTATGTGTGTGTTTTGTAGTTTGTAGAGGACTATGAACCTACCAAAGCAGACAGCTACAGGAAGAAGGTAGTACTGGATGGAGAAGAGGTACAGATCGACATCTTAGACACAGCAGGGCAGGAGGACTATGCCGCAATTAGAGACAACTACTTCCGAAGTGGGGAGGGGTTTCTCTGTGTCTTCTCTATCACAGAGATGGAGTCCTTCGCAGCTACAGCGGACTTCAGGTATGGCTGAGCCTAATCTCATGTAAACACACAACAGCTCTTTCCAGAAACAGTGGATGACTGAAGCTTGCTCGTTAATCGTTACTGTCTTGAAGAGTGTCCTTCCACTTGAGTGTCAGAGTGTGATTCTGGCCCCTGTGGGTATACACATGTATATTCCTTCAGGTCTTACAGTTGTCCAGGTGCTGGCCACATTGTAGTTTCAAGTGCCCAGAGAACCTTTATGCTTTATAAAGTGTTTCAGAGTAAAGCATGTCTCCTATTGTGGTGTAGGGACCACAGTGATGCTCCACATCTTCTGTAGTAGTCAGTTTCTCAGTCTTGTGTCATCCTCTTTATGATATAAATTATAACATAATAATCTTACCGACTAAATTTATAAAGTGAATCACTGTATACTAGCACATTTGACTTTGTACTACAATACACACTGTGTACCTAATTGGAGTTTGACATGGGTTTGGCTTAGAAGAGATGACATCACTGTCTATCTTAGAGCTCTCAGCGTGAACAGTCTCTGAAGCAATCTTGCAAGTACTCAGTTCATCATACAAGATGTTCTTTCCTTACAGAGTTTTGTATCTGTGATAGGAGTTCTGTCATGCAAGGCACAGGAGAAGCATGTGATGTACTCAGAGAACCCTGACTAATACATCCTCTAATCAGAGGTTGCATAGCCTAGTTGTAAGTATAAGGCATGGTACAAACCCCGGAGGGTAAAGTAGGAAGTGATCATTATAGAAGATCCAGAAAGGGAAGGAAGGCATTGGGGAACATTATAAAAAGATGACCCTCGGAGAAAAGACGATATTTAGGTGTTGGAACACTTACAGACTTGGAACTTGGGAGCTCTAAAGAATCTTAGAGAACAGTCTTGCCCCCCACCCCCACCCCCAAACAAAGGCATGTGGTTGAGAAAATGCACAAGATGAACTGATTTATAAGATCAAGTCTGTTGGTTTCTGTAAAAGAATTTCACATGTAATACTGCATAGTGGATGACAGATCCTGATCCTGGAAACTTGTAAATGGCGAGACATAGAAAATTATATAAGTGCTAATACATGCCATTTCATTCCTCCAGAAGATACCAAAGGGTTTATTATGAAGCAGGCATTGCTGTTGGTAATGGAATAGAATTTGTTTTTCTACAGCTATGGTTGACTGGGAAGTCAGGGTAATTCGTTGCTCCTCTGTGTACCTCCAGTGCAGTTTCCTTCCCATAAAGAGCAGCCCCAGTGACTCATCAGCACCAAGAAAGTCAGTTTGAAACACTGACTGGTAACAGACGCTACCTTGCATGATTCACCTGAAAGTTAGTTAGCACCAGAGCTATCCCTGAATACTTCCAGCCTTCACCCTTCCTGCTCATCTGCCACCAAGGCAGACCATTGCTTCCCCAGCTCCTTAAATGTGTTTGCTATGACACTAGCATCACACTTACCATACCACACTTTTTTAATTGTGTGTGGGTGTTTTGCCTGCTTGTATGTCTATGCACCGCAGAAGCCAGAAGAGGGTAGTGGATTCCCTAAAGCTGAAGTTCCAGTTTTTAGCTACTAAGTGTATGGGAGTAGAGCCATGGCCCTCTGGGAGAACAGCAAGTGCTCTGACCCTCCCAGCTATCTCTCCAGCTCCACACTTACCAAACTTTTTTACTGAACTTACATATTTTTTTTCTTACCAGGAAAAAGTCTTTCTCAAGAACCCATTTCTTTCCCACATGCATCATTTATGATCATATAACAGTACAACATGTGGCTAATCTACACCGGATTTGAGAACTGTGAACTTTCTGTAGAACTTTGAACTTTTTGGAGCTACCTTTCCTTATTTCAGAAATAAAATTGGGCCAGGTTTTAAAGGAATTTTCATATTTTAAAATTTGTATAGTAATGTCTGAATCTGAACCTGAACTGGACTATGAACGTAACCTAGCATGTAACAGTAAGCCCAGCAGTGGGGGTGGCACATGGGCATCCTTGTTGCAGAGTAAATGTGCGACCTGGAACCATGAGACTCTGCCTCTCAAAAGAAAAGAGTAATAGAAATTTTGTTGTTACCAACCCTGGTAACAAATGTGATGGGCCAAAATTCTGCAAATGTTTGTCTTCATATAATTTCTGCATGTCTTAATAATTTCAAAGGTATGGCATGTCTATGATAGCAAGATACTCTAAGATATTTATTTTGTTTCTTATTTTAAATGTTTAATTGCATTTATTTGTTTATTTATTTAGTGTATGTACATATGTCGCAGGACAAATTGTGGGACTCCATGCTCTTCTGCATATGGGTCCCAGAGAATGAGCTCAGGTGGCCAGCTGTGGCCACAGGCGCCTCTACCAGCTGAGCTATTCAGACAGCCCATGTTTCTTCATTTTGAAAGTGAAAAAGCCAAAACATGTTTTCAGATACTTGTAACTCAAGTTCTCTGTGATACTGAGGCAAAAGGGTTACAAATTTAAGGCCAGGCCACGCTGGCAACTTACTGAGACTTCTCTCAAGAATGAAAGGAATTGAGTGCATAGCTCAGTAAGAATGGCTCTTTCCTTCTTTCTTTATTTTTTAAATTAAATTTTTTTAGTGTTAATTTTTTCTTTTTTTCTTAAATTTTTTTTGTTATTTAAATGCATTTATATATCAAACATTAATATTGAGTATTTTGAGAATCAAATAATATATAAAAAATTTGTTCAACTTTTATATTTATATCCTTTCATACCCTAAAAAATATCATTAATGAATATTTAATACTATTCATAACTGAGGATCCTATATCTAATGTTGAATACTAAATTGTTTCAAAACATACAAAATTAAGCATAGTAAAAGAGCATAAAATATTAAAAATGAATCACTAAGAAATATATTCAAAAGCCCTTGTATGATATACCACCTGACATAGTGTGAGAGTATTTAAAACGCATTATGTAGCTCTTTCATAGTGTGCACAAGGCCTGGGATTCAATCTTACAACCTTAAAATAAATATACAAGCTAGCTAACCATCTTGCTCCAGTAATAAGACCACCTGTGACTCACTCTATGAGTGACTGTGTACCACACACAGTTAGAAACATTCACTTTTAATCCTCACAGCAACAGTGTATCGCATTGTCAATCCACCTTACATATGAGGAAGGTGAGGCAAAAAACCATCTTGCTCAGAATCACATGACTAGGAAGAGCAGAGTCTTTACAATCGGAGATACCTTGTAACACATAACATCTTTGTATACAAGAGGTATCTTCGGAAATCTCTGTCCTGTGTGGGAGGGACCTTTGGAATGTAATAAGAGTAGCGCTATCTATCTCTGAAAGATTCTTCCATAATCTCAGTTTAATTAAGAGAAAAATGTCCCAAAGAAACAACTGAGAGACTCAGTCATGTTCCGCGAATCTTTCAAGCTCCTCATCACATAAGGATCGTCAGAGTCCACACAGCCTGTTGGAAGGTCAGGAAGCTAAGTGCTGAAAGATGCTGTTCGCAAATGCGAGTGTCAGGGTGAGAATGGGACTCGGTGTCAGAACATTTGCCTGGCGTCCCACACTGAAAAGAAAACACTAGAATAATAATAGAAGATACCAGTTTGGATATCGCTAGTAAGTGGTAGGTGAGTTGCTGATGCATGAAATGTGCCCACACTTACAATAGCAACCGAGGAAAGCCGTGTCTCTGCTCTGGAGCCTGTCCTCACGGCTTTTCTGCTACCGCCATGCTTGTGTTTCCTACGTTGCTGTGGTTTTCTATCCTTACTTAAGGGAATAGATATCTAAATTAGCTGTTGGCAGGTAACCGATGAACTTGGTACTATGTAGAACCATGCTTGTAAATAAATTCTGATTGCAGATGGCTAGTTGTTATTCTGAGGGCTTTGTTTACTTGTTTTATATGTATGAGTCTTTTTGGCCGGCATGTGGCTATGTGCACCATAAGTGTGCCTGGTCCCCACAGAGATCAGAAGAGGGCATTGGAGCTGGCATTAGGAATGCTTGTGAACCATCATGCAAGTGCTGGAAACTGAACCTGGATCCTCCGGAGGCAAGAGTGGCACATGCTCTCGACAGCTGAGCCACTGCTCCAGTCTCTATTTTGTGATTTTTAATGTATAGGCATTGTGTTAATACTTTCTTGTTTGCTTTTACTTATGTAGGGAGCAGATTTTAAGAGTAAAAGAAGATGAGAATGTTCCATTTCTCCTGGTTGGTAACAAGTCAGATTTAGAAGATAAAAGGCAGGTTTCTGTAGAAGAGGCAAAAAACAGAGCCGACCAGTGGAACGTTAACTATGTGGAGACGTCTGCTAAAACGCGCGCCAATGTTGACAAGGTAAATTGTTGTTCTCATTGTTACTGTGCAGTGTATGTAAAGGCCCTGTTACCCTACTTTATCTAGACTCTAGTATCCAAACTAAAGTTTAATACAGTGATTTCGTTTGCTTGTTTGTTTGTTTGTTGTTGTTTTTAGTTTGCTTTTATTTATTGAGGATGGGAGGGAGCCATAGCACACTTGTGGAAGTCAGAGGACAGTCCCTTCTCTCCTCCCACCATGGATTAAACTCAAGTCCTTGGGCTGGTGGCAAGCACCTTTACCCACAGAGCCATTTCACCAGCCCCGACAGACTGAGTGTATCATCTGTAAATGTTTAAGTAAGACAGTAGAAACTCACCTTGTCTTGGGCCTTCTCAGATCAGACACTACAGACAAACGTACTTTTTTTAAGTCATCAGTAGCACTCCTCATCCCACTCACTGCCTTCATTTTTAATGGCATTGTATAGTGTGTAAAAGAAGCTCTCTAGATCCTAACGTGCCAGCACTGTATGTGCTTGCTCTGACTGATGCCTGAAGGGAGGGTGCCTTCTGGACTGAACCCTTTCCAGGATTAGGGGAGATTATCTTCAGGCCTGAGATGGCTCTGGTGCTTGGAGACTCCCAGTGGGGTGTCTAGAGGAACCCCTTAAACCCACTCTGCAGCCAGTTGTCCCTGAATCCTAGCAAGCACACAGCCTTAAGGCTCACCACTAAGGATTTTGCTCCATTTGTTCTAGAATGGGAATATGCATTTCTAGAACGCTCACATTGCTCTGGATGGCATCCAGTTTTTGCAGTCCAGTCTGCTTATACTTAGAGGTCCATAATACTGATTCAGGAAGCATAAGGTTGGTCAGCCATAGTAACATTTACCTTTAATCCCAACAGTGGAAGAAGAAGCAGGCTGGTCTGTGAGGTTAAGGCCAGCCTAGACTACATAGTCACAATGAGAACATGTCTTAAGAAGAAACACACACACATAAGAAAAGAAAAAAATTGAGGCAGAAAGCATCATGAGGTTAAAAAAAAAATCAGAGGTTCTTTCTGTTCATTTGTAATAGATATTATGACCATGTTGTCATGATTAAATTTTTTAGTAATGTGGTCAGACTTGGTACTTGGACACAGTGAGTCCCACAGTTTTTCTTTCTGTATACCGTACTGGTTTTCTGTAAGGTTATATTAAATATTTTTAAAGTTCTTATAAAATGTATTTTCATATTCAATGTGAGGGAGTTTTCAAAGCATAGGTTTATCTTTCTTCCTAATTGTCCTAAGAAACTTGTGAACATACTAAAAGTGACTGGGAAGAAGGGGAAAGGGAAAAAGAGGCAAACAGAGGCAGTACACTAGTCAGTGACTAGTGACTAGGCAGTGCACAGAGATGAGCCATGCTGTCCCAGCCATGTCTAGTCAGCTGACCTCAGAAGCATGCCGGGTGGGATCAGACACTCACAGGATAGTGAGAAGACAGACAGACAGACAGCAAGAGTGCTGGATGCTGAGTCCAAATGCATTACCAGAAAAAAAAATGGACATGGCCTTAAACTTAAAAAGGACTTTCGTCTTACTTATAAAAACAAATGTACTGTTTAAAAAGGTAATGTCATATTTTTTAACCTATCTCATTAGAAATAATGGAAGTATATTCTTGGCAAGAAATGTACAAAAAGCCTCATATTTATAGAAGGGCAATGTGGTCATTATCTATCAAAATCGTGACCCAGCACTTCAGATTCTAAAAGTGTATGTTGTACAGGGGAAGTAGCAGCACAAATCCCGTTCCTAACCAGGAAGCTGTGTGATTGAGTGGCTAGGAAAGAGAAGCACAATTCTCCCCGTGCACCATCACTGCTGTGCTAACCGACACCCGGGTCACCTCCTGGGCTCAGGAGCAGTGGGGCAGCACAAGAGCGGCTCCACAGGTTTCTCTCTGCTTTCTGTTTGGTTTTGTGCTTTTCGTATTATTTGTCTTTGGGAGTGGTTGGTTTGTTTAGATTTTTTTTCAGAGAGAGAATAAAGTTGGGTTGGCATGGAGGTGGGAAAGACTAGGAGGAGTTTCAGGAGAAAAAGATTATGATCAGAATATTACGTGAAAAAAATAAAGTCCATTAATTCAAAAGTATTAAAATAAATTTAAAATGTATTTTCTGGAAAAATTATATACACATATAAATATATTTACAATGGTAGTCATTGAAACAGAACTTATAAATGCGAAAGACTAAAGCTACGTGTGTCCAATTACAGACTTGTTTTAAGTCATGATGAGTCCTTCTACTGAACCCAAGTACTAAAAGGAAAAATTGCATTTAACCACTGAGCCATCTCTCCCCTGGCACCCACAGGTTTCCTACTACAAACAGTACTTCACCAAACTTTGTATGATTAGAAAATGCATTAGAAAAATGCATGGATTCTTCATCTGAGGTGACAAAGTGCCATTCTAAGCTACACATATACACACCAGTGTGCTTGTGTTCCATCCTCCTTATAAGACACCTTCATAGTCATTATTAGCCCAACTAAAACAGTCCTAAAAACTTGAAAGAACATGGTAAACCCTAATTACCGATGAGACTGCATGTGCTTTGATTGATTGATTGACCCAGTCATCTGCCCATCTGAAGTCTTTCTGCCCATCTGCCTAATGGCTTACATACCTTTTGATTTGTGTCTACTTTAGAATAATAACATTAATCCTCTGTCCACTTCATTTGCTGTCATTATTGTCTCCTAATCTGTAATATGTCTTCATGTGGCATACTTTATCTTTCACCATGGGAAAAATAGATTATACTGTCAGATTTTGATTGTTTTATTTTGTGATTTCTGAATTGTATGGCTTTCTTAGAGCTTTCAGCCATTCTAAGCTACACATATACACACATACACATATTACTTTCTTTGTGTATTAGTTTTTATAATAGTTCCTTGGTTCTCTTGACAATTTAATAGTCTCTAGTGTGAACTCAGGGCCACTAAATACTTAAAAGTAGAAATACTGGTGAGGACAGTTTTTATTTTTTAGCCACAGATATTTTAAGTCAAGCGTAAACCTGTGGGTTTGTTTTGTCTGTCTTTATTTTTATTTATGTGAAAAGGTATTTTCTCTGGTCATTAGTGTGGAATTAGAAAGCCAAATTTCATAGGCACTGGGTTGCCCTAAAATGAGAAAAGAGGGTGGAGCCAGGAGAACAAGATGGATAGACTGGGAGGTGAGGTGGATCTGCTATAGGGAGAGTGTTGGCCGTCTGGGGGCTCGGGGGGGGGGGGGGTTCTGTCCTCCTCTTCCTTGGCTAATGTTTGTTTTAGTCAGCACTTGAAACAGGACTTAATTCATCAAATTAGCTGATGCCAACTTCGAATGTTTCCTACCATGGTTTCTAGTTTGAGTGACTTCTGAAAATTATTGACTTGTTAGAAAGTTCAGCCGCCTATGCCCTTTTCCTAGTGTACTAACTATGTTTGATACAGTGTTGGTACAGAGACCAGTACTGGGACACTCTCATGAAGATCTTTGGCCAGAGAGGGGGCTTCCTGCTAGAGCTAGTCCCATCTGAATTGGAAGCAGAGGAGAATTTGAATACCAACATTGTGGTCTATGGCATTGTGGTATTGAGGCATTAGCATTTCATAGCTTCCTCACTTTCTCACCTAAGTTTTACATTTATTGCCCCAGCTCAAAAGTCAACTATTACCCAAGAATCCCATTTGATGGATTGTTAGTCAGCAGCTTCAACCTGAGAATAAATATCTGCTCACTACCTTCAGTTATTACCTCTGTGGCTTTTCATTGAACAGTGTCAGGAAATCGTTTCTATAAATAGAAGAAAAGCTCATGAATTCACATTGTTATTGCCCATTCAGATTTTCTATCACGGATACTTACGTCTTTGAGGTAACAACACTCATCCTGGAAAGCCTAGCTTCCATCAGCAACATTTGTGTTGTACTGCAGTGTGTGTGAGTCACTTTCTCAGAGTGACTCTTAAGATTTGTTTGGCTTTGTTTTTGTTGGTGGTGAGGTTCTGTATGTGTATGTGAATAGCTGTGCACGGGCGTGTGTGTGTGTGTGTGTGTGTGTGTGTGTGTGTGTGTGTGTGTGTTAGTCAGGATCACAGGTAGAGTTTCTTGCATGCTAGGTATTATGGTCCTACTTGTTTGAGTTTTATTTTATCTTTAATACCTAAGGTGAATTTTCCGTATACTGTGTTCTAAAGACCCTTGAAATAATTTTTTTTTCTACATGATTGCATCATCAACTAGGAATTTAGTCATGGTTACCAGTTTTCAAATTTTAATGAATTTTTGTGTTTTATTTATGGTTTTAGTGGGCAAAATTGTAATTTTCCCAGGTAGAAATGACATTCAGAGGTGCCTGACAGTTCTGATGTCTTCCGTTACTCTTGAAAATAGTGCTCCGGGGCTGGAGAGATGGCTCAGTGGTTAAGAGCATTGACTGCTCTTCCAGAGGTCCTGAGTTCAATTCCCAGCAACCACATGGTGGCTCACAAACATCTGTAATGGGATCCGATACCGTCTTCTGGTGTGTCTAAAGACAGCTACAGTGTACTCATATACATAAAATAAATAGATAAAAAGAAAGAAAGAAAGAAAGAAAGAAAGAAAGAAAGAAAGAAAGAAAGAAAGAAAGAAGAAAAGAAAAGAAAAGAAAAGAAAAGAAAGAAAAGAAAAGAAAAGAAAAGAAAAGAAAAGAAAAGAAAAGAAAAGAAAAGAAAAGAAAAGAAAAGAAAAGAAATAGTGCTCCTGCTAGTCTAGTGAGTGTCTGGTTCATTCTTTCATAGGTACAAGTCCACACTGATGCACATGCACTGCCTCCCTCCATATTAGTCCCTTCTCCATACATCTGCAGCTAGCAGTGCTCCCGTTAGTTTCCATTGAGAGCTAAAGGCATAGTAAGAAAAGCATGTCAGACACTATAGTCTTTGTCACTTGTGCTGTATATATGTGCACACATGTGGCAAGTTATTTTTTATATTTCTTGTTTGTTTCTAGACTTATGAAAATGGAAAGTTTTATAGTTAGTTTTTACTTCCATAAGTAGTAACTGAGTTTCTCGAGAAGCTTGGACAGGTGGTTGTTGAGTTCTGGGCAGCAAGACTCTAAGAACCAAACAGAATGTAGAACTGTGGACTGAGAGAGTTACCCTCCCTCTCACACTTACCTTATTCTATTTTTCTAGGCCTTTCTTTGTTAGAGAACAGATTTGTAGTTGAAATTTAATACCTCAGTTATTTCACTAGCAATTTTTGGTTACCATGTTAATTTTTTTCATTATAAACATAATCATCACCAAATATGAATTAGGAAAATAGATTTGTTGATCACAAAATGCTCATTATGTGGTCTGTAGAGATGGCTTAGCTGTTAAAACCACTGGCTGCTCTTGCAGAGGACCCAGGACTCATGACAGCTCACAACCATCTACAACACCAGTTCCAGGGGATCCAATGCCTCTGGCCACATCAGGCACAGGGCACACCATTGGTACACATACATGGGGTACACTGGCACACATACATGTATTTAGGCAAAACACTCATACACATGAAATAAAAATAAGTAGCCTTTCAAAAGTATTTCATATAATCCTTTGAGTTTTTTCTTGGGCTTTGCCATTACTATATAGCACTATTTTCATTTGAATCTTAAAAATTACAATAAATAGGTGGGGTTCGTTGTACAATTTACCATGAGTTGTATGGCATTCAGAAAATCTGCCATTTTTCTCAAGTCTCACCTTACATGTGTGCTGCCCTCTGCCTGCATTCACCAGCAAGCCCACTCAGGGACAGGGCAGCTGTGTGAGTGAGCATTTGCCAGCCTGGGCTGGGCCTGGGCCCACCTGGGGAAGAGCTCTTAGATAGGATGAATTCTTTCATCCCCAGGGTTTGCTGCTGTGATACAGAATCACTGAGTTCATGCTGCTGCTGGTTTTATTTACTCTACTTTCTTATTTCTAGGTATTTTTTGATTTAATGAGGGAAATACGAGCCAGAAAGATGGAAGACAGCAAAGAAAAAAATGGAAAAAAGAAGAGGAAAAGTTTAGCCAAGAGAATCAGAGAAAGATGCTGCGTTTTATAATCAAAGCCCAAGCTCCTTTCCTATCCTGACCTGACCATACTAATAAATATAATTTATAAGCATTGCCATTGGAGGCTCAATTGACTGAAATTACTTTAACATTTTGGAAATTGTTATGTATCACTAAAAGCATGAATTGGAACTGCACTGGAAGTCAAATTCACTTAAAAAGAAATTGTGAGGCTTCGCCAAGAAGCAGAGTTCAACTTATTTCATAATTGCCTACATTTATCACAGTCCTGAATGTAGCGTGTAAGCTTGGTTTTTTTTTTTGGGGGGGGGCAGTCTTTCTCAAACTGTTAATCAAGAGGTGAGATGGGGTGGGGGTAGGAGGAATGACCATTTCCTCTGGTGTTTATTATAAAGCTTAAATTTTATATTATTTTAAAATGTCTTGGTCTTCTACTGCCTTGAAAAATGACAATTGTGAACATGATAGTTAACTGTACCACTTTTTAAACTGTTGTTATGCAAATCTTGAAGAAGTTACTGGCATGGTTGTTGCATATAGTAAAACTGAGAGTAATTCATCTGTGAATCTGCATATTAATTACCTGATGATTAACTTAGAAAAAAGATGTGAACTTATTATACATGGACATTTTTGAATATGCCTTAATTTAGAAACTGAAAAATAATCCAGTTACATCATTCTGGGTGTGTTCTCACTAGCACTTGGGGCCACTCGCTGCCCACGTGACTAATAGCAGAAGATCTTATCTTGCCAGGCAGTGTAGAGCTACAAGAAAGATTCCTGAGAAATGTCCAACTGCTAGGAGTCTGACCAAATTACAGATGTGTGCCATACTCTGGTTCTTAGAGTTCCAGAGCTCCTTCATTGGTTTTAATAAACTCTAAGGTAGTTAAAAATGAAGGGCCAGCATATATTTATATGATGAGTTTAGATTATGAGCGTGAATTAAGTTTGAATGAATGCCCCTTTTATGTAGAGTGCTGGTCCCCAGTAATTGCTTTCTGCAAGTGATGCACATTTAAGTGTTTAATCTCCTGGGAGCAGGGCATAGGGAAGACTATCAGGAGAGCTAATGTGGTCTGTATTAGGACACTTGAGGAAATATGCTTGCTACCTGTCAGTTCTAAATATACTCCTGAGGTTACAGTTTGGGTGTTAGGAAAAGTCTTTGTAGTCTCTTTATGTTCATAATGAGTACTGTATCAATATTTCCTAACATGAAGCAGTCAAACATGTATGGCACATACTGACCAGATGTCAGTCTGTGATGTTTCCGCTGCAAGAATTCAAGCATGCTGTTAGGAACATAATTTCAATGGGAAGTAAACCACTATTAGGTTTTTTTTTCTTTTCTTCTGTGGGGCTAAGACACTTGATTAAACAATTTTTCTTGTTGCACAGTTCTAATTTCATAAGGTCAAGGAGACACTCAGGCATTCCAGGAAACAAGTGTGTACATGATGTTACCAGAAACAGGCATTCAGGAACTCTAGTGTCTAGATACTACATTCAGCTTACCATAAATATTTGTCCTTGAAGGGTTTGATTTAATATTTTCACAGACTAGGTCATGTGCAAAATTAGAGTTCCCTGTGTAACCCCAGCCAGCAGGCCCAGCATGGCTGCGTGCACTCATTGCAGTCTTGTTGAATCAGGGTCCTAACCACTAACATTGCAATTTGCTTTGAGACCTTCCCTCTCCTGGGTACTAGGTGCTATGAAGCCAGCTGACAGAAGCATCACATGTCTTGGGCTGATGCCGCTACCCGGTTCATTTATTTGCAATTTGAGCCATTTAAAGACCAATAAAATTCCTTTTCTATAAATGTTTGTGGTGTTAATTGATGTTTATAGAGTGATATTCTTATTTTACCACCTGAGTATCTTGAGCAGAGTTTTGCAAACGACTGAATCTTGAGCCATACATTTGGAGACCTTGGTGTTAGGGCAGATTTTTGGGTGGTGTTGGTGTTCAAGTTTAAGTCATTGCTGGGTATGGGGAGACTGCTGTGACAGCTGCTGGCAGATGGGCTCTGAGCTGTCATAAAGAGTTCAGTCGCCTTCACCTTCGGATGCTTTGAACAGATGGCAGAGTTTGTCATCAGGACATTCCGAAGACAGTTTTGCTCCGAAAGGTGGATAGGAGTGGCCACCTGTTACCTTTCACATTGGATATCTTCTGGTAAACCATGGTCATTAACTATTGAACAGACATTGAGTCAAAAAGCACATTGTTTCAAATGCAGTTCATCTAAATACCTTAACTCAGGAGCAGTGATGGAAGGAGTACATTTATATTTGAGCCAGAAAAATTCAACTAAACACCAGGAAACAGTGCTGAGTGCTATGAACCTGTGGGTTAGGGTGAATTCTAGGCTAAATCAGAATGTCCTGTCTCATTTTAACTTAAGTTGCCTTGGTGATCCCGAAGGGTGAACTATCAAATCAGTCTCTGAAATTCCCATGGGAATTCAGTTGCAAGGCTCTTTTTGCAAATTCCTTCAGCAGTCAAGAACATGTCAGTAGAACTCTTCAGTGCATGTCTTCAGTTTGCCATAGTATTTTTTGGTCTGCCAATTCTGGCTGTTGCTGGGAATATGCCAGTGAAGGGAAAACAGGTTATTGGTGATTGCTACTAAAGAAAATGCCTACCCAGCATGTACAAGGAGAGGATGTGAAGCTAGAAGATCTGAGATTAAACATAGTTCTCATCAGTCTTATTGCTAATCCATTTAATAGTAGCAAACATGACACACCCTTCAGGTAAAATACTAACCTTATAGATTTAACCTGCTGAAATAGATGCCTTTGTTAGTCATTATTTTGTATATGAGAAAGCAGGGACATAGAAAATGATGGTCTTAAATATTTGAATCTCCTGCCTCATGAGTGCTGGGATTGTAAGCATGTGCCAAGTTGATATGCTGTTGGGGATCAAATCTAAGAACTCAAGTACTCTGCCAACTGAGCCCCCAGGCTCCTAGTACATAACTCTTTACTACTTCATTAGGAAATACACAGAGTAGAGCTGAGAATATATGTAAAATAACTCACTTAAAGTCTGTTAAAATGGGAATCGTCTGAGATTTCCCAGCATTGGAGGGGTGTCTTTAGAAGGCTAGCAGATGTTGCTGTGTAAACAGAAAAGTTCCTGCTTGCATACTGGTTGCTATCCAGGTAGGGAAACCCAGTGCCTAGAGTCAGACTTTGTGTTTCCTCCAATGCCCATTTCAGTAAGGAAACGTCACAGAGCCTTCATCCTGCAATAATTTAACTGCAAAATATCCCCTAGTCCTAAACACCAGTAGCTCAGCACACAGCTGTTGCAGATGATGTTGGCAGAGTGGAGGGATAGGTAAGGGGGCATCTTTCTAGGCATAAGAAAGGAAGCAAGGGGGTTTTGTTGTTTTGGGTTTGGTTGTTTTGGGGCGGGAGTGTTTTTGTTTTTTGTTTTTTTAACAAAATGGAGTTTCTCTGTATTACAGTTCTGGCTGTCCTGGAACTCACCAGGCTGGCCTTGAACTACAGAGATCCACCTGCCTCTGCCTCTTGAGTGCTGGGATTAAAGGTATGCACCACCTCTAACCAGCTGGGTGTTTGTTTTGTTTGTGGTGCTGGGAATCAAACTCAGGACCTCTTCATGCATGTGAAACAAGCACCTTACCTACTGAGCTGTATCCCCAAATCTATTTAAGGGAAGCCTCAAGCCATGGTAATCTACATGCGTAATCTGTTAGAAGGACAACACTGCTTTTTCAGAAGCCCCAAGGCAAAACAACATCTAAAGTACTTGCAAGCATCTTCACCCCTAAGGACAAAGTGTTGAACCAACCAATAAGTGAAAGTTGAACGAAACGCAAATAGAACTGGCTTACACTAGTTTCTGCAGTGCCCTTGTACCTGCTAAATTAATTCCCCCTTTAGTAAGAGTTTCTGTGTGACACCAGTTAACATTGGTTAAACCATGAAATAACTGGAATCTATATATTTTATCTGGCATATTGGATTAAAAAAAAAATTTAAAGGACTAGAAAACTCATAGAAGGATCCAGAGACTCAAGTTTCTCGCTTCAGTGGGCTTAGCACTGAGAGGCCCCTCAGAAAGAGGTAAACTGCAGAGACCAGGTGGCCTTCATTGCCTAGGGGGGCCAGACTGGGTCCTTCATCTTCCTTCTACCCAGTTCTAGTAAGCCATAACAACCAGAAATTAATCATACTTGCCTAGTGTTCTCAGGGCACTAGAGGCTCATTCCTCGGCGTGGTCAGAGAGATAATTCCAGTGACTGATGTAGGGATGGTGGTATGTGAAGACCCCGGAAGGCAGGATAGATCAGAGATGCAACCACTTGTAGCCAGTTGATTTCTAAGACTGAGAAAATGGATACCAAAGCCAGGGAATTATCAGGGAAGGGATGGAGAGGATGGTTAGTAGGTACAGAGCTGTAGTTAGGAAGAGCCACCATGTTCTAAAGCAGCACAGTAGGATAACTGTAATCAGCAACAATTCATTGAAGTAAATAGGCAGTAACCAGGATTTTTAATATTCCCAATGAGAAATGGATGATAAATGTGCCACCTAACATGGAAATTATACCTGGCTACAGGTAATGAAATGTCATGCTGTATCCTTTAAATATGTATAACTACCACATCTAGGTATAATTTTTTTGCAACCTACTTTTTAAAAAAAAAAATAGTGCCAGCTTATTATTATTCTATTGTCTTTTTTCTGATGTTTTTTTTTTTTTTATTTGGGCTGGGAGCGGGATAAAATCTGGACTGCAACCTACTTTTAATAAGGGTTCAATCTCTCCTCTAGCCTACCTCCCAGCAGAGGTAGTGGAAGAGAAAAGTTAGTAGGATATGGGGGAAGCAGACCTGTTCACAAGAGTTCTTTGGGGGTGAGCTTGATGTTATTTGGCAGTAGTTCAGTCCTGTAGCAAATACAACTCTGCTGCAGACCAGTCCTCTAGGCAGGCAAGCACCACACACGAACCAGCAGCTTCAGTCCAGTCCTCTCAGCAGGCAAACACCAAGCACGATTCAGCAGCCGTAGTTCAATCCTGAAGAAACTGCCAGACTCACCAACCTGCCTGAGGCAGGGCCACAGAAGTGGTAAGCTGCTGCAGGAACCCCATGAGCAGTTCTTGGGTGAGTTTCTTTCAATGGCCATATTATCACAAGTTGAGTTTAACAACGCTATGTAAGACAAACCAATACATGCATGTTATTAGTGAACAACAGCAAGACAGAGAAAACCAAACCAATGCTCAGTACTTGTCTCCCACTTTCTGTAGGACCATATTTATACTCTTCATCAAGCATCCTTTCATGTGTCTGCTATATCAAAACATCCTTTTGCCTGTATCAGCTTCAGGAAAACATTCTTTCATGTGTCTGCTTTAGCAAGACATTCTTTCACCTGTGTGCCATAGCAAAATGTCATTTGGCATAACTAACTTTCCAAAGAAACTAGAAGTGCCCACTTTAACCACACATCAGTGTTAAGTTTTAGCCAGGTTCTGTGTTTCTACACTGACTGTATAGAAAGAGGAGGCATAATAAACCTACCCTATATACACCTCAGCCTGAGCCACTGTGCCTGGTCTGTATTGTGAATGGGGAGACATGGAAAAAAAAAAGTTTTATCCAGGTTTACAGTGGTACACAGCTAAAGTACCAGCTACTTAAGATACTCACCCAAGCCCAGGAGTTCCTTACTGAGCTGGTGAGAACCTAGCATATTAAAAAGGTCAGGAAAACATATACTTATTTAAATACTGAGAAAACATTTAAAAATAACTATACTGTGCCCACTACAATAGATAGAAGAAAGAGACAGAAATTGGCGGATGGATGGATGGAGCAACTAGCTCCTATCTTAGCCTCATCAATGACCTGGAAGAATGTGTGAGGAATCACTAAGTTGAGTGGAGATTATAGTGGTTCAAATAGGTATGGTCCCCACAGACTGACGTGTTTGAATGCTTGGTCCATAGAAAGTGGCAATATTAGGAGGTATGGCCTTTTTAGAGCAGGTATGGCTTTGTTGAAGAAAGTAAGTCACTGTGAGGGCAGGCTTTGAGGTCTATGCTCAAACTATGCCCAGTGTGGCACACAATCACCTTCTGCTGCCTGTGGATCAAGATGCAGAACCTGCTTCTCCAGTACCATGTCTGCCTGCATACTGCCGTGTTTCTACTGTGACAACCATGGACTAAGAACTCTGAAACTGTAAGTTAGCCCCAAATAAATGTTTTCTTTTATAGTAGTTGCCATGGTCATGGTGTCTTTTCACTGCTACAGAAACCCTAAAAGGCAGAGATTCTCTTTGATGTGACCCTTTTGACCTAGCGAAAGCCTGCAGTGGGCCCCCATTCGTGGTCTGAGAAGCTGCCTCAGTCTGAGATTCAGCCTCGGTGACGTTTCGTTTTGTTTGTGTGGTAAGGTTGTATGTGCACATGCTCATGTGTATGTACACTTGTGCTTCTAGATGTGTGTGCACGCATGTGTGCATTCATATGTGGAAAACAGAGGTTGGCAGTGGATGTCTTTCTCAGTTACTACCTTATTTTCTCAGGTCATGTTTCTCACTGAACCTGGAGCTTCCTAATTGGGCTACACTGTCTAAGAGCCATCCTAGCTCTGCATCCTACTGTTGGTGTTAGAGATACTTGCCACCATACCCGACATCACCTGTCCCCTCACAGCACACCTGCCTGATCGACATGTCCCGTTAAAACAATGAGCACCTGCTTTGTGAGGCTGCTTCTCTCTGGGAGAAGCAGCAGTGAGTCACTGTCTTGTTGCAGAGGTAACCATTTCTGAAAGAGGGCACTGGGAAAGGGGCATCTGAACTCATGCTTATGTAACAGTCTCTTTGCCCCCCTGAGCCACTGTCCCACCCTCCTTTCAGTGCTTTTGAGAATAAGTCAGGCAGAGGATGGTGCAACCAACACCACTGCAGCTGCATCTTGGCATCTGCATTTCCAGAAGGTCAAACTCCCCTTTGTGGTCAAGCATCCTCAAAGCTCTGGTAAGGCTGCTCCCACTGTATCGGGAAGTAAGACACCAGGATATTCTCACACTGTCCAGTAACAAAGGTTCCATATCCTTAAAAGTCCCGATGTCATTATACTACCACATGCATTGTGCTGTTTTAGAGGACCATGAGAAGAAATAACTGATAAAGGAGATCTAATCAGCTGTGACTTAGGAGAGAAAGAAGGGTCACCTTACTCTGTGAATATATCATTCATCAAAATTCATTCACGAAATAATTCTCATGGAAAAACTCCTTTAAAGTCCACAACTCAGAGGCCACTTGCCTTAGCGCAGCCTACTCCGATCTCTGTTTGGAGTATTTTATTTGGAATAGCATTGCTCTCCTCAAACAAACTTTTCTTTAAACAGTCTAGAGCTCTTGACTACATTCTTCCCTTCAAGAAGACAAGAGCCAAGAGAGTCCTATATTACTTTATTGCTTGGTTCGCAGGAGCACACAATTATGTGTTGCTGAAGAATTTAACTCTTGAGTTGTTCCACAGAAGCTAACCTCCCAAAGCTCTTACAACCAGACCAGTGCTGTAATTGGTTCTTAGTTGTCTCTGCGGTAAAAGTTCAATCCTAGGTGTGGTGGTTTGAATATGCTTGGCCCAGGGAGTGGCACTATGAGGAGGTTGTGACCTTGTTGGAGTAGGTGTGGCCTTGTTCGTGTGTCACTGTGGGAGTGGCCTTTTCAACTCCTCCTAGCTGCCTGAGAGATTCAGTCTTCTCTGAGTTCTCTTTAGATGTAGAACCCTCAGTGCCATCTCCAGCACCATGTCTGCCTGGACGCTGCCATGCTTCCTGCCTTGGTGATAATGGACTGAACCTCTGAACCTGTAAGCCAGCCCTAATTAAATGTTGTCCTTTATAACAGTTGCCTTGGTCATAGTGTCTGTTCACAGCAATGGAAACCCTAAGACACCCGGCAAAGTGGTATTGGGAGCTAAAAGGCACTTTTAGGCCATGAGCCCTAGTGGGAAGAAGTTAGTTTGCAGGGGAATGCCCTTCTAGGGGACTATGAAACTTCAGGCCTTTCCTCTTCAGCCAAAGAACCTGTGAGACCTAAGCCATACGTTCATTTATCCAGGTACAGAGTAGCATCAAGAGCTTATATCAATCCGTATCTTGTTTAACATAGAAAAAGAAAAGAAATAAAACTACTTATAGAAACAGAACCTCTTATGGGAAGTCCAGGTTTTCCCACCCCATGACACACCTGCCTGATGTGAGTGAGCCTCACAGCACACCTGCCTGATCAACATGTCCCATTAAAACAATGACCATCTGCTTTGTGGGGCTGCACCTCTCTGGAAGAAGCATCAGCAAGTCATGGTCCTGTTGCAGAGATAACCATTTCTGAAAGAGAGCACTGGAAGACTAGCCTGCGAGCAGCAGGGACACATGTTCACATCTGGCAGCACACAGATGCTTTAGAGTGGAAGAGACTCCTACATTTGAGGGAAGGTCTTTCTCCATGATGGATTTCTTCCTTGTTCACTTTCATCCACTATCTCATTCAGCACATTTCAATTTTAAAATTTTCTCAATAATTTTCAAATCTTAATTAAAATACTTAATTAAAATATGCCACTATCTCATCCCCTTCCATCTCTCCATATGCTCTCTCTAACTCCCTTTCAAATTTAATTTAGGCCTCTTCTTATGACACATACACACACACACACACGCACACACACACACACACACACACAAATACAACTTGCTGAGTCTATTTAGTGTTGCATATATATTACTTCATATATATTAGTTCATCCATGCACACATATATGAAATCATATTATTTTAGGACTGGCTACTTGATACTGAATGATCAATTAGGGGCCTCATCCCTGAGGAAGAATAACTCTCCCTCTTTCAGTAGTCCTTAGTTTCCTGTAGCTCTTTTGTCTCGGTTGGATCTTGACTATTGGTGTCATCCTTGATCAGGTGTTCTCTAGTTGGTGAGACTTCATGCATGTGACTTAACCTGTCATTTCTGGAAGACACAATCTCATAACCGACTTTCTGCTCTTCTGGCTCTTATTCTTTCCACACCCTCTTTCACAATGTTCCCTGAGCCTTAGAAGCAGGAGTTGTGTTTTAGATGTATCTGTTGGGGCTGGGCAACCAACCGTTGCTGTTCTCTCTATTTTGACCTATTGTTTTCTGAGATGTTCTCCGTCTACTGCAAAAAGCTTCTTTGATGAGAGGTGAGAACTACATGTCTCTAAGGGTATAAGGATAAGTTCAGAATGCAGTTAAGAAGTATACTGGTCTACTAAAGTGGAGCTAGTAGGTCCTCCTATAAGATGGGTGATTTCATTAGCCCTTGGTAGTTGGTGAGTTTCGAGTACCAGATGTGATTTCCCTCCTACTGGCATTGAGTCCAATTAGACAGCTGTTGATTATTTCCAAGGTATTCATGCCACTATTACACCTTCAGAGATAACTTTCCATACGATTGTGGTGGTTTTAAAAGGGCTGTGGCCTCCCTAGGTTCATATATTTGAATGCTTGGCCATTAGGGAGAGGCACTATTTGAAAGGATTAGAACATGTAGCCTTTGGAGTAGGTATGGCCTTAGAGGATATATGTCACGGGGTAGGCTCTGAGGTTTCAAAAGCTAAAGCCAGGTACAATGTTTTTCTGTGCCTGCTAGCTGCAGATCTGGATATAGAACTCTCAGCCACCATGTCTGCTTGGATGCTGCCATGAGGATAATGGACTAAGCCACTGAAATGGTAAGCCAGCTCCAACTAAATGCTTTCATGTATAAGAGTTTTGATGGCCACTATATTAAATCAAAGAGCTTCACAGCAATAGAACAATGACTAAAACACTGGTCATTGCTGTGATTCATCGGTATCACAGCTGGTTAAGACTACAGATTGCTTCCCCAATTTGGCAATTTTGCAAAGCACATTCTGGTACTATGAAAGCTAGTCCACAACTGAAGTTTTTGAAGATCAGTAAAATACAGACTTTCTCTCTTTACTGCCCTTATTCTTTGTGTGTGTGTGTGTGTGTGTGTGTGTGTGTGTGTGTGTGTGTTTTATGTATAGGTGCATGTCTGTATAGGTGTACATGTTTATCCACATGCACAGGAAGATGACAGCCTCAGATGTTTCAGGTGGCATCTCTCTTGTGTTTTGAGACATGGTGCATTACTGGCCTGGGAACTCACCCAGTAGGCTAGGCTGACCCATGAGTCCTAGGAGTCCACCTGTCACTACCTTCCAGGCAGTAGAGCCACCATGTTCAGCTTCTTTTTCCTATTGATCTAAAGACTGAACTCATGTTGACATTTTTATCTAGATTTTACCAACTAAACCATATCCCAGCCAATTACTACCCCCTTCAAATCCAAGCTGAAGTGTTGGTATATTTGTTTAGTTATTGTATTGGGTTCTAATACCTCTAACTCCCTTCCAGCACTTATTCCCCTCTAATCCCTTCCAACCCCACTACACAAGGTAGGAGAGAAAAAGCGAGGAAAGGAGACGTAGACCTCTTTAGACTAATTCCTGCTGATTAGGGACATTGGGCTCCTAGGGATAAGTCCAGTCGTCATTGTCAGAATATCCAGTAATCCAGCAGACACAATAGCAAACACAGTAGCAGGGACTAGCAGGGACCAGCAGGGACCAGCAATAGCCACCACAGACCTTCTCAGAGGTTCTCCCATTTATGTCCTCTCCAGACTTACCAGAATTAAACTACCTACAGCTGGCAAAAAAAATCACACTTTTATTAGTACATGAGGCAAATCATAATCACCTGCTATTTAGCAGCACCTCATCCCACACTTGTATTAAAACAAGACCATATTCACATAATTTTTTTTAAGGGAAACAAAGTTCTCACTGCACTGAAGAATTCACCTCAGTGACTGCCACCGTCTCCATTCATACCATTCCCACTCTTACTCGTCTGTTCCGCTCCCAGCCCCATCCATGATGGATTCACAGTGACATTGAACTGCAGGACTGATCATGGCTTCTTTTGCATAAGCTCTTTAACAGTTTCCCCTTCTTAGAATAAACACATGACTTCAGAAATATGCAGCATCCTGAAAATGTTATCCTCTTATCTGGCAGCAAGAACATTGAAGATGTGTTTGTATGAGGTATCTAGAGCTAGTTAGATTATCCTAATGGATCTAAGGTAGTCACAAGAGTCCTCATTGTTAGAAGCTACCAAATCTGTGGTAATTTACAGCAGCAACAGGAAGCCAGTGATAGAGGTTTACCTAGGTCTCATAGAGCTGAGACCGCCTACTCTCTGTGTTGAACTCCTTCTCTGAACTCTTTTTCCACCACATTGGGTCTTTGGAGTTCAGGACCATTTCCTGATCTATCCTCACTGACAAGAAAGCTCCTTTTCCTTTCTCTTTGGCAAGTACCATTGTTTCCTACCCCTCTACCTCTCTCTCTTCCTTCCAGGCAAACCCAGTTTTGCTAGAGAGTAGAGTCTGAGGAAGAGCTCCAAGGCCCTGCCTACCTCCAGCTAAGTCTGGGGTGCATCATGGCTGGTTGTGTAAGCAAACAGGAAAGCGCACTGCCCTGGCTATTAGTTGGCTCAGATGCCCAGTGTTTCCAGCCAGTGGATTTGAGGCAACACCTGCTTCCTGACTTCAAGGAAATGTTTATGGTAAAAATAGACTTACAGGGTAGTTGCCCCAAACTTGTTAGCAATGATTGCCCTGGGGAGACATCTGGACCTTTGAATGTCACTTGGAATGTGAGCTCATATAGACCACAGCAAAGGGAGGAGAACTTGGTCTTTTTTTGTTGCTAATTTTTCAACCCCAGGCACAGGATTTCTCTCTGTGTAGCCCTTGTTGTTCTGGAGCTCCCTCTATAGACCAGGCTGGCCTCTGCCTCTGCCTCCTAAGTGCTGGGATTAAAGGTGTATGCCCCCAACACCTGGCTAATATTTAGTTTTGTTTGAGGTGAGAGTGCTGCTTTGTTCTGTGGTGCTCGAGGTTGAGATCTTGTACAGGCTAGACAATCACACTTCCCCAGCCTGCATCCTTAGCCCTGAACTAAGCCTGCAACCTTAGCCCTGGATTGACATTGTTAAGCCATTGTATCAATCAGTGTGGAAGATTCTTTCGTTGTAAGCACCCACTAGGGGATGAAACATTTGCCGCCTTTTTAGCTAATTGAGTTAGAGTTTTTGATACTTGAACCAAAGGCATCTTACCTGATGAATAGTGGCCATTTCCTGTAATCTTTCTGATCAGCGCTTCCAGTAGCCGATCACTGCTTCCTCAGCAGACTCCAGAGGTTTATTTTTGGGTTGTTTTCCTGAAGCAAGTATTTTCTGTGTGTCACAGACCAGCTTTGAACTCCTCGCACCTCAGCTCCTGGAGATTATAGGTCATACCCACCCTATGTCTTTTACCCCTTATGTCATGGCACTGCCCAAAGCTGAGTGCAAAGAGGTGGTCTACATGCACATGTCAGAGTGGACAGGGTCGCTTCAGAGATAAAAACAGTAAACAGGATGTGCTTCCTGACAATATGGGGAAAGAGAAACTTCATGAACAATGGAAATCATAGAAAGTTTCCTGAGATGAGAACACACCCCAAGGAAGAAAAGAATGGGGTGTCCAGAGTCGCAGAACCACTTACCAAATCAGATTTTGCTACTTGGAAAATAAGCTTCCTTTGTGTGTTAGTGATACTACGGATAGAACCAGGACTTTGAAGATGGCATAGGAATTCTACCACTGAGCTACATCACCACTGTAGAACTACAGAGGAGTATGTAAGGTCTACATACACCTTTGATCCAGTGTCAGTAAGTACCAACACTCCGTTCGTCTTTCCCATCCTTTCCTCCAACTACACTTTTGGGAAGCATTTTAAGATAGCCTGAAGAAATTATAATTTTACTAAAATTATTCGTTTTGTTCTTTCTGGGTGCTTTAGAACAGCAGGATAGGGTAGTGGTTTAGATCAGTGATGTGGCACTAACCTCTCACATGGAAGGCAATGGGTTGAATCGCATAAGGTTTCTATTACTGTAATAAACACCATGGGGAGGAGCAGGTTTACTCCAGCTTGCATCTCTCAGGCCTCATTTTATCACTGAGGGAAGTCTGGGCAGGACCTGAAGCAGAGGCCATTGAGGAACTCTTCTTCTCATCTTGTTCTCCATGGTTTATTCAGCTTGCCCTCTTCTATACCCCAGAATGAGCTGTACGTGAGTGGCACCACCCACAATGGGCTAGAGTCTCCCACATCAATCATAAATAAGAAAATGCCCTACAGGCTTGCCTATAGGCCAATCTGATGAAGACATTTTCTCAATTAAGACTCCTTCCCGGGCTGGAGAGATGGCTCAGTGGTTAAGAGTACTGACTGCTTTCCCAGAAGTCTCTGAGTTCAATTCCCAGTCAACCACATGGTGGCTTACAACCATCTGTAATGGAATCTGATGTCCTCTTCTGGTGTGTCAGAAGACAGCTATAGTGTACTCATCATATATCTAAAAACAAATAAATAAAATCTTTAAAAATAAAAGATTCCTTCTTCCCATATGACCGACCCTACCTTGTGTCAAGTTAACATTAAAAACTAACCAATACCACATACACATACACACACACAAAGGGAAGGAAGGAACAAATGAATGAATGAAAAAGGAAAAAAATGAAAGAAAACCATCCCTATTATTATTCCTTAACATTACCCAGTCTATCTTAAAACATATGCTGCTCTCTCCTTCCTGCTCCCACAACTCTTTCCAGCTGGTTTGCTTGAATCAGAATCTAAATGCCATTCCCAGGCATAGTTAATTATATATTGAAGTCTCTCCTAAGTTTTTGTTTTGTAATAATTTTTGATTGACAGAAAAATGTTCAGATTATAAGGAACATTTATATCCTTCTCCTGGCCTCCCCAGGTAGTGTCATGAAACAGGAGACACACGTTTCAATTAATAGATTGACCTTGATAACAGACACCTTGGCTCCTGTGTCTTTCCTGAGTCTATGACAATTCTCAGGAGACAAGAGCTAAAATTAAGCTGTCCACAGTCTCAGAGGTTCTAGGCTGTGCTGGCTAATTTTATGTCAACTTGACACAGCTAAAGTTAACTGAAAGGTGGAAAGCTCAACTGAGAAAATGCCTCCCATAAGATCCAGCTGTAAGACATGTCCTTACTTAGTGATTGATTAGAGAGGCCCAGCCCATAGAGATGGTACCACTCTTGGGCTTCTGGTCCTGAGATACATATATAAATATATATATATATATATATATATATATATATATATATATATATATATAT
>NC_034605.1:21301078-21305196 GCF_900095145.1 Mus pahari | reverse complement strand
GTTTGGTGACTGTATATGGGATGGATCCTCAGGTGGGGGGCAGTGTCTGGATGGCCGTTCCTTCAGTCTCTGCTCCACATTTTGTCTCCCTATTTGCTCCTGTGAGTATTTTGTTACCCCTTCTAAGAAGGACCAAAGCACCCACACTTTGGTCTTCCTTATTCTTAAGATTCATGTGGTCTGTGAATTGTATCTTGGCTATTTGAGCTTTTGGGCTAATATCCACTTATCAGTGAGTACATACCATGTGTGTTCTTTTGTGATTGGGTTATCTCACTCAGGATGATATTTTCAAATTCCATCCATTTGCCTAAGAATTTCATAAATTCATTGTTCATAGCTGAGTAGTACTCCGTTGTGAAAATGTACATTTTCTATATCCATTCCTCTGTTGAGGGACATCTGGGTTGTTTCCAGCTTCTGGCCACTATAAGTAAGGCTGCTATGAACATAGTGGAGCATGTGTCCTTGTTATATGTTCCAGCATCTTTTGGGTGTGTGCCCAGGCCCCTCCCTTTCCAGTGAATCACACAGATCTACCCCCTTCCCACTCCCTGCTTTATCTCAGTCCTACAATTCCAGCAGGCACTTCCTGGGAATACACAGGTCAATCCTGTCAGGAAAGCAGGTAGGATAGCTGCAAATCTTCACCTCTCCCTCTGTCTCTCCAAGTCCAACCCCCAGGCTCATGCCAAGGTCTATACTAAACCTTCTGCTGTGGCCTCTCCACACTCTTTATCGAAGGGGAATAACTAAGCAGATGCTGGCAGAACACCCTTTTTTCTCCCTCTTGTGAAGCTTTTCCACTGCCCATCTCCATTCCTAAGTCCCAATACCCAGAAACACATTTTACCTGGAAGCCCCAGTGCCACACCTATCAGGGCCTAGAGGCAACACACAGCCACTATTCTAAGAACTAGAGAGGAAAGAAAGACCAAAGAATAAAAACACACACAACAAAGACAAGACCAGATATCAGCACCTAGAATTACAATCTTACCAATCTGAGATGCCTAGAGACCAGTGCAAAAAATCATAGTCACTAACATCCAAGACAATATGTATTTATTAGCGCTCAGTGGCCCTACCATAACAGGTCGCGAATGTCCCAACATAATTGAAGCAAACACAAAAACCCTTAAGCAGCCTTTATGCATATGATAGAGGTCCATAAAGAGGTAATGAATAAAACCTTTAAAGAAATCTATGAAAAAAAATCACAGTGGAAGGAAATGAATAAAACTATTCAAGACCTGAAAGTAGAAATAGAATCAATAACGAAAACCCAAACTGAAGGAAATCTGGAAATGAAAAATTTAGGAAGTCAAACAAGAACCACGGATGCAAATTTTACCAACAGAATACAAGCAATGGAAGAGAGAATCTCAGGCATTGAAGACATACTCAAAAGAAGCTCCAACATATAACAAGGACACATGCTCCACTATGTTCATAGCAGCCTTATTTATAACAGCCAGAAGCTGGAAACAACCCAGATGTCCCTCAACAGAGGAATGGATACAGAAACTGTGGTACATTTACACAATGAGGTCTACTCAGCTATTAAAAATGATGATTTCATGAAATTCTTAGGCAAATGGATGGAATTTGAAAATATCATCCTGAGTGAGGAAACCCAATCACAAAAGAACACACATGGTATGTACTCACTGATAAGTGGATATTAGCCCAAAAGAAGCTCAGAATACCCACAATACAACTCACAGACCATATGAAACCCAAGAGGAAAAAAGATCACATCAAAGTGTGGATGCTACAGTACAACTCAGTGGGGGGAAGAGAATGATCTCTGGGAAGTGGAGGGGGAGAAGAGGGGGCAGGAAGGGGGGTCCAGTTCAGATATGGGAGAAGTACAGAGGGTCGGGAATTTGAAAGTGGATGTGTAGCAGTGGGAGAGGGGGAACTAGGGGTAGCCACTAGAAAGTCCCAAGATGTTCCCAGGACACAACAGGGAGGACTTTAGCCAAAATACCAAACAAAGGGGAGAGAGAACCAATGGATAGGCATGGCCTCCAGTTAAGGGATGGGGCCACCCACCTCAAAAATATTAATCCAGAATTCCTTCTGTCAAAAGTAAATGCAGGGACAAAGAGTGGAGCAGAAACTGAAGGAAAGGCCATCCAGAGACTGCCCCACCTAGGGATCCATCCCATCTACTGACACCAAACCCAGACACTGTTGCTGATGCCAAGAAGTGCTTACTGGTAGGAGCCTTGTATTGCTGTCCCCTGGAAGACTCTGCCAGAGCTGGACAAATACAGATGCAGATATACACAGCCAACCATTGGACAAAGCACAGGGAAGTTAGGGCAAGGACTATGGGGACTGAAGGGGTTTGTAACTTCATAGGAAGAACAACAAGATCAGCCAACCAGACCCCCTGAAAGATCCCAGGGACTAAACCACCCACCAAAGAGTATAGATGCAAGGGGTACCCATGGTTCCAGCTGGATATGTAGCCGAGGATTGCCTTATCTGTCATAACTGGGAAGGGAGCCCCCTTGGTCCTGTGAAGGCTTGATGACCCAGGATAGGGGAACGCTAGCCCACTGAGGCGAGAGTGGGGGAGAGCCCTCATAGAGGCAGGGGAGAAGGAGGAGGGTGGAGGGTATAGTGGCTTCGTGGAGGGGAAACTGGGAAGGGGGATAACATTTGAAATGTAAATAAGTAAAATTAACTGGTTTTTTTTTAAAGTGGATACCTGAATCAACAAAAATGTTAATTCTAAAACACTCCTGGCATAAAACATCCAGGAAATCTGGAACATTATGAAAAGACCATGGAGGAAGGAGAGGAAATGCAGGTCAAAGGCACAGACAATATTTTCAACAAAATCATAGAAGAAAATGTTCATAACCCAGAGAATGATATGCCTAATCAAGGTTCAGGAAACATAACACCAAATAGGCTGGACTGAAAAAGAAAGTCCCCTTAGCACACAATCAAAACATGAAACACAGAGGACAAAGAAAGAATATTAAAGCAGCAAGAGAAGAAACCCAAGTACCACATAAAGGTTGACCTATTAGAATAATGTGTGCCTTCCTAGGGAAGACCCAAAAAACAGAAGGAGCCCAGACAGATATTCTTCAGACTCTAAGAGACCACAGATGCCAGTCCAGATGTACTATTCCCAATAAAATATCCAATTACAATAATAGATGGAGAAAATACTACAATACATGATAAAACCAAATTTAAGTAATATCTGTCTGCAAATCTACAGAAGCCCTACAGAAGATACGGGAAGGAAAACTCCAACCTAAAAAAAACACAGAGAATAAATAATTCCAGATCAACAATGCTGAAAGAAATGAAACACACACACACACACATACACACACACACACACACACACACACACACACACACACACGACCACCACCGCCGCCAACAACAAAAACTGAATAACAAAAATCAACCCTCACCGGTTATTGGTGTTTCCCAACATTCACAGTCTCAGTTTTCCAATAAAAAGCCACAGACTAACAGAATAGATGAAAACCCAGGATCCCTCCTTCTGCTGCCTCCAAGAACACACCTTAACATCACCCCAGGGCAAAGAGCTTGAAAATGATATTCCAAGCAAATGGACCTAAGAAGCAAGCTGGCATAGCCATTTTTATATTAAAATTAATCAAAGGAGATATTCCAAGAGGACATTGGAATTCTTTTCTTTTTTTAAGTTTGTGGCTTTATTTAAATCAAGTCATTTTAATTTTTGTTGTGCTTCTTCCCACCTAGTTCATAGTGCTGGGGGTCAAACCCAGGGCCTTGTGTGAGTGAGGTAAGTACCATACCACTAGCTGTGCCTCTGGGTGACATTGGAATTAATAACTTCTATGCCCCAAAGACAAGAACACCCAAGTTTGGAAAAGAAACAACACTTCAACAGCTTAAATATGTATTGAACCACACACACTGATAGTGGGAAACTTCAATAGTCCAATCTTGCGTATACACAGGTCATCCAGACAAAAACTTAACAGAACCAAAACAAACAAACAAAAAAAAGTTCGAGGCCAGCCTGGTCTACAGAGTGAGTTCCAGGACAGCCAGGGCTACACAGAGAAACCCTGCCTCAAAACTCCCCCCCC
>NC_034605.1:21292910-21301037 GCF_900095145.1 Mus pahari | reverse complement strand
TAAAAAAAAGTTCGAGGCCAGCCTGGTCTACAAAAGTATCTCCAGGACAGCCAGAGATACACAGAGAAACCCTGCCCGGAAAAAAAAAAAAAAACAACAGAAATGCTGGAGCTAATGGAAGTTATAAGCCACATGAACCTAACAGACGTGTACAGAACATTTCACCCAAACACAGAAGAATATGCCTTTTCTCAGCACTTCATGGAACCTTCTCCAAAAGTGACCAAAGAAAATCTCAACAAAGAAAATTGAAATAACTCTCCGCATTCTATCAGACCACCAAGGATTAAAGCTAGATAGCAACAACAGAAACAGCAGAAAGCTTACAAACTCATGAAAACTGAACAGCACTCGACTGAATAAAAACTGGATTAAGACAGAAAGAGATAAATTAAAGTCTTTTATAACTGAATGAAAATAAATACACACCATTTTCAAATGTATGGGACACAATGGAGGCAGTTCTAAGAAAGAAGTTTAAAGCACTAAGTGCCTACATAAAAATATTG
Source organism: Mus pahari (assembly GCF_900095145.1). Lineage (NCBI taxonomy): Eukaryota > Metazoa > Chordata > Mammalia > Rodentia > Muridae > Mus > Mus pahari. The sequence continues at coordinate 21,300,528 of NC_034605.1, read as the reverse complement.
GCGAGATCTCATACCAGCAACTTAACAACACACCTAGGGCTAAAATCAAGAAAATATAACAAATGCCTTGGCCATTAACTGGGGGAGGACCCCGAAGTCCAAATGATTGGTCCTTAACCAGAGGAGGAGTGGGTTCGGGGAGATTGTCAGAGTGACATCTACAAAGACTACCTCAGCCGTGCTGAGGCAGGGCAGTCACTTGAGTTCAGGAGTTTAAGGCCAAGCAGGAAAAGATAAGGGTGGCAAGAGGAAGGGAGGGGGAAAAAGAGAGAGGAAAGGACACTTCTTAAGGCAGTGTCTAGTCAGGACATACTGGCCTCAATCAGCAAAAATGAGTACTTACTGAGCACAAACTTGTGCCAGACTAGGATTCCGGTTATAACTCCTTCTAAATGTGTATTCCTTAGGGTCAGCAGCTTCACTGCCTCGCTTCTTACCATAGCGCTAACTTTTAGAGCAGGACCAGGTTGGTAGATGGCCCCCTAATACAGACTGACACCCTTCCTGGAGCTAAGCCAGGCTCCAGGTGAAATGTCATCCCGGTGTCCTGGCTTCAAAGGGTCTTCAGCAAAGACTTCCTTTCCTTCTTTCCTAAATAGTGATGTCTAGGTTTCCTGGTGTGTTGTCCGGGTCTTTGGTGTTTGTCAAAATAAATGCCAGTTAGAGGTATCTGCGAAGAGGAACCTCAATTGAGAAAATGCCTTCAGCAAATTGCTTGAGGCAAATCTACCAGGCATTTTCTTGATGTATGCCTTATTGGGTTAATCTTCTTATGCATGGTATAAAGGGTGTCTTTTTTTTTCATTCAAACGTTGATTTCAGTGCCAGCATAGAGCAGAGTACTGTCCAGACTTTGGTATTGTTATTTTTATGAAGCATCGCCTGCCTCCGTGTTTTGATTGGTTTAATAAAGAGCTGATGTTCTAGAGCAGAGCAGGGCAGGAAAGACAGAACATCCAGGCAGAGATAGGAACTGTGGGTAGAATCGGGCACGGGATTGGCCAGCCTGTCGTGGAGGAACTTGGACTTACCGGGACAGAGTGAGAGGTATCGGGCCATGTGGTAAATGTGGGCTAGTATAAATGGGTTATTAAGTTATACACTAGTTGGGAACAAGCCTAAGCTATACGGCCATAAATATAAGTTTGTGCCATTATTCGGAAGCTGGTAGACTGAGATGGTCCGATGATAATGATGGATGCAGGAGTCCCACGAGAATGACTGATGTGGGTAAGCCCAGCTCACTGTGGGTGGTGCCACCCCTGGGCAGCCGGTTCTGGGGTATACATGAAAGAAGGCTGAGCAAGCCATGCGGAGCAAGCCAGTAAACAACATTCCTCTATGGCCTCTGTTTCAGTTCCTGCCGCCAGGTTCCTGCCTTGAGTTCCAGTTTGACTTCTCTCAGTGGACTGTGACCCAGAATTTGTAAGTCAGTAAATCCTGTCCTCCGAGAGTTGCTTTTGGTCAAGGTCCTTCTCACAGAAATAGAAGACAAACTAGGACCAGTGACTCACTGTTTTAGGAATGTCCCGCTGGGGCTCTGGGGCTGTAGACGCACATTTCTCACTGTTGGCCATCTCTAAGCAATCAGGGGAGGCTCACCGGTTGGAATTAGGCTCTCTGCAGCTGACACTCTTCCCGCCCCTCCTCCTAGCACCACTGCAGGCAGCTGACTAGACTTTTCCAAGGATAGGAAAATTCCCACCCAGTCATCCCCGACTGAACCCCACCCAGTCTTTTTCTGGCAGAATCAAGTGAGGACCAGATTGCTGAGTGAAGCGTGCTCCCTTCCAAGCTGCCTCACCCAACAGCCTCTGTTCTAAAGTAACAGAACTTGACGTCGGCATGGAAACTGGCTGGGGTGGGGGAAGTGTTGGGGGGGGCACATGAGCATGATAGGTGCCTCAGTGTCACGGGATCTATCTTGTTGTTGTTCTTCAGCCAGCAATCTGAGAAGACAGGATGCTCACCCTAAAGATCTATGGTCCCTAGCCAGCAGTTATATAAGTAAGGAGAGAAACTAAGGCGAAGTTTCATAGTCTGGTCTTGGTAGACAGAGGGACCTGTCAGTCTTGCTCCTGTGGTTCATGGCACTCTTCATTCTGTCCTTATGGTCCCCTCTCTCTGTGTAACTGGTGTGGATTTCACTCTTTCCTCATTATTATCTCTGTAGAGTAGTGAGGTGTTTCCATATATTAAGGCTACCAGGTCTTAAAGTCCTCCTGAGCCCCTAGGATGAATGATAAGTAGGTTGAAGGTTACTTCGGAACAAATATTGGCTGTGTGAGTGTGTGTGCATGTGCGTGCATGCATGTGTGCATGTATGTAAGTGTGAGTGTGTGTGCATGTGTGTGTGTGTGTGTGTGTGTGTGTAGTTTCTTCCCTACAGAATGAGTACAAATGTACTCTGATACACTATGAAGTGCCCTCCCATGAGAACTTCTGGGAACAGAGTGGGATGTCTTTTGGACTCCTTTATCTGGCTCTGTACTTCCTAACCCCCAACCAGACAGAGTAAAGGCTTCAAGTGTCTAATTAACCCCTTTGCCCACTACTAGAAAACTGCCTGCCTTACCTACTCTTGACAGCACAGGAATCCCTGCCTCCTCCCTCTGGTGGCTGAGTCCTGATTTCCTGTGAAGGGGAAGAAAAGAAAAAAAGGAGGAAAAGATGTGGTTCTTGGAAACCTGGGAGGAGGGTTCCCTGATGACGGAAACTAGGTTGCTCCTTAAGCCATCCATAGGCACCGACTGCACTAACTAGCAGAGGGAGGTAGGGCCAGCCCTCCCCACACAGGTAACAGCGTCTCAGAACAGGAATCTTTGTTGCCCTAGGCAACGCATAGAGAGGGGGGAAAGGGACCATCTAAACTGGCAAGCAGCCACAGCCTCAGAGCTAGAGCCCATGGTCTGGGCTTCACTTTGCTCTGGCCTCAGTTTTCTGTCTGCCTGGGGCTCTCTCCATTACTTGAAGCCTTTCAGTAGTCAAATATGAAATGAAGAAAAGAGAAAAAGGAGGAGAAGGGGGGAAGAAAGGGGGAAGAGGAAAGGGAAGGGAGAGGAAGAGAAAATAAGAAAAAGACAGGTCAGTGTGTTGTCCTTCCAGCTAATGACTCAGTGACAGTCTCCTGCCGCCGGGTCTTCCTAGCTGAAATTGCATTGGCATGCTTTGTGTTGATTTCAGAAAGCTTTTTTCCCCCCTTGGTACTCTGTATTAAGAAATTTTAATCTACCCCACTTACACATTTGTACCTCTGCTTGCGATGACTAATCTTTATGGTTGTCAGCTTGACTACACCTGAAACCAACTAAACCTCGAGTGTCTGGGCACGTCCGTGATGGACTGTCTTGATTGGCTCTTTTGAGGTAGGAAGAGCCACCCTAAAGCTTGACGGATTGTTCTGATTGGCTCTTTTGCAGTAGAAAGCCACCTATAGCTGGGCCCTGTAAAGACATGCTACAAAGCAGCTTTGCTTTTCTGCCTGCTTGCCATCCCATTCGCTGGCAAGTCCATTTACCCTGTCACTGAGGCAGGCAGTCCTTTGTTGGTAGTAAAGTCTATTTCTTCAGATTCCAACATCAGCTAAAGACTAGCAGCTCTCCAGGACTCCCCCAGGACCCCAGCATCAGATCAGGGCTGCTGAGAGAGACATCCAGTCTCCCGAACTGCTGGATTTGGGGTCTTTCAATGGTAAAACAGCCATGGTTGGATTACCCAGTCCACAGCCTGTAAACCAGCCAAATAAACCCCGGGCTTTGAGTACCCCAGAGGCCCACGCACATCAGGCCTGAGCTCTTTTATTTTGTTGCATACTGGGCTGGGGGAGCTCTTACTTTGCAGTGATGCCCACTGAGAGGCGTGACTAATGGGCGACTGGAAAACAGCTTTGGGTCTGCCTACAGAATTCAGGTTTCTGGGAGAGGCAATTATCTGTTTATCAGCAGCTGGGGTGTCCTTATATAATTAAACACGTAACCTTTTAAAGATAAGAGTTTAATAATAATAATAAAAAAAAAGATCAAAACAAAGCAAAGGAAAGCGTTCATAGCCCTCACTCAAAGCCACCAAGGGAGTGCTTACTGTATTTGAAAGTATCAGCACGATGCCTGCTTTGCTTCCACGGGAGTTTTCTCTATTCCAGGAATACAGGGCTAGGTGATCTGCAGTTGGCTGGATAGTGTTTCGGGAAGGCATGTCTCATAAATTATTCATCTGGTTTCCCTAGCATCAGGCATTTAGGTATTTTTCCTACCTTTATTTATTATAAACATTACTTCCACACACAACTTTGGGGGCCTTTGTTCTTATTTCCTTAGGAACCATTTCTACGGGGAAGCTTGCAAGGTCAAAAGGAATGCACATATGTTTAAGATCTAAAACAAACAAACACACAAAACAAAACAAAAAATAACCCAAAACAAAACAAGCAAATTGAATACATAAAAGAATAGACCAATAGTTGTAGGTGGCGTGCCCCTGAGGACTAGGATAAATAAAACATATAGGTCAAAGGACTCAAAGTTGCAGTTACATAGGATAATAAATCTGGGGATTGGAGTTAATACTGTATACCAGCAATTGGGCAAGGTAGCAGATTTTAGGTACACACATACTCCACATACATGGAAAGTGGAGGGGGAAAGCTACAATCCATGGTATGTTAGTATACTTGCATGCTTGTCACTTCAATGTGCATATATGTGTATACACACACACACACACACACACACACACATCAAAATCATAGCCGCCTCTGACATTTTTTAACTCATGGCTACTATAAGTGACACTACTCTCACTGTGCCCGTGGTTTTTGATATTTAGGGGAAATGAGTCTCCTCTTTATTATTACTTTTTCTTCAGAATTTTAAGGTCATCTTTGTATGCCATTATTTTATATAAATGTACTTTATATAATAAAAATGAAAAACATTTTGATTTATTCAAGCATGTATAGATTAACTCAGCATGTTTGTTTTGAGAAGTTTCGTTTATGTTTACATCTCTTGTTACAGAATTTTTGTATCTCTTGGCGTAGTGTTTTCGTTTTATTCCTGTTGTTTCTAAGCACTGAGTTGTGTTTATTCCTGGCAGTCTGTGTCTTTGACCACTTTTGGGAACAGGATCTTCTTTCATGGAACTTTCATATAACATTTTACCAAAGGAAGGAGCTAGCACTATTAAGACTTCCAATATCTTAAGGAAATATCGCTTACTCCTCTTATTTGTAAGCAATGGTTAAAAATGCCAGTTGCTTAGTAACATGTCCCATTAGCTTCTAATTTCATGGTTGATACAAAGATAACATGGAACTTTTGAGAAATTCCAAGTTGCTCAGTGGTGTCAGAAGTCTACCTGCCCAGATCTGAAGTCACCATACAGAGCTCCAACTCAGGTTGAAGGGAAGAGCACCCAATGTGAGTTACACCTCAGGTAGTTACCAGGTGCTGCTCCGTGCTAAAGATAATGATAGACCAGTCAGGTGACCTCAAAAACACATCCAGAGTTGATAGTCCAGTCAGCAGAGAGGCTTAACAGATAATCCAGTGTGAACAAGATCTTTCTGGGCAGAGAAAAGCACTCCCTAATGTTGGGATGTGGTACAGAGGAGGAGAAACGCTTTGTTTTCACACAAAAATGCTGTCAGTCACTGCTCTGATATCCCTTCCGCTGCTCCTTAGCGAGCTTCTCCCTGCACCCTGTCTAAGCAGATGAAAAAGTGCCCAGTTCTCCCTGTTGGGCACTCCCCAGTTAAGGCCCATTGGCTGCCCTCATCAATACTGCCCCTTTATTCTTCAGAATGTACCGATCTGTGTGAGAAATTCTATGGTCTCCTTATTAGCAAGACTTGACAGTCTGGGTTTAGAAACCAGGAGTCAGGGATACTGAACTGGTTCCTATGAAGTAAAAGAGACAGAGAATGCAGGGAGGGGTCTGAATTATTTATGTCCACATGGAAAAGACCAAGAAGGCAACCACGGATGTGCTGGCTCAAATTCATGTTCACTGACACCCTTGCTTGTTAAGTGCCTCCAGATACATAAATTGTAGCATGCTGATCTCAAGCCTGTGATTAGGAGGAAATGAAATACTCATTCTCTTTCAGGATCATTTACTGATATCCTGCTTTGAGCCAGGAACAGATAGATACTGAGAAGCCAACAGTTTCAGAAGATGAAATTGAGAATTAAGGAACAGTGAGGTACATGCTACGAGGTCAGCTCTCAGGGCCACAGGAGACCAGAGGAAGGGCTGGAAATCTTTTCCTGGAAAAGCAGTGTTGTAAGGGTTAGATCTCTCAAAGGAGATCGTCGAGCCTGGTTCTGTAGAAAAGAAGCTATCAGATATCTGCTGTGGTAATCAGGGACTTCTCAGCTTTCAGGAGTCTAAAAGCCCATTCACAGTACATGTTAGCAGGCAGCGGGGACTGGGAGGATGGGGCTGGCATATCTTCTAGCCTTCCCTCTTAGAGCCAGCTTGTATCAGGAGCTGGGCTGGGGTGAAGGTCAGAGGCATCCAGATGGCTTATGACAGAGAAAGTCAGCTTCGGTTTATGTGATGTCAGATAGGCTTCCCAGATGAATGATGGAAATGGGCAGTTTGGCAGTTCAGGGAAGCCACATGGACATCCACCAGGGCACTGATGTAGTAAATGGTCAGTGCTACCCCACCCTCTGTAACCTCCACCCTCTGTGGTTTCTCCAGTGGACTCCCTTGGTTCAACAGTGGACATGGGGGAATCTAGACACAGTAGTGGTTCTCAACCTTCCGCTGCACACGACCCTTGAATACAGTTCCTCGTGTTGCGGTGACTGCTGAGTGTAAAATTATTTTTATTGCTATTTTGTAACTGTAATTTTACTACTGTTTTGAATCATCATGTGTTTTCCGGTGGTTTTAGGCAAACCCTGTGAACGGGTCATTCGAGCAAACAGGTTGAGAGCAAAGATGAGAGAGTAATGGGGTAAGCAAATGATCTGGAAAGGGAGAGCGCTTGGGTGAGAAGCCAGGAATTAGGACTGGGCATCCGTACATGAGTTTAAAAGGTGAGATAAAGAGAGGTCGCTTGGGGGAGAGCTCACAGTCTGAAAAGAACCAGGGGCAGGAGCTTTCCCCAGTCAAGATGAAGTTCCCGTGACAGTTTAACGAGAGTAGCTTTTAAGGAGCGGTTAGTCCTTTCCACCTTGCCTGAAGATTGAGGGTGGTAAGGAATGTGAAAGTGCCAGGGGATGTCTAGGGCCTTACATAGGATCTGGAAAACTTGGGAGGTAAATTCAGGTCNGTTGTCTGATTGGAGAGAGACCGGAACACCGAATCAAAGGATGATCTCTCGGAGGAGAAGATCAGGGACTGTCTGAGCCCTTTTATTAGTCGTCGGAAATGCTTCTACCCACCCTGAGAAGGTGTCAACCAAGACCAGGACGTCTGACAAGTTGCCAGTCAGTTCCAGGGAGGGAACCTTTAGCCTGATGAGTGGGGAAAGGAAGGCCGTGATACCTTGAGTTGGAGTTAGAGGTCTGACAGATTTTACAAGAAGCAGTGATAGATTTTAGGAAACGTAGGTCTTCAGAAGTGAGCTGTAGGTGAGTTTTAACAAAGGAAGATAGTGCTTGGCTAT
>NC_034605.1:21289245-21290995 GCF_900095145.1 Mus pahari | reverse complement strand
GAGGCAGGCGGATTTCTGAGTTCGAGGCCAGCCTGGTCTACAGAGTGAGTTCCAGGACAGCCAGGGCTACACAGAGAAACCCTGTCTCGAAAACCAAAAAAAAAAAGAAAATGGAGAAAAAAGTCGGCCAGATCCAAACACCCGCAGCTCCCAAACAAGACTTCCTGTTCAAAGACATCTTCCATTGCGATGATGACAGTGATGAAGGGGGCCCAGAGGAGCCCAGGTGAGTGCAGGTCGCTGACTCCCATCTTGTTAGGTTATGTGTGCACGTGTGACAGTCAGCCCCTCTTCACAGTAGTGCCTAAGTAGCTCACCTCAGAATGAGAAGGGCTCGCTTTGGCTTTTCTTTCTGCGGCTCCAGTCCATGCCTTGGTGCTGTTGCTCTGTGTCTGGAGGTAGCACACATGACAGCAACTCATTTACCTCATAACCGGGAAGCAAAAGAGAACAAGGGAATCCCACAATCCTTTCAAGGCTCACCTCCATTGGCTAAAGAACGTCCATGAGCAACCACCATCTCACACTGACACTGCCCAGGAGACCTGACCTTTAATGCGTAAGCCTTGGAGTGGTCCAGATCTGACCAGGCAGGAAGATCTTCAGTCCTGATGGCTGTTAAAAATGGTGTGATGGGTGGATTTCTGAGTTTGAGGCCAGTCTGGTCTACAGAGTGAGTTCCAGGACAGCCAAGGCTACACAGAGAAACCCTGTCTTGGGGGGAAAAAATGGTGTGATGGCAGGTGGATCTCTGAGTTGGAGACCAGCCTGGTATGTAGAGCAAGTTCAGGACAGCATGGGCTACACAGAGAAACCCTGTCTCGAAAAAGCAAACAACAACAAAATGATGAAATGGAGCTTGGTGGTGGCTCACACCTTACTCCAGCGCTCAGAAGGCAGAGGTGAGCGAATCTCTGAGTTGGAGGACAGCCTGGTCTACACAGCGAGTTCCAGGATAGCCTGGACTACAGAGAGAGTTCCAGGACAGTCTGGGCTGCACAGAACCCCTGTCTCAAACAAACAAGTAGATGGTGTGCTGGGCAGGTGAGCATGAAACACTTTGGGGGCTCAGAGAAGACCATGCCACGGTGGCATCAGATTCCAGCTCTCAAAGAACTGGGCCTGGCCATGGTGCTGCATGCATGCTACCCATGTTTGGGCTGAGGAACAGGAGGATCTTCAGGGCTAGGTGACCAAACTTCAGCAAGTCACAGGGCCAGTAAGCAAAGGAGGTACCAGAACAGATGAGGAACACCACCAGAAATTGTCCTCTGGACTCCACATGAACATAGACACACACATCGTTAAAAGTACTAGTTTCACGATGACGTTGGTGTGCTTGTGAGACACGTAAGTGTGAGCTGACTGAATGCTTCTGGACCATTGTATTGAAGCAGTTACACTGCTGGACCATTGACCGATGCAGCCACCAGCCCCAGGCGCAGCAGAGACCACCACACCCAGGAAGATGCGAAAGCTGGCATCTCCTGAGGGCTGTCACTGTGCTCTGTTCCAGCGCCTCTGCTGTGCAGTGACTGGATCGCCTCTTCCCTCAAGCTGCTCCCTGTTCCCTTGGACCTGTGTGGTGCATTGGCCACAGATCCCGCTCGCATGTGATACCTCTCCCGTGCTGGGCACCGAGTTCACATGTTGCTCCGCTGGAGCATTGGTTGTCTGCATCAGAGCCCAGCTGGACACAGCCCCTTATGGGTTGGGGTGATTGTTAGTCCCAAATAGGTAACCTGAGGAG
>NC_034605.1:21277290-21285050 GCF_900095145.1 Mus pahari | reverse complement strand
AGGGAAGGACAGTCGCTGGGTCAGATTCTTCTAGGGGTGGAGAGCTTGGGGTTTTGGTTGTGGTCTTAGAGCAAGTGATAGGTGGTGTGAAGGTGAGTGCCAAAGTAGACCGCTTGGAGGGGTCTGAAGTTGGTGCAGAAGGAGGGGGAGAGGTGGGGGTGACAGGCCCTGGGGAGTCTCAGTGGGGGTGGGGAGCCGAGGTAGCAGTGTAGGTTCTAGACGGCGCAGAAGTAGGCCTATGGCGGAAAGAAGGTGGCTCATACGCTGGGTCCAGTATCGTAATATCGTCTAGTGGGAGTTGTGCAGGGTTCATGGCTAACAGGAGTTGAGTTGGAGAGCAGGAAGAACACATAGCAGGATTGGAACAAAGATAGAGGAAAGATTTTTGCATAGGTAACCTCTTCCCATTTACCAGTTTGCTGGCAGTATGTATTAGGATCCTTAAAACAACTGGATCCAGACCTTATTGTAAAGGAATATCAAATTGATGCCTTCAAAGGAGGCGTGAACCTTAAGGACTCGAGGTTTTCTAGGAGACATCCCAGAGGTGTATCTGGGGGTATGTCTGAGGACACATGGTTGTCCATGCTCTGGAAGTTCCTGGTATGTTCTACCGGCATCCCAAGAACAACTCAGAAACCCAAAAAGAAACCAGCCAGGCTAGAGTGCCCAAGTCGTCACAAGGACCTCTAGTGGCTACCCAGTAAGTCCTGGACTTACTGTGGGAAGTACTCCACCCTGGCCAGGGATTTCAGCTGACCCGTTGGGAACCTATACAACCCACTGGGGGCCTATACGGAAAGAGCAGCTTCCAAAAAAGCAAGATCCAGATGGGCGGTGTCTCTGCTATGTCAGCTGGGTCTAGCCCCCTAGTTCTTGGGCAGAGCTGGCCAGGCTCTGTTCCATGAACTGGAGGCTACTCCCCGCTGACAGGCCCTGCCGATAGTATGCCAGTGTCTGCATGAGAGTTTTTAGTGAACCAGTAAAATGGGAGCATGGAAGCACAGCCTATAAGGCTTGTAGAAATGGCACAGCTCACTTAGTTTAAAGTTTCTGGACAGCAGTGGGTCATGTGGTGGAAATGGCGGGCCTTTGCACTCCCCCCTTTGGCCTTTGTGTGAACCCCCGGTTGGTCATTTCTCAGGCAACCGCTTTGGGGACGAATGGGGACAAAGGCTTAATAGTGGTTGATCCCTTTTGACTGGGATTTTAAAACCCAGCAGGAGGAGGGGTCTCCAAGAGTTCTGGCTCAGAGAGGGGAAAGGGAAGTTGTGAGCTGAGCTGAGCTGGGGAGAGAGCGCTGCCACAAGGCAGTGGGAATCTTACCCTGGATGTTGTGTTCGGTACCCACCGCTGTGTCCACTGGGTGCCCCTCTGGCACACCAGGCACTGGTGGCTGCTGGCTTTTCCACTTAATCCAATCCTGAGTTTCAGCACCAATTTTATATTTTGAGCGGATAAACCAAGCAGCAGACCAGGCCAAGGTGTTCCACCTGGGAGAGGTTTATTATGCAGGAATGGGGGGGAGTGGTGAAGTGGGTAGAAGGGTAGAGAAGAGGAGAGAGAGAGAAAGAGTGGGAGAGAAGAAAGAGGAGAAAGAGAAGAGAAGAAGAGCGAGGAAGGGGTGGCTTCCTAATTTATACAGAAAATGACATCACACCAGTGAGGGCGAGAACTGAGCCAAGTGGGTTGTGGGATTGAAGGTCATTGTCCTGGCAGCGCAGGTCAAGGGTCACATGGTTAGGCCAGGGCTTGGAGTATCCTGGTGCTAACATAGAGAATTTACCCATTTCCTAAAATTATATCCACAGAAGAATGTGCTCCTAACACCCAGTTGATGCCTGGAATGTGGGTAGTACAATGCTGCAAAGACCAGCATGGCAGGGTACACACTTACAACCCCACTGTTGGGAGGTGGAGGCAGAAGGGACAGGAGTTCAAGGGCAGCCTCTGGGTTTGACACAACCCTATGAGCCTGCCTGCCACAACCCTTATCTCCCTCCCCTGTCTCTTCGAGTGTGTGTTTGTGTGTGTGTGTGTGTGTGTGTGTGTGTCTGTGTGTCTGTGTGTAAATAGAACCCAACCAAATGTAGGCTTAGATTTTTTTTTAAAGCTACTTTAATAAGGGTTCTCAAACACTTCGACCCCCCCCCCCTTGTAGCCCACCATTGAAAGGAAGGGGACAAAAAATGTAAATGGAATAAGAGGCTGTGGACCTGTTTAGAAGTAGTTTGGGGCGACAATTTTAATCTCAGTTTGTCAGCAGTACAGTTCAGTAATGTCAGGATAACAACAGTCCAGTTCAAAAGTTCGTCACCAAACATTAATCAGCAATGGCAACACAATCCAGCAGAAACAGCCAGGCCTTTGCCAAATCATCATGAGTCAGCAGGAGTGACCAGAACCAGTGGGAATGCCAGGAGTTTTCTGCCATGCGTCTCTCAACAAAGTGTCTGTGAAGACTTGAGACCAATGAATAGTTGCAAAGCTAGCTATGCAAGTACACCATCATTGTCTGTTGAGTCCTCCTTAGACCCTCACCAAACATCACGTGTCCTCTCTCAGGTATTGCCTCAGCAAAACACAGTGTGAGTGTGCTTCCACAAAACATCACGAGTCTGTATCACATGACACAACCAAAAGTCTCCACTTCGATCAAATCCAGCACACCCGGTATTCTCTCTTCTCTCTAGAAGAATATTCAGCAGTCCCCATCTTAGCTCGGCGCTGTCTGTCACAGGGTACCACAGCTTTCACAGTTTGAGCTGTAATCCAGAAGCCAACACTGACTTCCTTTGCCTTCAGAGTTTCATGGTGGGTGATTTGCTCTGATTGCAGATTTAGCAGCTTCAGGATGTTTTCCCCCATGCCTTATTAAAACTTGGCCATGTCCATGTTTTCACTTAGAGACTGCAGCTTCTGTTTGGCGTCGCAGACTTGCCACCCTCTGTATTATTGCCTTTTGGAGTCATTATTATGTAAAACAATGGTCATTTGAATATAGGCACTGTGGTGTCCTGTTAGTCAAATCTAATAATCCAGACAGCTAATAACGGTAGTAACTGACTCGTGGGCACGCAGCATGGCTAGGGTGGGTATTCTGGGAAGGGGAAGAAACACACCCTGGTGTAGACAGGGCAAGACACACACCCTGGTGTGGACAGGGGAAGACACACACTCTGGTATGCACAGGGGAAGACACACACTGTTGTGGACAGGGGAAGACACATACCCCGGTGTGCACAGGGGGAGACACACACCCTGGTGTGGACAGGGGAAGACACACACCCCAGAGTGGACAGAGGAATACACACACCCTGGTGTGCACAGGGAAAGACACACACCCCGGTGTGCACAGGGGAAGACATACACCCCGGTGTGAACAGGGGAAGACACACACCCTAGTGTGGACAGAGCAGGACAGTGTGTGCCTTTGGTGCACCATTCAGATGAAAAGTTGGGAATTGATTACTTCTGGAATTTTCCATTTAAACCACAGTTTAAAAGTGAAACTGCGGACAAAGGGGATAAGTATTGCTGTAGCTTACAGGGCACACCCTAGTCAGAGGTCCAGAGGATTCTTACAGTGCAGAATTTGCTGGCGAAATCTTTTTCTGGGCCCTCACCATACTTACATTATCAACATGGCTTGAGTGATTCTTTGTTGGCGCACGCCTTTAATCCCAGCACTCAGGAGGTAGAGGCAGGTGGATTTCTGAGTTTGAGGCCAGCCTGGTCTACAAAGTGAGTTCCAGGACAGCCAGGGCTATACAGAGAAGCCCGGTCTCGAAAACAAAACCAAACAAAACAAAACAAAAAAACAAAGGCTTGAGTGATTCTTATTCTCGAGAAGGGGTTTGAAAGCCAGTAGCTTTGGCCAGGGAGATGGCTTCATGAGTAAAAGCTTTGCTGCTCAAATCTGACACTATGAAGCCTCCAGAGTAATGGCATGAGTCTGTAATCCCAGCCCTCCTAAGGTGAGATGGGCGGCTGAGACAGACCAGTCTAAAGTCACAAATCAACAATCCTGGAGTAAGAGGACCATGACAGAAACAAGAGACTTTGCCTAACATGGAGGAAGAAAGGAAGGAAGGAAGGAAGGAAGGAAGGAAGGAAGGAAGGAAGGAAGGAAGGAAGGAAGAAAATCAATTCCTGAAAGTTGTCCTCCAGTCTCACATACTCACCTTCGCAAACACATAGGTGCGTTCCTGCACGCGCACACGTGAGCACACATACACACAAATAAATAATAAATAATAGTAACTTTAAAGTGGGGGGGGGGGAAGAAAAGAAAAGAAGTCAGTAGCGGACAGTAGGGAGTTAGTGGAAACGTGCTCATTCCTGTCTTCTGCCTGAGAGTCTCTCCGTCTCCTTAAGCCTTCTTCAGGGCTCCAGAGGAGAAGGGCCAGCACTGAGTTTGCTAAGAGGAAATGCAAATAGGATGGTGATTTGAACTGTGGGAGCCTGGCTCAGTAGGTTTCAGAGGAGAAGGGTGGTGGTGGTGTGTGGCCTAGAGACTGCTCTTGTAATATTTTAGTGAAGAATGGAATCATGTTATTCAGAGAGTCCATCTTGCCTGTGAGGGTGTCTGCTAGCATAGCAGGAAGTCTGGACGGTTGGAAGATGACTAAAGTCTGGGTCTGGATGAAGCTTGTGGACTCCTCGTAAGGCTCCATTCAGCAGCCTGCTCCTTCCTCCAGTTACTATTTCTTGCCAAGAAAAGTCACACACAGGCAAATGTGAAATTCACACTATGCTCAGACACTTCCTGATACAGCAATTGCCCTGAAACAAATTCACGTTTTCTTATAACAAAAGTGACTGTACCGCAGAACGATAATGCTGAACCATGAGTAATTGTCTGGAATCCCAGCATTCTAGAGACAGAATTCTAGAGGTGCTCCTCAGTCACGGAGCATTCTTGAAGTAGTAAGGTCAAAGAATCTGGCATCATGGGCCAGGAGCTTAATGAAAGAATGTTTAGCCAGTATGCAGAAGGTCACCCCACTGAAAAAATCTTTTATTTAACTGTTTCACATGGTGTGGTAGTTTGAATATGCTTGGTCCATGGGAACTGACATTATTGGGAGGTGTAACTTTGCTGGAATAGGTGTGGCCTGGTTGGAGGAAGTGTGTCACTGTAGGTATGGGCTTTGAGGTTCTATGCTCAGGCTCCACCCAATGCGAAAGAGAGCCTCCTCCTGCTTACCTACAGAAGATAGTCTCCTGCTACCGTCTTTCAATCAAGATGTAGAACTCTCAGCTCATCCTCCAGCATCATGTCTGCCTGGACACTGTCATCCATTCCTGACATGACTGTGCCCTTCCCCAAGCCTTGAATAGAATAAATAGACCTTTGAACCTTAACATCCTAGGTAGTCTTTGGCCTTGCCACACCTGTGATTTCCTACAGAAGTAGACTGCCGGCTGAGCTTGCTTTGCAACATAATCCAGCTGAAACAAAGCAATACAATTAACTAAAACAATGGATGGGTCTGTGGGCTCTCCCTATATAAATACAGAGCTAAATATTAAACTTTGAGTCTTGATCAGAAACTTTTGTCTTGGCTTCATCCTTTTCTCGAACCCCGTTCCTTTTTCATTTCTAGCCTCCCTTTTAGGTAGACCCAGTTCATCCTTGGCTGCTGAATACATGATGATAATGGATTGAAGCTCTGAACCTGTAAGCCAGCCCCAATGAAATGTTTGCTTTTATAAGAGTTGTCTTGGTCATGGTGTCTCTTCACAGCAATAAAACCCCTAACTAAGACAGAAGTTGGTACCAGGAACTGGGATAGTGGTGTGATAGGCCTAACCATTATTTATTTTATTTTTTTTTTTTTTGAGGAATATAGATTTGGGGACTATGGAAAGCAGTAGAATGCTTAAGGTGGGACTTAATGAACCATACTAGTAAAAACACGGAGAACAGCGGTGCTGAGGGTGATTTGAACTGTGAGAGCCTGACTCAACAGGTTTCAGAGAAGAATGGTAGTATGTGGCCTAGACACTGCTCTTGTAATATTTTAGTGAAGAATGTGACTGGTTTTTTGTTGTTGTTGTTTGTTTGTTTTGTTTTTGTTTTTGTTTTTTTTCCCCTTGTCTGAAGAGTCTGCCTGAGGCTAAGAAAGATAAAGAGATTCAGATTAATTGCACTGGCAAAGGAAGTCTCAAAAATATCTAGCATACACTTTGTCCTCTGGTTTGCTCCATCAAGTGTGTTCTGATCAAGCATAGCAAGCTTAGAAAGGAAAAATACAAAACGTATGGTTCACAGTGTAAAGTGACACCAGGAAGTGGAATGAAGCTAAATCCTGTATTTAAGAATATTAAATAGAATTAAGGGCGTGGTGACTTGGGGCAAGATCCCACCCAGCCAAGCTTACCGATTTGCAGTTGGACGAGGGAGAGTTATATCATGTCCTGGCTCTTGTTTTCATTTGGACTTTTAATCTGGAATGAACTACAGTCCATAAATGGAGGGCATATGTGTGATCCAGATCTTGAGGCTGGAAGACACATGATTTTGATCTGTATCTTGAGGCCCAGTGGCCATGAGAAACTTAGGCCCAGGCATGGTGGTACACTCCTTTAATTCCAGGAGACAGAGGCAAGCAGATCTCTGAGTTCAAGACCAGCCTTGCACAGAGCAAGTTCCAAGTAAAGAAAGGCTTAGGTCTAGGTATGGTGGTGTATGCCTTTAACCTCAGCATTCAGGACACAGAGGCATGCAGATCTCTGAGTTGAAAATCAATCTACAAAGCAAATTCCAGGACAAGCTTAGGCAGTGAAGGCTGGTGATAATGTAATAAAACAAGGAGGGGCATGTTCCAGTATCCCCTGCAAGGAGGAGACCTCAGCAGCTTCAACTATGTGGCTCTGGCTTTAGAGTCAAAAGTAGAACAGGTTATTGGAACTACTGATGCTAGTTAGCTGAAGCTAAGAAACTAGTGGTGATTATGAAAAGACCAGCATCACTGAGGTAAAATCTTCTAGGATGTGATTTCTAAGAACACAAAGAAGCTGTGTTCCAGAGATAGACAATGTTCTATTCTGAACGTGGTAATGTGTAAAAATTACCCAGGTGGTACCAGTTTTGAAGTTCATAAAAGGGTCATTGGAGAGCAGCTGAGGGTTGGCACTATGAGAAGCCAAGGGAAGGCCATTGGTGAAGGTGCAGTCTCAGTTGTAGTTGATAGCCTAGGACTGAAGGGGTCATGCAAAGAAGTTGAGGCTTGGCATCATGAAGAGAGCCTGCAAGAGGCTATTGGTAAAACCTAGTTGCAGTAGAAGACCCCAGAGTAATGGAGATGCCAGTACCATGGGATGACCACCATAAATAGCAGCAGCAGTATAATGGAGTGAGCCTGAGCCTACAGTGCTACAGAGGGCAGAGCTGGAGAAGTGACCCAAGCCCTTCGGGATAGCCTGGAAGATCATTTGTGGATCCAGGATCTTGGAACAAGAAGCTATGAAGTTGAAGTTGCCTTGGATACCCCAAGATGTTAGAAATGCCAGAGCCATAAATTGCTGCTGAGGAAAGATGCTAACAGGGAGTGGAACCAGGCCAAGAGGAAGAAGTTCGTTGCAGTCAATAAAGCTGAAAGGAGTTATAGATCTGAGGAACACTTTGACATCCAACATGGAGGTTGCCCAGCTGATTTTTTGGTCTTGCTTTGGTCCAGTATTTCCTCATTGTGATGTCTTTGAATGATAGCATGTATCCTTTGATGTTGGAAGTATGTGATCTGCTTTTCGAT
>NC_034605.1:21229194-21277000 GCF_900095145.1 Mus pahari | reverse complement strand
GTGTAGCCCTGGCTGTCCTGGAACTCACTCTGTAGGCCAGGCTGGCCTCGAACTCAGAAATCCACCTGCCTCTGCCTCCCGAGTGCTAGGATTAAAGGCGTGCGCCACCACGCCCGGCTCAGACTCATGTGTTTTAACAAGCCTGTGGATGTCAGGGAGTGGAATGTGGTGGTTTGAATATGTTTGGCCTGTGGGAAGTGGCACTATTAGGAGATGTGGCCTTGTTGGAGGAAGTGTGCCACTGTGGGGGTGGGCTTTGAGGTTCTATGCTCAGGCTCCACCCAATGTGGAAGAGAGCTTCCTCCTGGTTGCCTAGGGAAGACTGTCTCCTGCTGCTGCATTTCAACCAAGATATAGAACTCTCAGCTCCTTCCCCAGCACCGCCTACCTGGACATTGCCATCCTTCTAGACATGATGAATCTCTGAAACTGTAAGTCAGCCCCAACTAAATGTTGTCCTTTGTAAGAATTGCCTTGGTCATGGAGTCTTTTCTTAGCAATAAAACCCTAAGACACATAGTATGTGGATTTTACATTTAACATTCTCTAAAAGTGATATTATAGAGAATTCTTTGGCTCTTCTAATATGGGGAAAATGAATGATGTTGTTCCTAGACAAATTAGAATTTCTAGTATATTTCCTTTATCTGAAATTCATCCAGGTGGGCATTTCTCTCAGCCTCTTTCCTGTAGGCTATCATCTTGTGCTCACATGATGCATCATAAATCTTATTTTCTGTATGAGGAAATAGGCAAACTGTTTATAGAGTACATGACTTACTGCCCCGGGTCCCAGGTTCTTCTCTGCTTCCATTTGAGTAGTTCAGTCTTACCATCTTGGACTTGCCCTGCCTTCAGATCACAATGTGCAGCCATGCTTTCTTGTCTACCAGAAACTTCTATGAATGTCTAAAACATTTTTAGGTCAACATGCTCTGCTCTTTTTGAAAATGAACCTACATAAAAGAGTGTCATTATGGAATTTCTCCCATGTATGTAATCATACGTTGTTCATATTGCTTTACCTATTCACCCACACACACTGGCTTCTTTCCTCTACAAATAGTCCTCCTTCTACATTCATGTACACAAATATAATACATTTTTATTCTACACATATACATACATACATATTCCCTTTGTAAATCTACACTTCACATATCAAAGATAGTGAAATTTGCCCTTATCAACCTTATTTTATTTAATATGATTATCTTTGGTTCTATCCATTTTCCTACAAATAATACAAGTCATTATTTTTGGTTGAATAAAACTTTATTGTGTACTATATGTATACATTTTTTTATCCATTCATCTAATGTGCTCTGTCTTAGTTACTTTTTTATTGCTGTCAAGAGATATCATAACCAAGGCAACTTATAGAAGAAAGAGTTTATTGGGGCTTGCTTATAGTTTCAGAAGGTGAGTCCATGACTATCGTGGTAGGTGTACAGCAGCAAGCAGGCAGGCATGGTGGTATAGTAGCAGCTGAGAATATATATGTTGAAACAATAACTATGAGGCAAAAGAATGGGATGACAAAGTCCCACTCCAATAATATACTTCCTCCAGCAAGACCATATCTTCTAATCCTTCCCTAAACTGTTCTACCAACTAGGGACTAAGATTTCAAACATATAAGCCTATCCATAGAAGCCATCCTCAAACCTCTTTCTCATATGCCAGACATTTATTTTTAGAAAGAAAATTATTATTTTTATGTAATGTTTAACTTTGTGTGTCAACTTGAGTGATTCATGTGGTGCCCATATAGATATTTGGTTAAATATGTATGTGTGCAGATGTGTGTGTGTGTGTGTGTGTCTAATATGCTAAACATTTGAGTCAGTAGTAAAGCAAATTACTCTCACCAATCCATTAAAGACATCAAAAGAACAAAAGGCTCAGTAGAGGTTATCTTTAACAGCCGTCAGCTCAGATTCAAAAAACGTGTCACTGGATCTTCTGAATTTCCATATCATCTACTGTAGTTTTGGAACTTGTCAACTTCCAAAATCAAGTAAGTCATTTTACTACTTTTATCTGTCAGTGTGTTTATGAATAGATTTCCTTTTGTCTCTGTACCTCTCAAGAATCTGTAAGAAGAGGCATAGTGCTATAACTATTAACTAAGGGTCAAAGAGAACTGAGAAGCATAAGGACTGGTATTGGCTCAGAACCCAAAGACCAAGTTCTCAGCACAAAGGATATTTATTTGCCCCAGAGAGACAAAGGGCCTGGAATAAGGGACAAAGACAGGAGATAGAGGGAGAAGGGGAAGGGAAACAAAGGAGAGGGGGCAGGGCTATTTGTCCTGGAGTAGGACAAAGGACTGCCTCCGGATAGAGAGAAGACAGACATGGCCTGTAGGCAAATGGGAGTTTATAAAGGTAAAACGAATATACTGTGTTAGGATGAGGTGTTTAATTTTAATTGGGCATGTTAATTAGGTGGGCCAAGGGGTGGAGGTTGAATTTGTGTACTTAAAAAAATTCCTTTTTTACTTATTTACTTTACGTCCCTTTCACTGTCTGCCTCCCTATCAGCTCCCCCCACACCTCCTCCTTTCCCCCCCACCTCCCCCAAAGGGGCTTTTGATTGCAGGACTTCAAGTATTTTGATAGCTAGACCTTGGAAGTCAGCCTTAGGGGGCAGAAGTGACCAAATAAGGCGATAGACCTTGGGAGCTAGCTTTTAGGAATGTAATCTAAAATGATTGTTAGCAAGTCGCAGGGAGTAAGAGAGAAGGACAAGGCCTGCCAGAGCCAGGCCCCCCCCCCTGCCCCCATACACATACATGCTCAAACTGGCCAAAGTTCCTTCAGACACCATGCCCATGGCAACTCTTATAAAGGAAAACATTTCATTGGGGCTGGCTTACAGTTTCAGAGGCTTGGTGCGTTGTTGTCATGGAGAGGAAGGAGCTGAGAGTTCTGTATCTTGATCCACAGGCAGCAGAAGACTGACACTAGGTCTAGTTTGAGCATATGAGACCTCAATGGCACACTTCCTCCAGCAAGGCCACACTCACTCCTCAACAAGGCCTCACCTCCTAATAGTGTCACTCTCCATGGGCCAAGCATTCAAGCACATGAATCTATGGGTGACAAACCTACTCAAACCACCTCACCCAGTTAGTATCAATTGCAAGCGGTTAGGGGTGGTAGGTGGTGTCCACTTCCCCTATCAGTGATGGGATCCTTTATGGCTTGAATTTGTGAAGGTCTTGTGCATGTTCTAGACTAAATTGTGGAAAACAACTGGAAACATGATTTGATTTTTACAAAACAGTATACATTAAAAAAAAAAAAAAAAAAAAAAAGACATGATGATGACAAAGTTTTTCAACGTGGAGACCCTTTATCAAAAGTCTTTCTCCTGCCCGGTGTGGTGGTGCACGCCTTTAATCCCAGCACTCGGGAGGCAGAGGCAGACAGATTTCTGAGTTCGAGGCTAGCCTGGTCTACAAAGTGAGTTCCAGGACAGCCAGGGCTATACAGAGAAACCCTGTCTTGAAAACAAAACAAAAACAAAGAAAAACAAAAGTCTTTCTCCTTTAGGCACAGTTGAAAAGTAGGCAACTGGCTCAATACTCAGCTCTGCTAATAGAGTAAAGCATTATTCTCATTGTAACGAGAATGTAAAAAGCTGGAGAGCAAGTGAAAAAAAAAAAGCCCACTTGCTTTCAGAAGAACTGGCGAAGAGATCAACTCAGAACCCTTGGACAATTCCACTGGACCCCTCCCCTCCTGGAAGAGACAGGTCAGAAAGCACATAGGCTAGAAGGGTGGGGCTGAGTAAGCCCCTACTACCTCATTCGCTAAAGACCAATCAGTTTAAAGGGTACACGCACTATTTCACCAATCATATTGTGCCTAGTTGCTGATGCTTTATTCCGCCCCCTGGAAACCATATAAAAACTCATAGGGACCTCTCTTTCCCGCCTGAGACGACCCCAGTGCACTGGAACAATAAGTTTCTCTTGCTTTTTCTATTGATTCCCAGCTCCGCGTGGTTCACTCAGGGGGTCACCAGTAAGCTAGGGCTCACCAGCGTCCTACACTGGGGGATTATTTTTATCCTGTTCTTTCTTTATTTCAAATTCTTCCACATTTTAATCCAGTTTTAGATATTGACTACTGGCAAACACGAATTTCAAGACACAATCGCTGTTTATTTTAGGGCAAGGAACTTTCTGGAAAACTAGCCAGTCCATCATTCACCTCCCAGTGTGAAATCCAGTTTATTTTGCCTTCCCTTTTCCTTTTTTAGAAGCCTTGTCTCCATAGTTTGGACAAGTTTTTTTTTTTTTTTTTTTTTTTTTTTTTTTTTTTTTTTAAAGAAATCACTTTGTGTTTGCCTAGTGCTGGGCAAACAATGCATGCTCACCAGGAGAACAAGCTCTCCCCACACACCTGAAGGGACATCTGCCGTTATGCTAGGCTGCCAGCAGATGGTGTGTGTGTACCTGTGAAGGCTGAGTTTATTTTACAGAATTGTCAATGTTCTCACGGAGACTCCTAGATCGCCACTCTGAGGCAAGCAGTAACTATCTCACTGACATCTGAAGGCTTCTTGAACAATCCAGTATTAAGTGGCGTGGCTTAGGCCTCATAGCTACATTGGGCCTCAGGGGTTTTGTTGTCACTTCTTTTTTTTTTTTTTTTTTTGTTGTTGTTGTTGTCACTTCTGATGGCTCATTCCACCTTCCCGTGCTTCAACCTTCCCTCACAATGGAAAACTGGGGTTCCTTGCTTAATATTGATCTAATTAAGTAAGAATAGAAAGAAACGGATTTAAATGAGTGTTTGTGGGCCGGGCGTGGTGGCACACGCCTTTAATCCCAGCGCTCGGGCGGATTTCTGAGTTCGAGGCCAGCCTGGTCTACAGAGTGAGTTCCAGGACAGCCAGGACTACACAGAGAAACCCTGTCTAGAAGAAAAAAAACAAAACAAAACAAACACACACACACACACACACACACACACACACACAAAACAAAATAAATGAGTGTTTGGTTTTTTTTTTAATATTTGTGTTCTTTGCAGAACGGAAAACTAAAAAAGCCAATTTTAGAAAATTATAGTGAGGATTTTTTAGGCTTAATACCAGGAGAAAGCAAATGTGTTTGCCTCTGGATACACTTTGCCCTTGGATATGGTCTAGCAAGAGGTCTTTGTGCTACAGGGGCATTAAAGTCATCAACAGCCTTCCTTCTAGTAAAAAGAATGAAATCTCTGACCTGGCTGGAGACCTAACCTTTCAGATGGGTTCATGAATTATCTAGCCAAGGAACCCCAGGGAGGTGATAGGTACCACCCTTAGTAAGGCCAAGGAAATAGGAACAATTATCCATTTATTGAGATCCAGTGCTTTCCCTTCGAAGAATTCCCGTCAGCCAGTGCAGTCCCCGAAGGCTGCCAGGATTTACTGGGTCTGCCCATCTGACTCAGAAAGACGCAGGTTTTGCCTGTTCTGTTTTCCGTTGCTTTCAGAGGCTACCCCAAACTGAAGCACACTCTTTATGGTGTTTTGGGCTTTTAAAACTCTTTCTCTAAACCTTCCTCCAAGTCCAAACCAGACCAAATCTCAGCCCGGACAGGAGAGTTGGTCGTGAAGTTCTGCCCTTGCTGAGGGTCCATTGGCTACCAGGAAAGAAAGGGTCATTTTCTCTAAAACGGTTACCTAGTTTTTCTTCTTCCTCTTCTCCATTTTTTTCTCCTCTGGGTAGATGCTGAGAGTTATGTTTCTTGCCCTTGGTTTTTCTTTTAAGTCAATAAAATTGTCCTTTAGCTTCATTTTGAGTCCTATCTTAAGTTCTTTTATTGAGACTACAAACCCCTTCTTAAGAAGGGGCTCCTCCCACTCTCTCGCCTCTCTCTCTCTCTCTCTCTCTCTCTCTCTCTCTCTCTCTCTCTCTCTCTCTCTCTCTCTCTCGACTTCTTGCTCCCCATCTCTCCACCTTCCCTTCCCCACTCTCTCCATGTGGCCATGGCCGGCCTCTACTTCTCTGCTCTTCTCCCTTTCTCTGCCTTTTTACAATAAACTCCTTAAAACCAAAAAATAAAATAAAATAAAATAAAATAAAATAAAAAAATAAAGGAAAAAGAAAGAAAGAAAAAAGAAGGGACTCAAATTTCTCCAGTACCATCTGGCAACAATGAAAGGATTTCCTAGAATTTCCCATAACATTTGGATAATTGGGATGTTCCCTCAGAAGGGAAGCAGAACTTCAATCTCATTATCTCTTCTATATCCCTGCTATGAGGTGAACTGTAGAGGTAATTACCTACACTGCTTTGGGGCAGCACACATCTGCCTGGGGGCTCCCTAGTCTGTGATGCCCAAGATGCTTCTGGGCAGCCCTTTTGGAGGCCCACATTCCTTCTCACCTACATTTAGGATGATTTTCCTTCTGCACCTCTAAATCTAATCCGTCCACCTCTGAATCCTAGTGATTCTCTTTTCCTTTCTTCTAGTTCTTAACCCTCACAATTTAAAAGTTCTGCCCCTCTCTCTCCACCCAACTATTAACTGTTGGCTCTTTGTTGATCAATCAAAAACCAATTGGGGACAAGGATCTTCAGCGTTTGGACATGCAGATTCTCAATTAATTCAAAGCATTAGAACCAATCCCTAACAGTGAATAGGTTGTTTTTGTTTGTTTGTTTTTTGTTTTTTGTTTTTTTCGTGACAGGGTTTCTCTGTGTAGCCCTGGTTGTTCTGGAACTCACTTTGTAGATCAGGCTGGCCTCGAACTCAGAAATCCACCTGCCTCTGCCTCCCAAGTGCTGGACAAGTTGTTTTTTGACATACACTCCTCAATGGGTCACAGCACATGGTCAATCCATGGTAAACTAAAACCTCTAAGGCTAAGCTAAAGTCTTTCTATTTTATAAGATAAATAAAAAATACAACTCAATAATGGGTCACAGTGATGGGACGATAACCAATATAGCCCGAGTGCAGGCTTCCCTGAGGTAGGATGAATATATAATTCTCTGCTGCCTAGAATTGTTGAGACTTAATTATTTTTTTTAAAAAAAATGAAAGAAATAGAAACAAACAAAAAAAATCCATAGGCAACAGACTGACCAAAATATCTCTTTAACAACTACTGTTACTGGACAGGGGTTGGGTGAGAGCACCTAAGAGGCATGCAGATGAGGATATGGGCTGGAATCTGCTTATGCTCTGGTTTCAGTAGCACTCTTGTTCTTTGCCAAGTATAGAGCACATTGCTTGTCTTGTGGTACTGTGGATGTTGGGTACCCAAAGTGAAGGATGTGTGACTGTTGATCGTTGTCGCTCTCACCAGGGCTTAGTCTGAGGAAACTGTAGCTGTGGACAGCCTTCTTCTTAGAACCATGCTGGAAGGGCTGACTCAGACAGACATAGAGCCACAGGGACGAGCTCAGGGGAACATTCATGTTGACGGGATTTGAGTCCTGTATTCAACGTTATGCCAGGTTGTGGTGGTTTGAATGGGATCGACCACATAGGCACGTATATGTGAATTCGGAGGCAGCTCATTTTTTAAGGGTCTGGAATCTGTGAGTATGTTTCACCACACACTCGTCAATCCTAGGTAGTCATGACCTGTGAAGTAAACACAAGTCTCTATAGCAGTACCTACCAGGGTTCCTTTTGTTTCACGACTGTTGGCAGCTGTGCACTCTGTCTCCATGGCTGCCACGCTTCTTCCCTTGGCAACAACACCTGGATTCGCCCTGATTTCCATCCCTGAGCTTCTGATTCATCCCGGGTAGGCCTGTTTCCAAGTGATGATGATGACAAAGGCGATGACAATGACTGTTTCAGGCCACATTTTGAGAATAAGTAGTCTCATAGTCAGGAGCACAGGCCCCCCAGGCCAGACCTCATAGGTTGGACTTTCAACGTCTGTTTGCTGTGTGACCTTAGACAATGCTTCGCAGCTCTACCTGGAAAACGAAGATAAAAATAGCAACAACTCGAAGGGATGATAGTGAGGATTAAGTAAGTTCAGATGTCAAAGTACAGATGGATCTATAAATACTCTGTCCATAAAACTACACATAGAGTACAGATTTAACAAAGAGTGAGCACTCAACGAACATTTGCTATTCTTTTAATTCGGAATATGATTTGTGGCTCATTTATTGTGTAGTGAGCGCATATTGGAAACTATTCTGGGTCTCCGGATCTTTTGGCATTCTTCAAGCCTAGAAGACATGCTTAATTTCTCAATAATTAGTTGGTTTTCATGTCTCTTCATTTTGGACCCTTTGTATATTCTAGGGCGGTACCAAAAATGCGTCCGGAAAAAGATTATGATAGAAATATAGCAAATGTCATCTCTCTCTATGTATATACATTAATATACAGAAACATTTATATATATAAACATAAATAAACACACACACACACACACACACACACACACATACACACATTTGGAGAAGTCAGCTTTCTGGAGAAGTTTAAGTTTAATTTTCTAGTTGTCCATGGGGTGGCAGCACTGCTTTGTAATTTTGCTGAAGAGTACTGTCCACTCTCGCCCATTGACACAGACCAGCTGGCTTGTTTGGATTTTGAACATGGCTTCGTAGATATCAGAGTAGTTCATACCCTTATTTAGACTCAAGTTCATCAACAACGTGGACAAAGAGCACTTTCGCATTGAATGATACTATTGCCTCTTCGTGGTTTGGAACACAATTTCAGTTTGTGTCAAAGGGTCTCAGTGTGGTTCTCAGCAGGGAGGCTTGTGTGCAGTGAACGCAGTGATACAGGTCCTCCCAGAGGTCATCCGACCTGACAGTCCAGGTTCGAGGTCAGGAGTGTCATCTTAGGACACCAGTTCCTCACTTCCCTGCCCTGAGACCCACCCACCGCAGGGAGAGGATAGAGTGTGTCAGACCAACCTGGCGACCTCTGCTCTCCCAAGTTCCTTGTTTTCCCAGGAAGAAAAAGGAAAAACGGAAAATGCGGTGTCAAAAGATAACAGGGGACTGGAGAGATGGCCCAGCGGGCCCGTTCTCTTGCTGTTCTTGCAGAGGACAGAGTTCAGTCCCAAGCACCCACAAAAGGCCTCACAACTGTCTGTGACTACAGTTCCAAGGGATCCCAGGCCCTTTTCTGACCTCCGTGGACTTCTACAGGAAGATGGTGCCCAGACATTCAAGCAGGCTCACATACACATACATTAAAACTAAGTTAATCTTTAATGAAACCAAACGAAGCTATATTCAGATTCCTTAGAACCATGTCAGTTTTTACATCATGACGACGTCACTGAAACTCTATGCCCCGGCAGGTTTTTCCGGGTCTGGCTGCCTACTTTCTTACACCTTTGGGCTTATTTGGGTGGAACCTGTCACTGTAGAAAATCTTTTGTTTAATTGAAGTCCAAGGGGATTTGTTCTGGGAAAACTTTTGGAGACAGAGTTATGGCGCCCTCTGGTGACTCATCGTAGGCATAACCATCCTGGTTTCCATTTCTGCCACCAAACAATCCAGGTTTTGCTTTTTGAATCCTATGTGAGCCCACTTTGAGATTGTTAATTTTCACTTAAGTTTGGGATCCCCAAAGTAGTCGTTATGAAACTATTTATCAGCAACGTGTAATCAAAGCAGAATTGAAGAGGAAGAGGTATCTAGAGAACTGGTACCTGCAATCCCAGGCGCCTTTGTCCGTCTTTTTCTGGAAGATAGAGTAAGTAAATTACTTTCTCCCCAGTTTCACAGACCGTGTCCTTTGAGGATTCTACCTCCGCCAAAGCTTTTGCCAGTGCCTTGTTTGATGGTGGTGCCAGGTCCTGCTCTTTTTGCCAGGAAGTGTTATTGGTTAGGTAACACACACTTTGCACAGCGGCCAGAGCGCCATTGCGTTGACCTCGGTGGTATCCACAGCTGCATTCCTTATTTGCAGTCTTAAACGTGCTGAATTGCAATCTTTAAAGTAGAGATAAGGGTCATGTGTTTCGGAGAAATCCTTAAGTGATTGTCTGGCAAGCCAAACTATGGACACCACAAATTTGTGGATTTGGAGTGTGGATTCCAAAGACGAGAATCAGTCTGCGTGGTTTTCTTTTTTCGGTTCTCCGGATGCACTTCCGTCTTTGGGTGTGCTCGGAAGTGCTCTACCATCAGAATACATTCCTAGACCCAGTGTCTGCTTTTCTTCTGCCACGGACACACTCTCTTATCAACTACACTCTATCTCTGTAGGTCTCAGTAGTAATCTGGGTGCACAAGTGTGAACTTCCTCGTTTTCTCTCTGAAAAATGCTTCCCAATTCTCCCAGTCCTTAACTGCAAGTTCAGTGGTTGTAATCAGACTCTTCGTTAAGCAATTTTTTTTGTTTGGTTGGTTTTTTGGTTTTTCAAGACAGGGTTTCTCTGTATAGCCCTGTCTGTCCTGGAACTCACTTTGTAGACCATGCTGGCCTCGAACTCAGAAATCCACCTGCCCCTGCCTCCCGAGTGCTGGGATTAAAGGTGTGAGCCCCCACGGCCGGCCACAATGTTATATTTTTAAAGAAACAAGTTTAGTTGGGCATGGTGCTGCATGCCCTTAGTTCCAGTACTGGGGAGACAAGCAGGCCAATCTCTGTGAGTTTAAGACCCAACCTTGGCCCCAGTCCCCTAAAGTACCTCTCATCGCCTTATCCTAACGTTTACCCCTCATAGACTTTGTGGGATCATCTTGAGCTGCTACACCTGGCTGGAGCCAAAAAGGAGCTGAGCTCCACCCCCGCTTGCATTACCTGCCACTCACGATGGCCCACTGGTTCTACAGGCTCTGACAGACACAGTGACTATTGCCTCTCCATCAGGCACACGTGACTGCTGAAAGAACCCTGGGCTGGGTGAATAATCTCCACCCTAGCAGGGAAGAAATGTAGACCAGCATACTTGGGAGGTTAACGATCTTTCTCTAGGACTAACCTTGTCTTTTTATTTTTAACCAGCACTGACACCTTTTTCACCCCTTTGATGGATTGTTATTCATAGTTTAAAGCAATCCAGAGATTTACTAGCACAACATTTAGATTCTGATCTTTTTTTTTTTTTTTTTTTTATTCTGGGAACTGAGGCCTGACCAAAAAAACTCTTACTGTATTTGCTCTTGAGTAATCTGGAGAGACACTTTTGTCTGCTTTAGGGCTTTTGCAGACCCCATTGACACGATCACCCAGAGTCGTTCTACTTCATAAAGATCACAAACCAAAATGGAGCTCAGCAAAACCACTAAACCCCCACGCCAGTCCTGTGGTCCTGAGGTCCCACTTCACTCTCCTGCACAGTATTATCAGACCCAGTGAACTAACTAATCATCAGAGAGCGTGGCTTTGCTCAACAGTGACTCTCTTAGCATCAAAGAATACGTCCTTTAACTCGCCCATATCCCTAGTTAGGCTTGTCCATCCCCATATTTCCTGCCTATCTCTGATATTCATGAAAATGCCCAGTGAATGACCGAGTGGCCCACAGGAGCCAGTTCATCAGGGACCCATTTCCTTTCTTGCTTGATGTGATACAGTTTTTGTCTCCAGGGCCCTCGGCTTCCATGAGAGTCACACCAATTCCACTCACTCCCATTCCCTGTGTCCTCAAAAGCTGGGCTGCGAGAGCTTTTACTACTTATTAAAAGTCTTTTCTTTTTCTTTTGTTTTTTTTTAAAAAAAAAATGTATTTATTTATTTTGTGTATATAAGTACACTGTAGCCGTACAGATGGTTGTGAGCCTTCATGTGGTTTTGGGGGATTGAATTTAGGACCTCTGCTGGCTCTGGTCGGTCCTGCTCGCTCTGGTCAACTCCACTCGCTCAGACCCTGCATGTTCCAGCCCAAAGATTTATTTGTTATTATGTATAAGTACACTGTAGCTGTCTTCAGAAACACCGAAGAGGGCATCAGATCTCATTGCAGGTGGTTGTGAGCCACCATGTGGTTGCTGAGAGTTGAACACAGGACCTTCAGAAGAGCAGTCAGTACTCATCCGCTGAGCCATCTCACCAACCCCATTAAAGGTCTTTTCTAATGCAAGCAGTTTATATGCAGAGTAGTTCCTGTTCATCATAGCTTCCTGTACTAAGCCATCTTATTAAGGGACCTGTGTGACAGCTGACTTATGGATGTTTCTTTTCATTTGAATTAAAGGTCAGACCAGTCCTTCATTTCTACCTCACTCTCTCCATCCTCAACATCTGATTCTTCCCATGGCTTCTAAGGATCTTGGAACCCAGAAGGGGCTAATTACCTAATTAGCACAGATCTAATTTTGTGCTTTCTCTTACATCCCACCAACTCTAAGAAATGGGAAGACATCACCTCTATCTCATCGCCCTTTGTCTTTTCTTTTCCAGTTGAAGTCTAATGCAGGAGACAGCAAGTGTGTGTCCCTTGTCATCATAATTCCTTCCTTCTAGGGGTGAGTTCTCTCTGGACAGTTGGCTGACATTCAGTGACAGGTCCTATCACCTACCACAAAGGTCATGAAACTGCCACTATAGCCAAAGCTCACCCCATACTTGTGTCTTCCTTTATTGTGAACAGCGGTTTGGAGGTGCAAGCTGAATAAACCCTTTCCTCCCCAACTTGCTTCTTGGTCATGATTTTTGTGCAGGAATAGGAACCCTGGCTAAAGCAGTGGCCTTTCTAGAAGATGGACTTGTTCCACACTCAAACTGATTTCTAAAGGAGTGAAGAGACTAGGGACAGAGTGTCTAAAGGCTACGGTTGCAAACAGTACCTTCTCTCTGTGTAAGACACACTTCTGTATTTACACATATCGTCTTATGCCTCGGACATTCCTTCCCCAGTAGAGATAGACATGGGGTCGTTTTCCCAGAGTAGGTGATATGAGGGTGAAAGTAGTGTGTTAAAAGAAAAATAAATGCAACAATAAGGTTTAAAGAGAGAAGGAGAGAGGGAGGGAGGGAGGGAGGGGGGGGACTACTACAAACACTACAATGGCCATCAGGGAGGTCAAGCCCTTGTGCTGCAGAAGTAAGTCAGCTGAGGGCATTTAGAAACCAGATTTCTGCACTGGGTAAGAAGACCAAGGTCTAGAGTTCAAGCTGGGGCTTG
Source organism: Mus pahari (assembly GCF_900095145.1). Lineage (NCBI taxonomy): Eukaryota > Metazoa > Chordata > Mammalia > Rodentia > Muridae > Mus > Mus pahari. Next base: position 21,263,924 of record NC_034605.1, on the reverse strand, counting down.
GGGGAGGGGGTGACGTGGGTCTAGCTGGATCATGAATTCAGTCTGGTATATTGTGGATAACCTTGGAGAGGTCACCTACACATCTCAAGCCCCAATGCCTCCTCTGTACAATGGTTCATCATACCAACTTGTAATCCTCCTCTGAGTGACCACGCACACTGTCTTAAATATCAGGAGGACTTTATAGAGACAAGTGAAGCATCTGTCACTCCTGAGGCTGCACTTACACGAATGCTAGAAAAGGCAAGGGTGGCGTTCACCAAGTGAGCTGCCTTCCACTCCTCCCCTTAGCGTTTCATTCGAAGACTGAAAACTGAAGAAAGACCTGTAGAAAACAGTTGGAAGTGACAAGTGGCTGTAACTAGAAAGAATAAAAATGTGCCCGGTGATGTATAACCCTAAAGCCGTCTCACTGGTTCTTATAAAGTTAGCACATGCTTTGGAAGCAGTTTATTAATTTTAGAGGTACACGAAACCATTTGGGTTTGAATTAACTTATTTCTGCTGAGTTGCCGTGATCTATCAGAATGTAAAACCCAAGAGTCATTCTCCCCAATGGTCGCCAGGGAGCAGGGCTCACCTCCCACAAGGGCAGAAAAGCTCCCTCCTAAAACCACACTCGCTCTGACTTGTCAAGGTGTCCCTCTGTGCTGTTCCTTGGCCAACTAATGAGCCCAGCTACCTGCATCTCTAATCCAATAATCCAAGTTGAGAGTGCCTCTCAACGTGTGGGAGCAGAAGCTACATAGATCCAGGGATGCAAACCTCCTCTAGATTGTGTGTTCCACAGAAACAAAACTCACGTGAACGGACTTGTTCAATAAAGGCCCTCCTTATACCTACAGAACCCAGTGGTCAGAATGAGCTCTAAACTTTTGAAAATTTACACTTTATATTAAAGCAGAGAGAAACCTAGACTTAAATAAAACTGGGTTTTATGTACTCACTAATAAGTGGATATTAGCCAAAAAAGTACAGAATACCCAGGATATAATCCACAGAACTCAAGAAGGTTAACACACTGAAGGGCGCAAGGGAGGATGCTTCAGTCCTACTTGGGAGGGAGAAGAAAGCAATCATGGAGTTTAGAGGGAGGGAGGGATCTGGGTGGGAGAGGGGAGGGGGAAGGAAAAGGGGGAACATGATTAGGTATTGGGGAGGGGGAACAGGGGAATGAATGGAAATATGCATCCTCAGAATGTACCAGAGAGCTGGGAGGCAAGAGACTCTTAGGACTCAAAGGGAGGGACCCTTTTGAGATGAAGTGCCCAACTGTGAGGAGAGGGAACCTGTAGAGTCCCCCTCCAGTAGGAAGACAGGGCCTCAGGTGGAGCGATGGGGTTGCCATCCCACAGTCAAAAACTCTAACCCAGAATTGTTCCTGTCTAAAGGAACCGCAGGGACAAAAATGGAGAAGAGACTGAGGGAAAGAAGGTCCAGTGACCGGCCCAACTTGGGATCCATCTCAAGGGGAGGCTCCCAAGGCCTGACACTATTACTGATACTATGGTGTGCTTACAGACAGGATCCTAGCATGTCTGTCCTCTGAGAGGCCCAACAAGCAGCTGACTGAGACAAACACAAATATTTACACCCAACCAAAGGACCGAAATCAGGGACCAATGTGGTTGAATTAGGGAACGGCTGGAAGGAGCTAAGGAGGAGGACATCCCCAAAGGAAGACCATCAGTCTCAACTATCCCAGACCTCTGAGATCTCTCAGACACTGAGCCACCAACCAGGTAGCATACCTTAGCTGCTCTGAGGCCCCCTACACATACACAGCAGAGGACTCCCTGGTCTGGCCTCAGTGAGAGAAGATGCACCCAACCCTTGAGAGACTTGAGGCCCCAGGGAGTGGGGAAGCCTGGTGGGGTAGGGGGGCGGGAGATGGGGGTGTAGAAGGTGGAGCCATTCTCCTGGAGACAGTGGGGAGGAGGAATGGGATGAGGAACTGTGGGAGGGCTGACCAGGAGGGGGATAATGACTGGAATGTAAAATAATAATAATAATAATAATAATAATAATAATAATAATAATAATAATAAAAAACTGGGTTTCAAACTCTGAGTAAGGCAGCAGTAGAGCAAAGTCAAAATGATTGAGGAAGTCAGAGCTTTTATTTTATTTATTTTATTTTATTTTTATTTTATTTCTCAGAGGCACAGAGCAGAGACCAGCCAGCTTATAACATGATGTAGTTCTGGCTGGCTGGGAACTCACTATATAGATCAAAGTGGCCTGGAACTCACAGAGTTCCACCTACCTCTGCCTCTTGAGTGATAGAACTAAATGTATGAGCCACCACATCTAGCTATAACTGAAGATTTTTCGTGTGATCTTTATGGTGAGGATTTTGGACAAAGAACTTTTAGTAGGGGATATGAACGTGGGCAGCCACTGTAGAGATCTATGTGGAGATTTCCCCAAAGTCTACGAATAAAGCTACCATATAGGCTGGCTATTTCAGTCCTGGTCATCTACCCAAAGAACTTCTGTAGGGATGACGCTGGTGCTAAGGTCCTGTTTCCCAATTGGGGCTGGCTTATTGGTTCAGAGGTTCAGTCTATCATCATCAAGGCAGGAGCATGGCAGAGTCCAGGCAGACATGGTGCAGGCAGAGCTGAGAGTCCTATATTTTTATCTGAAGGCTGCTAGCAGAATACTGACTTCCAGGCAGCTAGAATGAGGGTCTTAAGCCCACACCCAGAGTGACACATCTCTTCCAACAAGCCTACACCTCCAAATAGTACCACTTCCTGGGCCAAGCATATTCAAGAAGAAAGCTCACTGATGGTCTTACTCAGCCGTGTGCCCAACAAACAGAGAACCTGCTGGGCAAGATGTGCAAACTTGGGTCATAGTTGCATGCTCGTTACAGTGGTAATCAACTGCTCTCTGGTTGGATTTGAGGCCAATTCCAAAGGAGGGATTCCGTAGCTGGTACTTTAACCTCATCAATGGTGGCCAATGGTGGGAAACGTCACCAAGGCAGGAGACATAATTCTGTTGTTTAGCTAAATTGACTAGCATCAGACTACTTTCTAAGTATCTGTGTTTATATCTACTGTGTTGCTTCTGTCTTTTTCTTGCTGTGATTAAACGCTGTGCCCAAGGCCACTTCTAGAAGAAATAGTTTGGTTTTACATCCCAGAAGGATAAGAGTCTTTCATGGCAGGGAAGTCTGGCAACAAGCACGCCAACTGGAGCAGGACCCTGAGCCCGCACATCGGTTTCTGTAAACACAAAACAGAAAGAGCAAACTTGAGGGGAGTAAGGCCTCTCTCAAAGCACTGTTGGACTTCCTCCAGCAAGGCCACACCTCCTAAGCCTTCCATTCCGCGCCCCCCCCCCCCCCCATCAACTAGGGACCGAGTATTCAAATAAGTGAGTCTGCTGGGGTGAGAACATTTTCGTTCAAACCACAGCACCCGCAGACACTCTCAGCCCCTATCAGAGAAACCTCTTCTTGTAGCAAATGGTGGTGAAAGCAGAGACGCCTGGCTGCTCGCAATGCTGAGGATAAGTGAAGGTTGAGTGGCCAATCCTCTTCAAGTTTCAGGGAACACTGTAGAAAAGATGTAGAAAAAAAAATTACAATAGCCATAAGATAGGAAAAAAGAGTTACAAAATACCATCTTTGGGGCAGTACACAGCTGTGATAATCACAAAGTCCCGAACACTCTGGATGTTTGCACTGGATCTGCACCGAGTGTAGGGGTCTCTGGGATTACATTAGGAGCCAGGCGAGGAGGGAAGAGAGACTCAGAGAGCCCCGCTTCTCACCGGTGACCTGGATAAGTTCTGGGAAAGGGGGAAATGTCTTCAGCTGTGTCGTCCGAAACCCCCGGAGTTCTGCAAACTCAGAGTTGTCGCTTTGTTGCTAGGTGCTTATATCTTGATGTACATCTGCTAATTTAACGGCAGTTTAAGGGCAGTATAGCATATATCTCTTGCCATATAGCAAATATCACAAAACTGGAGAGGGAGTTGAAGCAACAATAAACAGATGAATATCCTGGTTTAGGATAATTACTTCCTAAGTGCCTATGCCTGTTTATGTCATTACTCCCAGCAAGCAGCTTTTCATTTGTCACTTTTGAAAAACATACCAATCAAAATTAGCATGATAGATAGTATCACAGAATAACTGAAAAGCTCATGGTCATTTGAAATTACATTTGTGCATACTTTACTCTTAACTAACAAATTATATTTTGCACTTTTATTTTGATAAAAACTGTAAGCAGCAAGTGTATGTTCCTGCTGACCTCTTCTTCCCACAGTCCCTTCTCAGACTTGCACCTTGCATGAGTGTGCTGTGCTTGTTAACACTGATGAGTTGATACTGATACACTGTCATTACTAAAAACCCATAATTTACATTAGGGTCCATTGCTTACTTACATCCTGCATTCTACGGGTTTTGATAGACATATGAGGACATATATCCACATCACAGCCTCACAGGACAAGTTTGTATCCTTAAACCAACCCTCAGTTCACTTACCTTGGCTGGCCTTTCATCTCCCTCTCTGACCCCTAGCAACCACAGATCTATAGTTACCACCGTTTCACATTGTCCAGAATGTTATATAGCTGGAATCTTACAGTTTGAAACATTTTCAGATAGGCTTATTTCCTCAAGCAATATGTCTTCCTCTGGCTTAAACCGTTCCTTTGACTCTAATCAAATTTCTGTTGAATGTATGTATGATGGGGTGTTTTACTGTTCATTTACTGAGAACACCTTAGATGGTTTCAGATTTGGGCACATACAAACACAATCATTTAAACACCAATGTTTGGCTTTGACTTTTGTTTGTTTGTTTATTTTTTTTTTTTTGATAGGGATCCAATCCAGAACTTGTCTGAACTAGACAAAGCATCCCATCACTGAGCTGGGCCCACAGCTCACCATATGTAGAGTTTTGTGAACATACGTGCTTTTTTATTCCTGCTTCTGCAGGTTTACACCGTTGGATTTTCTATGTTTGTGTGCTCTCCCCCCCCCCAATATAGTTTGTTTCCCTCTTCCATCTCTTAGATAGAAAAAAAAAACTTTGATCTTAATTTTTAACCAGTCTGGATTTTCATTACATCATCATTAAACATTAGTTGAAGCAAAATTTCCTCAAAATTGATAATTTTTACAATTTTTTTTTTGTGTGATTTTCAAAGTCTCTTAAATTTCTAGGATCAAGCTCACTTCCACAGATAGGTGGAATATGTGTTACAGCTGAGACCGGAGCCCTGTAGAGGCTTTCCATAACACAGCCAAAAGAGTAGCCTAAGCTCTTTTTATGTGATGGTTTAAACGTGGGTTTTGTAATTTCTCTTTTCATTCTTAAAGGTTTATTTATTTATTTTATGTATGTGAGCGCACTGTAACTGTACAGATGGTTGTGAGCCTGGTTGTTGGGAATTAAATTTTTAGAACCTCTGCTCGCTCCAGGCAACCCCACTCACTCCGGTCAACTCTGCTTGCTTAGTCCCTGCTTGCTCTGGCCCAAAGATTTATTTATTATTATACATAGGTACATGTATTATTATACATAGGTAGCTGACTTCAGATGTACCAGAAGAGTGTGTCAGATCTCATTACAGATGGTTGTGAACCACCATGTGATTGCTGGGATTTGAACTTGGTACCTTTAGAAGAGCAGTCACTGCACTTAACCACCGAGCCACCATGCCAGCCCTCCCTTTTCATTGTTAACTGATCACTTTGTAAAGTAAAACTTCTAGAGTAAGTATGTCCCAACTGCTGCACATTCCGTTGAGAACAGAATAAAAGTTGTGGTTCCTTAAGGGCAAGTCTACAAATGCCACATATGATTCATGCCTTTTACGCCATTCTGGATGACCTACATACAACACACCACAACAGAGCAAGCGTGCAAGCTCTGCGTGGAAACACATACCTTGCTTTCGTTCTAGACAGCTGAAATGGACAGCTGTACTTTAATGGCTCGAAAGCCTGTCTGATCCCCGCTTTCTGTTTGAAGGAATCTGCACGGTCTGAGTGAGATGTGCATCTCCCTTCCCTCTCTGGAAGCACCAAGCACCAATTTCTGCTATGTCAGAGCTTGGACACTCTGGGTGTGGGCACATGATCTGTAGCCAGCTAGTGATCTCTTTTCTAGAATTTTCTCTATTAAATGACACAAAGACAATGAACTTTTGTTTGTTTGTTTTGTTTTTGAGACATGGTTCTCTGTGTAGCCCTGGTTGTCCTAGACCTTGTTCTGTAGACCAGGCTGGTCTCAAACTCACAGAGGCCTGCTTACTTTTGCCTTCTGAGTGCTGGAATTAAAGGCATGTGCTACCCACTGCTCAGCCAAAGAATTTATTTTTAATTCACAACTATGGAAAATTGTCTTCAATGTCAGTGAAGAGCAGTCTCCAAAAGTCATTAGCAGTGTCCCACAGCAAAGGTGGCTATGTCTGTTGTGATGGTTTGAATATGTATGGCCCATGAGAAGTGGCACTATTAGGAGGTATAGCTTGGTTGAAATGGGTGTGGCCTTGTTGGGGGAAGTGTTTCTGAAATAGAAAGTTAAGGGTTCTTTGGAAAGTCACTTGGATGGTGTTTTACTGGGGCCAACACTTGAAGGAATAGTTCGCTGAAGCAGACACAGGAGAGGGGGATGTTCTGCTAAAGCAAGCATGTGAAAAGACACATGATAAATTCTTTCCTAAAGACACGCATGTATTGGTCTGCCTCACATAGCTGCACTGCATTTATTGGGATGCCATAGAAAGAAGGGCACCACAAACCTCCTAATGATGTACTGCTGTTTATTGCTGCTACAAAGGACTTGGGCCAACTGGATGCACATGCTAAGGCAAGCGCTATACTGAGGCAAGACAGGAGCCAAGGCAAGGCATGTGGAGGACACATGATGTTTGGAGGGTCTAAATAGGACTTCATGGAGTGATGGAGACAGAGCTTGGCTTGCCAGTACAGCTAGCTTTACAATGCTTGTGGGTTTCTCATCTTTGCTGATCTTCGTTTCCCTGAGAGAGTCACAGCCTAGAATGTCTCCTGGTGTCCCTCCTGGTCCCTCCTGCTGACTTGAGCTAAGGCTAGCTGTCTTTGCTAGGTCCTGTCACCTCTGTTGCTAATCCATCTCTACCAAACTGGACTTGCTGGTGTATCTGTGAGGTGTTTGAGAATGGATGGAGCTGCCGCTGCCTGCTAACTTGTGAAAAGAACTGCTGATTTCCAGACAACACAGACAAGAGTTCCTCCAAAGAACCTTTCTAAACAGGTCCACTTCCCCTGTATCCTTTCTTTTACATTACCGCTGGTGGGTGGTGGGTTACAGGAAGGTTAAAGTGTTTAAGAACCATCATTAAAAATAGGATTTGAAAAAAATTAAATCTACAGTGTCTCTGTATAGGCTTGTTTTGTGTCTCTTCTAGTGCTCAAGCTCTACCCAGAGTGGAAGAAAGCCTCCTCCTGGCTGCCTGAGGATCAAGATGTAGAACTCTTGGTTCCTCTAGCACCAAGTCTGTCCTGCTTCCTGCTATGATGATAATGAACTGAACCTCTGAAACTGTAAGCCAGCCCCAATTAAATGTTGTCCTTTGTTTTTATTTATTTATTTATTTATTTATTTATTTATTTATTTATTTAAGATTTATTTATGTAAGTACACTGTAGCTGTCTTCAGACACTCCAGAAGAGGGCGTCAGATCTTGTTACGGATGGTTATGAGCCACCATGTGGTTGCTGGGATTTGGACTCCGGACCTTCGGAAGAGCAGTCGGGTGCTCTTACCCACTGAGCCATCTCACCAGCCCCCAAATGTTGTCCTTTGTAAGAGTTGCCCTGGTCATGGTCTTCGCAGCAATGAAACCTTAACAAGACATCTTATGTATGTCAGTGGTTCTCAACCTGTGAGCCCGTGAATTGTGATCCCTTTCAGGGTCACAGATCAGATATTCTGTATATTATATATTTACATTATAATCCATAACAGTAGCAAAATTATGCTTATTAAAGAGCTATGAACTGACTTTATGGTTAGGGGTTACCAGAACAGAAGACACTGTATTAAAGGGTAACCACTTCAGGAAGATTGAGAACCTCTTTTCTAGGCTGTTTCTGCTAAAGTCTTTTAGCTTCTTGGCTGTCTAGGGCCAACTCAGCTTCTGTTATTCATGTGTTACTTTACACTCTTGCACAGGTGCCCAAGGAAGGCAGGGTGCGTTAGATCCCCCAGAACTGGAGTTACAGGTAGTTAGGAGGTGACCGATACGGGTGGTGGAAACCGAAGAGCAGTACAAGCCCTTAACCACTGAACCATGTCTCCAGCCCCAGTTTATTTTAACTTTCTCTGTGTGTCTGTTTTGTCTACATGTATTGTGTGTACCATCTGTGTGCCTGATGCCCACAAAGACCGGAAAAGGTTATCAGATCCCCAGGAACTGGAATTACAGATGGTTGTGGAATGCCACGTGATCTGAACCCAGGTCCTCTGAAATCACAGCAAGTGCTCTTAATCACTGAGCCAACACTCCAGCTAGCTGTTAGAGTAAATGTAAACAGAAATGCTAACAGAACATAATCAAGAGTTTAAGGTTTCTCATAAATGTTTATTTAGTTACTGCTAATCCATCATTTAGGTTTTAAATAAACCATAAAAACGAAGATTTTTTTTTTCCCTATAGAATAATTTTCTTGTTTGTTTTCCGAGACAGCACTTCTCTGTGTAGCTCTGGTTGTCCTAGATCTCACTCTGCAGACCAGGCTGGCCTTGAACTCAGAGATCCACCTGCCTCTCTGCTTCCCAAATGCTGGGATTAAAAGTGTGTATCACACTATCTGGTATTGAATAGCTTTTGCTGAAAGTAATTTTTCCCTGCCCAGGACTGCCTTTCAGGTGGCGATTCCCCGCCCTTGCTCCCACATAGGTACTCAGATATAAAATGTTAAGATACTAGAGAGATTGTTCAGTCTTCTATACACATGTTACACTCTTCTAGAGTACACAAGTTCAGTTCCTAGCACCTATCTGAGGCAGCTACAAACCATCTGTAACTCTTTTTTTTTTTTTTTTTTTTGAGACAGGGTTTCTCTGTATAGTCCTGGTTGTCCTGGAACTCACTTTGTAGACCAGGCTGGCCTCAAACTCAGAAATCCGCCTGCCTCTGCCTCCCGAGTGCTGGGATTAAAGGCGTGCGCCACCACTCCCGGCCCATCTGTAACTCTTGCTCCAGGTAATTCAATACCCTTTTCATGCCTTTGAGGGCAGGGCACCAGTACATACATCATATACACACAGAGAGGCCACCCATTCACCTGGGTTCAAATTCCTCCGTGTTCTTTTCTTGAACAAGTTCCACAGCTCCAGTCAGTATCAAAAACATTCCACAGTTCAATTATCCTTTACTGCCCGAATAAATCCTGAGAATTTACATATATCCTTTGCAGGATTCAAGGCTATTTCTGTCTCCCAGTCAACTGGACAGGGCGTGTACCTTGGCATTCGCCTTTCTACAAATCACATTAATCAGGACTACATCCTCCTACTGCTGTATACCACTCTGGCACAAACTGAAAGGGAGAAATACTGGAGCTTAAAGGTTTGAGCAGTGTGTCTGACAGTTTTATGTTAATTTGACAGAAGCTGAAGTCATCTGAAAGGAGAGACCCTCAATTAAGAAAATACTTCCATACAGGCTGTAGATAAGCCTGTAGGGCATTTTCTTAATCAGCAATTAATGGGGGAGGGCCCAGCCATCCCTGGGCTGGTGGTCCTGGGTTCTATAGGAAGGCAGGCTGAAGTAAGTGGGAAATGAGAGCAAGCTAGTAAGCAGTACCCCTCCATAGCCTCTGCATCAGTTCCTGCCTCCAGGTTTCTGCCCTGTTTGAGTTCTTGACCCGACTTCCTTCAGTGATGAACTATGATGTGGAAGTGTAAACCAAGTAAACCATTTCCTTCCCAGCATGCTTTAGTCATGGTGTTTTATCACAGTAATAGTAACCCCAACTAAGAAAAGCATGAGGATTGGGAATCAAGGAAAAGAAATTGTTTGGGAGTAGGCGATGCAAAACTAAGGTGATATTCATATATATATATATGAAATCCACTGATTTGTAGACTTTAACATGTAATTTTTAAAAGGGGGTTTTAATGGAGGTGTCTCGCATGAATGGACAATGATTCTTCCAGGAGACATGTATTATTAAATGAAAATCTCAGTATAAGTTACAGTATACCTCCCTAAGATTTAGCGGTCGGGAGTTTGCAGAGGCTGGGAATGGTGGTTGTGCTGGCTAATTTTATGTCAACTTGACACAAACTAGAGTCATCTGAAAGGAGGGAACCTCAATTGAGAAAATGCCTCCATAAGATCCCCTGTAAGATGTTTCCTTAATTAGTGATCAATGGGGGAGGGCCTAGTTCATTGTGGGCGGGGTCATTCCTGGGCTGGTGGTCTTGGGTTCTATAAGAAAACACACTGGGTAAACCATGATGAGCAAGCCAGAAAGCAGCACCCCCTCTGTGACCTCTTAATCAGCTCTCACCTCCAGGTTCCTGCCCTGCTTGAATTCTTGCTCTTACTGACTTTGATGAACTGTTACATGAAGTAAACCTTTTCAACCCCAAGTTGCTTTAGATCATGGTGTTTTATCAGAATTCCCACTGACCACTTGGGCTTCTGATGGAGTTTGTTGTGTTCCCAGGAGAATATGGAAAAAATATACTCTTAATATATAAAGATAAATACAAGATATATAAAGATAAATATAAGATATATAAAGATAAATATCTTTACACATATAAAGAATGTATATATAAAGGAGATTTATTAGAATGATTTACAGGCTGTGGTCTAGCTATCCCAACAACAGTAGTCTACCAAGAGAAGGTCCAAGAATCCAGTAGTTGTTCAGTCCATGAGACTGGATGTCTCAGCTGGTCTTAAGTATACAGAATCCAGAAGGAGGAGGAGGAGGAGGAGGAGAAGGAGGAGGAGGAGGAGGAGGAGGAGGAGGCTATAGTGCCAGTGAAGGAAATTAATTCTTTAAGTTTTGTTCCTCTACAGAACATTAATATGAATGGCAAGAGGGTAACTGTTTTAGATTCCTTTCTGTTGTTGTGACGAATACCATGACCAAAAGCAATTCATGAGGAAGAGTTTATTTCAGCTTTCAAGTTTTAGCCCATCATTCAAGAAAGTCAGGGTAAGAAGTCAAACAGGAATCTGAAGCAGAAACCATGTTGGGATACTGCTTCTTGGCTTTCTCAAAGGCTCATATTTAGCTTTCGTTTATAGTCCGGGATTACTTAATCTGGGATAGTGCCACACATAGTGGGATGCCTCCTGCCTAAATTACTTTTTTTTTTTTTCTTGATTTTTCGAAACAGGGTTTCTCTGTGTAGCCCTGGCTGTCCTGGAACTCATTTTGTAGACCAGGCTGGCCTCGAACTCAGAAATCCGCCTGCCTCTGCCTCCCGAGTGCTGGGATTAAAGGCGTGCGCCACCACGCCTGGCTCAGATTAGTGCTCTTAACCAGGGTCAAAGCTTAATGAAGAGACTCATAAATGGTTAAAGCTGAGAATAAGCAGTGAATGAACTCCCCACTTCACTCCATCTAAGGTGTAGGGAACATGGAAGAGGAGGAAGAAAGAAGAACCGTAGGAGGGGGAGGAGTACTGTGAAACACTGTCTTCTGGACATGGCATGGCGGTAGCATGAACTGGAAGCAGCTATGGTTATGTGTACACAACTTATACAAGATCAAGCTAGTCAACATTCCAGTATGGATAGGGGAGGAAATCCCACACCCCCTCCCTGCCCCCGAGCTGAGGAGCTACTCCAGTTGAATTTTCATTAGGGTTTATGATTCTTGGTAGGTTTCCATACTCCAGTGGATGATCCCATATCCTTGCAAATTTGGGCAGCACTAATTGATATTGATTTAAAAAAAGGAGGACTGAAAGTGGGAGGAGTTTGTGTTGGGGAGAAAATGGGGAGGATGGAAGGGGGAATAGGGTGGTTTGATGGAGATACATTTTATACATGTGTGAAACTAAAAGAATAAATTAAATGTATTAAAGAACAAAAAATTTCAGTTTCACATTATTATTTATGTGACGATCAGCAACTCCATTTCTCTGAGTTTTATTTTTTGGCTGTTAAACAGGATTAATAAGTTACTTTATACCTCAGGTGATTATTCATAGTGCCTTCCCCACTCCCGGCATAGTGTTTTTGAGGCTCCTCTATGTTGCATTTAACAGAAATATTTCCTTTTTGTTGTTGAACATTCTACTCTATGAATATGCCATACTTCGTATTTGTTCATGAACTGATGGGCATTTGGGTTGTTTCAGCTTTTTATCTATACTGAGTTGTAGAGTGTTGAATTGTATAGTGTTGAATTGTATAGTGCTGCTCCAAGCACTTGTGTGCATATTTTATGGACATATGTGCTGTGGGTTTGTAGCCCTAGCAGTGGAATTGTTGATACATATGGTAACTCGAGGGCTGGTGTTTTCAGAAACTGCCAAACTGTTTTGCAAGGTTGCTGTATCATTTGATCTCAGTAGCAGTGAATAAAGATTCCAATTTCTCTACTTCCTCCACAGAATTTGTTTATTGTCCGTAGGCAACAGTATTTGAAATAGTAACTTGTTATTAATGGCTAATGTTGCGAATCTTCCCATGTGCTTTTAGGCCACTGGTAGACCATTGGAGAAATGTCTATTCACTCTTTAAATGCCTTTTATACCAATACTTGATTCTCTTTTCACTTCTTAATGGAATTCTTTCAAGCAAAGCAATATATATATATATATAAACTCCAGGTTGCAAAAGATTCCCATGTTTACTTCTCCAGACTGTACGGTTTCAGCTCTTACATTTAGGTTTCTGGCATGTTTTTAAAACATTTGTATAAGGTGGGAATCAAAGTCTGTCCTCTTGCATGTAGTTGTGCAAGTATCCTTTGTTAAAAAGTCAAGTCTCCAGTGAACCAAAATGAGAGAGTGAACTGAGTTTTAAATGCCAATACTAATACTTCTTTCTATTGTAATATTTTGTAAGTAAAACAAGATTTGTAGTGCTAGTTAAAAATTCCTGTGACCTCCATTACTAGTACTGCATTTTATGAGATTAATGATGTTAGCAGCTAATCATATGCCCCATCTTCCATAATTATGAGATATTTTAATAAAACAAAAGTAGATTGTTATATTAATGCTTTAGTCAAATACACTCATGGATATAATTATTGAAAATATTTTCTGTAGTTTAAATTCCAAATATTCCTAAGAATTCATCTCCTGATAGGGCTCCTTCTTATGAAACTAAAGATCGAGAAAATATTTACTCCACTAAAATGTTTTTAAAATGACATATTTCATTGTATGGGTTTATCTCTATAATTAATACATATCTAGTGCAGTGTAATTGCAAAACACAACTGGAAATTTTTTTCTAGAATTCACATTCTGTTTCTGGCCAACAAATTTTCCAGAATAATTACAAAAATTATTTCAGAAAAAGCACAAAACTAATTTTACTGTTGGTATCATCTCTGAAGTAGCTGTTTATAGCAGCATGTGTGAATTATTCTGAGTCTATATTTAAAATGAACTTGGAGAATTATTATATCATTATGATTACATACATAATATAGAATATAGTACTATTACATATATTTAATTATAATTACCATATTATTAATTAAAATACCATATAATTACTTAATGATATCCATTCTGGGAGTAGGATGGGGATCAGGGACCATGACAAATTATTTAGCAATTTCATTTGACTTTAACAATATCAGGGGAAAAATGCTTTAACTAATTAACAGTTTTATGCTTATTTGGGTTTGTCTTTGTAGACCAGGACTGGTTTGGTGAATTTACATGGTTGAGAATAAGCTATGCTCTTCTGTATTTCTTTACCCAAGCATCCTTAGGCTATGTTACTCCTTTGCAGTCATATGGTAGCTGGATTTGAGTTTTAGAAAGTAAGGGTGAAGGGGAAAGATACAGATCAGCTGAATTCATGGACTTAGTTAGCTTCTTTTCTTCTTTCAGTGATAAAATGTTTCGACAAAAGCATCATAAGTGGAAGGGTTTATTTCTGGCTCATCCTCCAAGTGTACAGACCATGGTGGAAGAGAAGTCACCACGCCCACATTCACTGTTCACATCTCGACCACGAGGCTGTAGAGAACTACAAATGCCCATGCTCTATTCCCTGTCCATTTTCTGTAGGCCAGGATCCCAGTCCAGTGAATGGCTCCACACGGTTAAAATGGGCTTTCCCCCATCAGTTAACCCAATCAAATACTACTTCATATTTGCATTGAGAAATGATCATCCAGGCCTTATCTATTCCTCAGTGCATTCTTATGTTTTCCCTTTACCAATGGAACAAACGCACCTTCACCAATGTTACTCCTCAGTGTTAGCAGCCACCGTGACAACACTTCACATAATATACATTTACTGTTGTTACACAGAGGTCCCAGCAAAGCAAATCCGTGCTGAGAAGCAAGGATTGTTGTTTTACTGAAGACAGACATTTATACGGAACGGCAGTGGGTTAAGTAGCGTTCACAGCTAATCGTGTGCCCCCATCTTCTACACTTTTTCTTCCCTTCCTTTCCTCCTTTCATTTTTTTTAATGACAGAATTTCACTGTATAGCACATCCTGGAATTTGCAGGGACCTTCCACTTCAGCCTTCTGAATGTTGGGATTAGAGATGTTTTCCACTATACTCAGCTGCAGTTCATTGGATTAGATGAATCCAGAATATTTTAGATCTTTGTCACAGGTGGTCTATTTGAAATGTTGCCCCTTTGTAATTAATTATGACCATATTAGAGGTGCATTGTCCACCTTATTAAAGATGCATCTTGTGTGTGAGTTCATGAAGTTCTTGAAACTATTGTTATATATCATTGGTTTTGTTTTTTTGTTTTTGTTTTTTTGTTTTTTATTTTTCAGGGGAGAGCGCGAATGCAGTCCCCCACTACCACAAATTATGCAGTCAAGTTTCCCACATTTGGGGAAATCGCAGGGGTCAGCACATCCGGAGTGCAATGGATAAGCCTCGCCCTGGGAAAACCACCTTCGTGATCATGGTATCTCCCCTGCCAGGTAAGTATGGTTTTGTTTTTTTAAAGAAAATTCTCCAGCATGTTGGTTGTACCACATATGTCAATATAGATTTTACTTTTTAAAAAGTAGGCACAATGAAATATTCCACTAGTGCTTAATGTTTAGCTTTTTAAAAATAGTCCTTGTGTTTTCTGTTTCTATAAGCCCTTTCTGCCTGAAGTTGCTTTTGTTGGTGCTTACTCTTTTTCTTTCTTTCTTTCTTTCTTTCTTTCTTTCTTTCTTTCTTTCTTTCTTTCTTTCTTTTTTTTTTTTTTTTTTTTTTTTTTTTTTTTTTTTTTTTTTTTTTTTTTTTTTTTTTTTAGGTTTTTTGAGACAGGGTTTCTCTGTGTAGCCCTGGCTGTCCTGGAACTTACTTTGTAGACCAGGCTGGGCTTGAACTCAGAAATCCGCCTGCCTCTGCCTCCCGAGTGCTGGGATTAAAGGCATGTGCCACCATGCCCAGCTACTCTTTTTCTTTCTTTTGAGACAGGGTCTCCCTATGTAGACTTAGTTGGTGCATACACACACACACACACACACACACACACACACACACACATCAAAATGCAATGAAAAAATTTAAAAACTAAACAATAAAAACATTAAATAAAGCTACCAGTTTCATCGTAGGCATCAGCTCTTGTGATGTTGTTTAATTCTTAACTACTTCCCAAAGGCCCTGCCTTCAGTTACCATTGACATATGATTTGAGAATTGAGTTTCTAGTACATGGATTTTTGGAGGAAACACTCAAGCTATAGCAGCATTATATTTTTCTAATTTAATTCTGGCATATATTACTACCATTTGGCTTAATAAAGTTCAGAGGTGGTAATGTATAAAATAGCTTGCATTCTTGAAAGCATGGTCCTCAAATCTTGACAGAACAAGGGATCATACTTGCTAGAAGTATACTTTGGGCCAGTTTCCGTATGTCTTACTCTTACTGGTAAACCATTGGTAATTTTTACAGGAAGATTGACATGATAATTTATATTCAGGAGGGAAAACTCATGACTAAAAGGGTGTTCTCTTAATTTGAACATAGTAAACCAGGACCATCACTGGAAAACCCTAGAACATGGCCGTCTTATTTATAGGTGCTGCTGTATTGAATGAGACAAATCTTAGCATAGAATGAGGTGCATGGTAAACGTTCAGTAAATGCCAGTTGGTTTTTGTTTATTCAAAAGTTCACTGGGGGTGGGGTGGGGTGGGGTGGGACTGGAGAGATGGCTCAGGGGTTAAGAGCACTGACTGCTCTTCTGAAGGTCCTGCGTTCAAATCCCAGCAACCACATGGTGGCTCACAACCATCCGTAATGAGATCTGACCCCCCCTTTTCTGGGGTGTCTGAAGACAGCTACATTGTACTTACATACAATAATAACTAAATCTTAAAAGAAAAAAGTTCGGGCTGGTGAGATGGCTCAGCAGGTAAGAGCACCCGACTGCTCTTCCGAAGGTCCTGAGTTCAAATCCCAGCGACCACATGGTGGCTCACAACCATCCGTAATGAGATCTGGCGCCCTCTTCTGGAGTGTCTGAAGACAGCTACAGTGTACTTACATATAATAAATAAATAAATTTTAAAAGCAAACAAACAACAAAGCAAGCAAACAAAATAACCCTACAATTTAAAAAAAAAAAAAAAAAGAAAGAAAAGAAAAAAGTTCACTGGGCTTAAGTAGTGATTTTTCAAGACTAAGAGAAGCTGTAAATCAGCCAGTCTCTCTAAAGGAGAATCAATATTAACAAATACTGTAAAAATTCCTATTTACAGGATCATGGAGGGAGTGTGTAGCCTACTTATGAACTGTGAACCATTTACAAGCTTAAAGGCAATGATCAAGTTTTTGTATCTGTGATTTAACTGTATCATTTGACCCAAGGTCCTTTATACTCTTAAAAATTGGTGAAAACTGCAAATACCATAAAAAAATGTTACCTACTGGTATTTTTTGCTTTATTATAAACAGAATTTGAGAGAATTAAAAACAAAAAACTCAACTGGTGTTTGCCTATAATCCCAGGATTTATAAGGCAAAATTGGGAAGATTTTAAGTTTAAGGCCAGCTTGTATGTTAAGTAGATAAATAAAATGAAGAAAGAAAAAGAGGATAAAAACTCATCCACTTAAAGTAATTCTTTTGCTGGGCATATACCTTTAATCCCTGCAGCTGAGGGGTAGGAGCAGGTAGATCTCTGTGAGGACAGCTTGGTCTACAAGGACAGCCAGTTACATAGACTCAAAAAAAAAAAAAAAAAGTAACTCTTATAAAGCATTTAAAGATTTGTTTTATATTCTGCAACATCATCTGTCCCTGTACCTCCCCACCCCACACACACCAAGACCCAAGACAAGGCCTCATGTGTCTTAGGCTGGTCTTTAATTTGGGATGAAGCCAAAGCTGACCTTGAACTTCTGATCCTCCTGTCGTTTTTTCCTAAGTGCAGGGACTAGGCTTGCAAACCTCTTCACTGCCCTTTCTAATGTAATTGAAATTTGCTTTTTAAAAATATTTTTATCTTTTATGTATGTGTTCTCAGGCCAGAAGAGAACATTGGATTCCTTGTAATTATAGATGGTTGTGAGCTACCATGTGGGTTCTGGGATTTGAACCCAGGTCTTCTGAAAGAAAAATGAATGCTCTAACTGTGGAATTCTATCTCCAGTGTCAAGCTCTATCTTATGCAATGTTTTAATATTTTGTTTGAATAAACTATGTAAATCAGATATATTACTGGAAGTTGGGTATTTTAATAGCCTTTCTAGACTGTCGATAATCTTCAACACTAAGGTTGTATAGTAGTTTCCTACCTACCTACCATGCAGGTCTCCACTATCGCCTTGCTCAAACCCAGGACTTTTGCATACTAGGCAAGCTCTCTAACAACTGGGACTCCTCCTCCCCTTAGCCCCAAACTATAAAGAACAGCGTATGTGGTATGATAATGATCTGTCAGATAAACAAAGAAAAAATATTTTTAAAACCACAAGGTAATAAAGACACACGTAATTACATGAAAAGAACACTAATAGCAAACTGAAAAAAAAAAAACAAAAACCAAAAAAAAAAAAAAAAAACAAACCCCCAGTTTCAAGTGGCAATTTAAAAATCTCTTTCTATGAAGGTAGCAGATATTCTTATAGAAACATCAAATTTAAAGATAATTCCGTTACTTTGGAGTTTGAATCCTACTAAAAGCATTTCCAAGCAAGTGAGCAAGTGAGCTTGAGGAAACAGGTGGCAGAATCTCATTATTTTCTTAAGTTTTTTACTTGCAGCCTGGACTAACCACTGTACATTCACTATGGGCCAGTTTTCTTTGTAAGGACAAGAACAGATGACATTCCCAAGTGGAGTGAGTGGCATATGCTAGAGGAACTATTATACAAACATCAATTTGCCTCTTCTTTTCTATTCCAGGCTTATTTCTGGTTTTTCTTGGCGAGGTGGGATAGGGTAGAGGGTGTTATTATGTAAAGTTCTGATAGGCAAGAACTCACCATCGTCCTTGATCTGTTTTAGCCTCCATTGTATTGGGAATAGACATACGCCATTGCATCAGGCTTTAAAAAGCAGCACGATGGGGCGGGTTGATATTTTTCTGAAAATCCCCTCTCTTTAGTAAGCTACAGAAGTCCGAGTTAATAATGATGTCAAGAAGAAATTTACTTTAGGTAACATACTTCTGAAATTTCGTTTCCCAGTATCTTTGCTTTGCCCCCTTCTGTGTAGAAGTTTCCACTGGGTGATCCACTCAGGCCTGTCTTTGTCAGAAGTAGCTATTCAAACCTCTCTATCTTCTAGCAAGTATCTTTTGTAAACTTCAAAGTCCGAGCTTCCATCAGTTTGTGATATGACGCTGAGGTCAACTTGATTACTGAGTATTTAAGAACTAAAAACCAGCTGATAATCTGAATACATTTGTTAAGGGGTAATTGTGTGTACCCACTGAGCAATGTTTATTCTCTTTCCAGTATTAATGGCCAATAAGCCATTTAGATTTTAATCTAATTACCCCGAATACCTAGCCTCTAACTGAAGGGCAATCTTAAGGCAAGAGATGCAATGTGAGGGCATTATGTAGCTGACAGCTCATAGGTTTAGTTATAATTACAGGCGAAAGTACAAAGAGGGCAGCTTCCATTACTACAAAATGTTTTTAAGGTTCCTGGGATTTTTAGTAGTCCTTGATATTTTGACCTATCCTTAAGATTTACTTAAGCCTTTTGCTTAAAAAAGAGACCTAGTTATTTCATGTATATGACACATCAGAAGAGGGATCCCCCTTACAGATGGTTGTGAGCCAGCATGCGGTTGCTGGGAATTGAACTCAGGACCTCTGGAAGAGCAGTCGGAGTGCTCTCAACCACTGAGCCACCTCTCCAGGCCTGCGTAAGGCTTTTTAAAGGTTCCGAAACTTCAGTGTCGCGGAAGCTCGAAGCTATGAACACCAAGTATATTTTTAGGTTACGATGGGTCCTTGAACTTGGGCGTACGTGAGTCTGGTCAGGCTAACGTCATATTCGCCCTCTGGGGGGGGAATCTGCTCTCACAGATGTTCCAATCCCGTGGCTGGGGAAAAGGTAGTCGTCAAGGTTCTCCCGGGTCCTGCCGTGACCTTTCCACTGGAGGCGAGCAACGAGCGCCATGACTGGCGCCAGAGGGAAGGCCTCCAGCGACAGCACAGCGCACAGCCCACGCCTCCTCTCCTTTCTTTAACCCCGCTCCTCCGTCCCACCCCTGCCGGAAGTGGAGTGGCTCCTCGCGTCACTTCCGGCGACGGCCAGGGTCCCGGCGGGCGCGAGCACGCAGCACCTCCCCTCGCCGGCGCTCCCTCTCTCCGTCGGCGTCCCCGGACGTGACGAGCGTGCGCGCCGCCGAGCTAGCGTCGGGTTTCGGGGCCGAAAGTCTTGAGGAACGCGGCGAGTGGGTGGTGCGCGGCGAGGGCTCGGCCAGCCAGTCGCGTCGCCCTCCCGCAGGGGAGAACGCCGAGTGCGGGGAGGGGCGAGCGGCGCGCGCGGAGCCCGCGTGGAGGGGCGGAGGACGGCGAGCCGCGCCCCCGCTCCGGAAGCTGCGCGCAGTGCCCTCGGGGCGCCAGGCCCAGGCCCGTCCGAGCGCCGCGGGGTGTCGCCGCCGCCGCCGCCGCCACAGGACGACGTGGACGCGCCGCGGCCGGCCGGCGACGGAGGCGTGCTGTGGTCGCGCCCACTGCCCTCCCGCGAGCTCGCCCCCGACGTCAGGACGATGGAGTGAAGCGCGGCCCGCGGTGGCACTTCCGCGTTGCGCCGCCGGAGCCCGAGGCCGCCGCCGCCGCCGCCACCGCCGCCCGGCACGGCCGGCTTTCTGCCGAGGACAGGATCCTCCCCGCGCCAGGCCCCGAGGCCGCTGCGCACACACCGCGACTGGGACCGGGGACGCGCGTCCCGAGCCGGATTATCGTGGCGCGACTCCCGGCCGGCCCTGCTGCTCGCTACCCCTCCGCCGCGGCTGCCGTCCCCCTTCCCGGCGGGGGACATGGCCAGGGTCTGACCCCGGAGGAGGCCGCACCCGCGCCGCACTCCGCGGCGGGCTCTAGGCGATGCCGAGCAGCTCGGACACGGCGCTGGGGGGAGGCGGGGGCCTGAGCTGGGCCGAGAAGAAGTTGGAGGAGCGCCGCAAGCGGAGGCGATTCCTGTCCCCTCAGCAGCCGCCGCTGCTGTTGCCGCTCCTGCAGCCGCAGCTCCTGCAACCGCCGCCGCCCCCGCCGCCTCTGCTCTTCCTGGCTGCCCCCGGCGCGGCCGCCGCCGCAGCCGCCGCCGCCGCGGCCTCCTCCTCCTGCTTCAGCCCCGGCCCTCCTCTGGAGGTCAAGCGGCTGGCGAGAGGCAAGAGGCGCCCCGGAGGGCGGCAGAAGCGGCGCCGCGGGCCCCGCGCCGGGCAGGAGGCGGAGAAGCGCCGGGTCTTCTCGCTGCCCCAGCCGCAGCAGGACGGCGGTGGCGGTGCCAGTAGCGGCGGGGGTGTGACCCCGCTGGTGGAGTACGAGGATGTGAGCTCCCAGTCCGAGCAGGGGCTGCTGCTGGGGGGCGCCAGCGCGGCAACGGCGGCGACGGCTGCCGGGGGAACGGGGGGCAACGGCGGGAGTCCGGCCTCCTCCTCCGGCACGCAGCGGCGCGCGGAGGGGTCGGAGCGCAGGCCGCGCCGGGACCGCCGCAGCAGCAGCGGCCGCAGCAAGGAGCGCCACCGCGAGCACCGGCGGCGGGACGGGACGCGCAGCGGCAGCGAGGCCTCAAAGGCTCGCAGCCGCCACGGACACGGCGGCGAGGAGCGGGCGGAGGCCGCCAAGAGCGGCAGCAGCAGCAGCAGCGGCGGCCGCCGCAAGAGCGCGTCGGCTACGTCCAGCAGCGGCAGCAGCCGCAAGGACCGGGACCTCAAGGCCCACCGCAGCCGGACTAAGTCGTCCAAGGAACCGCCCTCGGCCTACAAGGAGCCGCCCAAGGCCTACCGGGAGGACAAGAGCGAGCCGAAGGCCTACAGGCGGCGGCAGCGGTCCCTGAGCCCGCTGGGAGGCCGGGACGAAAGCCCGGTGTCCCACAGGGCCTCGCAGAGCCTCCGGAGCCGCAAGTCCCCCAGCCCGGCGGGAGGTGGCAGCAGTCCTTATTCCCGGCGGCTGCCGCGCTCCCCGAGCCCCTTTAGCCGGCGCCGCTCGCCCAGCTACAGCCGCCACAGCTCCTACGAGCGGGGCGGCGACGTATCCCCCAGCCCGTACAGCAGCAGCAGCTGGCGGCGCTCGCGCAGCCCCTACAGCCCAGTACTCAGGTGAGTCCTGTCCCCCTAACCCTAGGAGGCGGGGAAAGTGGGGCGAGGCGCCTCTGGACCGCTCGGTCCGCTTCCCAGGCCAGTGCTCTGGGTCAGAGGGTGGGTTTCCAGCGGGGAGGGGAGTGCTGTGCACCGTGAGGGTGGGAGGGACCCGGCGACCGGCTGCGGCAGGGACGATTCCTAAGAGTTCAAAGTTTTTAACTTGTTGCTTTTAACTGTCAGCAGGTTTGTGCAAAATGCTCTCCTTTTCCAGCATTGGTACTTTGGCTTAATTTGTCTTAATACCTGCTTATGGAGAAAATGTTAACTTTGTTGGTGATTTATTAATATACAGGGACTTATTGTAAAGAGCAATCAGATTCAGGAGGTGATGTCAGAGTTAGATAAGGATTGCAGATGTTTCATGTGGTTGTTACGGGGATGGGAAAAGCAGCTTTTGTAAAGTTTATTTTAATATTCGAAATACGTGTGAGTAGATGTTGATAGAGTTTGAAGATAAATTATATGTGAGAGTGATTCTTGTGTTGGGTAGTTTTTTTTTATCTGATCTTTCAAAGTCTTGGTTTTAAAAAGGGGGAAATGACAGCTATGTTCAGTACCCAGTTGCCAATAATATAAGTGGATATAGTGGTACAGCGTAAGTGCGTGAATGGCTTAGTACATTCTCAGGCCGCTATAAATCTGAAACGGCTCACTGTAAAGTTAGGCCTTTTAAGTAATAACAGTCCTCATGTACGTGTTCAGAAATTTTTGTAGAGATAATATAATCTGAAATTTGAATACTGCTTTTATATAACTGTTAAGCCATTGCTATACAGTAATAGTCTGAAAATGTGTGTATATTAATACATATCTATTTTGTAGAGTGAATTAAAAGTAGCTTTTGAGTACTTTGCAGGTCTTGTAGATTCTTATATTACTTATCATATCTGGGCCTTCTAGGTTTTAGGGTTTGGTAAACTAGTCCTAGGATTGACTAGGTTGTTAAAGTTCTCTTAAAGTTTCATAACTTTATATAGCCATTTAAGTATGTAATGGCAATTTTAATAACGAGGTTTTTTTTTTTTTTTTTTTTTTAGATTTGCTAAGGTTTAGTAAGGGTGGTGGTGTGTACTATATAGTACAATTTGTGTGATTAGGACTGTGCATGCTTAGCAAATATCTAAGAGCACATATTATATGTCAGTGACAGTTTAGGCAGGGCAGTGTAGCAGTGAAGAAAGACAGTTACTGTCCTCATAGAGCTAGCATATAGAAAGTCCACTTAATAGGGAGTCTTTTCATGGTGTGTGTATTGACCGGCTGTATTGCCAAAGGGTTCTTTTTTTGAAGAAGCTTTTCAGTAATATTGGTCAACATTTCTGACAACTGGCTATGTGGTCACTCCTGAATACATCAGTAGGCGGGAACACATTGTTTGGGCAGTCTCTGTTGGACTGGAGTTCAGAGACTATTTTCCTAGTTTCTTTATTGCATGATATGTTAGGCTTCTTAGCAAAACCATTGACGGCTTAGTTGGCTAAACAGTAATATTTAATACTTGCCTTTTTATTATTTCAAGGGATAAATGAAAAATTGCCTTTTATAAAGTGTAGATTTCCCTAAAGAAATCTAAAGCGGTTGAATTATGAATAGTTTGAATCGTTAAAAGTCTTCATATGGAAATAGAAATCTACATCTATGTATAATGCTTTGGAATGTACACAACAAGTTTGCGAACTAGTTCTTTAAAACTTGGAAGATAGTTGTCATGTTTCCAGGCCTTCTCTCTAGGCCAATAGCTTTGGAATTTTGTTTTTTTAAATTACAAGGTATGGCCTTCAGGTTTTTTATTTTTTATTTTTTTTGTTTGTTTGGTTTGTTTGTTTGCATTGTGTTGCTTGTTAAATGTTATTCTTAAAATTTGAGGACCAGAACTGATGGCTAAATAGTTACTTGAAAAACAAGATTTAGAAAAATAGGAAATGTACATACTGCTGAGGAACATGAATTCACTTGTCCAGCTTAATGCAAAAAGTTTTATTTGTTTCTAGGTTTAGTAGTAGAGTCAGATAACTGACTCTTTAATGAATAGACGAGATTGTAAGCTCCACAGTGGCATCTGGCCTGTCTTGCCCATCATTGAATTCCTAGTGCTCAGCACTGTATTTGGGTGGTTATACACTCTTAATAATCGTTGAATAGGTAAGTGAAGGGATGATAGAGTTGACTGAACATAGAATCTACCACTGTGAATCTCTATTACCTGCTTCATTTGAATAAATAATTAATATAGACAACATGTTATGGTATAAGAAACTTCAGTATGACATTTTCCAAGCCCACATACTAATGAATTACCCATGTAGATTTTTTTTTAAAGGAAGTGTATCCATACGCAATATAGTATTGAAATCATGGTGCAGAAACTTCAATATGACATTTTCCAAACCCACATACTAATGAATTGCCCATGTAGATTTTTTTTTTTTAAAGGAATTGTATCCATACTCAATATAGTATTGAAATCATGGTGCAGAGCGTAACTGCTAACTCATAGAATAAATTCTCTGTTCAAGGGACTACCATACAACCTGTTCTTTGCCTGCATTTGTGTCTTCATTCCTTAGCTCCTGCATTTCATTGGATCGATCTTCTTGGCTTAATTTCTCCTCATAAGCTGTTTACTGTATTTTTCTTTTTTCTTTGTTTTTTCCAGGTAGGTTCTCCAACTCAGATCCACCTGCCTTTGCCTTCTGAGCTATGGGACTAACTAAAGAAGCCTCTTCACTATTTGATTGTTGAGGTGTGTAAATTCTTATCATCTTCCTGATAAGCCCTATAATAAATGTGAGGAGTGTTAATACAAGGAAATAGAAGGGTGCTGAGTGCAGTGTTCTGTGTGGTGATTGTTCCCACTGATGGATTAGGAATCAAATACCCCCAAAACTTGAGTGATTTGCTGATGGAATATGAAACAAATGCTTCAAAAACTTAAGTGCTTTGCATCAAGGTCAGTTTGAATTCAGAAGCTGAGCTAGCTGATTTGAAAGTCTTTAATATTGTGCTGTATTCAACCTCAGTTGATATTCGAGGTACCTTTTGTACTGACCTGTTTTGTGTGTGTATGGGGGGGGAAAGAACAAAGACAAACCAACCTTTTAAGGGTACTTAAGTGTCAGTTTGTTAAAACTTTATTTTATGAGTGTTTTGCTGCATATGTCTGTGTACCACTTGTTGGCCTGGTGCCTACTGAGGTTAGAGGGTCAGAAGATGTCAGATGTTCTGCCCAGAATTATAAGTAATTGTGAGCTGCCTTATGGGTGCTAGGAATTGAACATAGGTCTCTCCACAAAGAGCAAAAAGTGCCTTTAAACCCTAAAGTTTTTCTTTTTCCTTTTTTTTTTTTTTTTTTTTTTTAAAGAGAAATTTTCTAGGCAGACTGGGTTGACATCATTATAATCAGTACTCAGGATTAGCTCTGGGTTAGCATGGCCCTCACTGAGACTATGTCTGAAAATACAAGAAACAAAATGTTTCTAACAATGCATTCAGCTTGAATATAATTTTTATTTGCTTGCTTGCTTGTTTGTTTGTTTGTTTATTTATTTATTTATTTATTTTTTGGTGGGGCTTGGGATGAACTCAGGTCCTCTGGCTTGTTAGATAAGCATTCCACCACTGGGTTCCTCCCGTCTCAATTTGTAGATTATTACTTATTGATGACTTAGCTGCTGCAGGAGGTGTTGACCTGAAGTTACTGAAGTCAGGTTGATTTCCATCAGTAGGATAGTTAGTTTTGTCTCCCATCTGTATAGGCCCCATTGCATCAAGATTCAGCAGACTTTGCTATTGAATAATACCAAGACACTGAGAATCCAATTTCTGGTCCTCAGACAGAGATAATCAAAGTCACTGGTGTTTACTAGCCTATTTATTATATGGTGTACCTGATTATGATGATTTCATTCTCACAACTGCTGTTCAAAGTAACGTGAAGTTAGAATACTTGAGGTTTTTTTTTTTTCTTTCTTTAAACTCCTATTATAAAAATGCTTCTGGTTTGAAATGTTCTTCATAGAAAAAGTAATGTATGATACAGAGTAAATATAGAAATAGAAGAGAATGGATCTTAGGGTGAACAGTTTCGTTTCCAAAAGTTGTGGTCCATTCATTCTCAGAAGATGGTCCCATGCCTTGCTCTTTTCTCAGGTCAGTCTTTACCATATATTTTCATGTGTTCTATCCTCTTTAACTTTCTTT
Organism: Mus pahari; assembly: GCF_900095145.1. Taxonomy (NCBI): domain Eukaryota; kingdom Metazoa; phylum Chordata; class Mammalia; order Rodentia; family Muridae; genus Mus; species Mus pahari. The sequence continues at coordinate 21,237,741 of NC_034605.1, read as the reverse complement.
CCTCCTAACACTAATATCTGCCTTTCCATTTCTTTTCTTTTCTTTTCTTCTTCTTCTTCTTCTTCTTCTTCTTCTTCTTCTTCTTCTTCTTCTTCTTCTTCTTCTTCTTCTTCTTCTTCTTCTNTCTTCTTCTTCTTCTTCTTCTTCTTCTTCTTCTTCTTCTTCTTCTTCTTCTTCTTCTTCTTCTTCTTCTTCTTCTTCTTCTCCTCCTCCTCCTCCTCCTCCTCCTTCTTCTTCTTTCTTCTTTCTTCTTTCTTCTTTCTTCTTTCTTCTTCTTCTTCCTTCTTCTTCTTCTTCTTCTTCTTTCTTCTTTCTTCTTTCTTCTTTCTTTTTTTTTTGTATTCTTTTGTTTTTCCAAGACAGAGTTTCACTGTGTAACAACCTGGAACTCCATTTATAGACCAGGTTGGCCTCAAACTCACTGAGATCTGCTACTGTCTTTTGATAGCCAGGACTGAAGGCATACACCACTAAGCCTGGCACTTCCCCATTACTGTACACTCATGTAGGCTGTCACTATTAATGGGTCAGACTTCCTATTAATACCCTTCCTCTACTCCTGTTCAGTTTTTTTTTTGTTTGTTTTTTGTTTTTGTTTTTTGTTGTTGTTGTTTTTTTGATTTTCTGAGACAGGGTTTCTCTGTGTAGCCCTGGCTGTCTTGGAACTCACTCTGTAGACCAGGCTGGCCTTGAACTCAGAAATCCGCCTGCCTCTGCCTCCTTAGTGCTGGGATTAAAGGCGTGTGCCACCACCGCCAGGCCTCCTGTCCAGTTTCTTGAAATAGAGTCTCATTCTGAGGGTAGTCCTGCCTCAGCCTCTGGAACACCAGCATTAAAGAAGTCAGCTGCTTTAATAAAACTGTGTCCTCCTACCCATTCTAGTCCATGGTTTATTAGGGAAGTTTTCTAACTATGTAGTTAAATACTTTGTCTCTTTTGTAAGGTTGAATATAAACATTGTGATTATTTGGGATTTAATGCCTTTAATGATCTAACCCCATTCTATCTTGACTCATATTTTTAAACATTTTTTTTTCTTTTTTTAAGATTTATTTATTATTATATATAAGTACACTATAGTTGTGTTTAGACAAACCAGAACAGGGTGTCAGATCTCATTACGGATGGTTGTGACATGTGGTTGCTGGGATTTGAACTCAGGACCTCCAGAAAAGCAGTCAGTACTCTTACCGGCTGAGCCATCTCACCAGCCCCACTTTTATTTTTCTGTATCTCCCTGATAACTGTTCTCCAAGCTTGAAGAAACACTAACAACCTTTTTTTAACCTTTTTTCCATATTTGCTGTTTACCTTGCATTCACAACCTCAGTCTCAGTTCTTAACATCTTGATTGCTCACTCATCTGCATGTTCATTTTTTTCTCTGTGCTCCTTACCGCACTTTTGTTTTATTTTTGCTGTAGATCTGTTAAAAGTACCCTGATTCTACCTTAGTTAATTGGCTGACTGCATTTGTTAGTCCTTACTAGCTGGCAATCTAAAGGACGAATTTACAAAATGTATTTGGTAGTAGTGGTTTAATTCCTAAAGATCTCCTTCCCTCTTTTCTCTTTCACAGAGTAAAGAAAACCAATTTGTACAGTACCACCATGAAACTTGCTAGCCATTTTGGTTCACATATTCTCTAGGATTGTGGAAGTAATTGTGACTTATAGGGAGAGACTTTAGTGGGTAATAATGTACTGTACATTTTTGAATTTGGTTCGAAAGAGCTGAATCTGGAAAATTATCTTTTGACCTTCATTCACATGCCCACAGCCTGAGTGCTCCACACTTAAACACAGACAATAAAAACTGTTATTTAAGAATCCCCCAGCCAGGTATGGTGGCACATATCTTTAATCCCAGCCATGTGAGGCAGAGGCAGGTGATCTCTTCATTTGAGGCCAGCCAGGGCTGCATAATGAGATCCCCACCTTAACAAACAAACAAACAAAAAAGAAAGAAAGTCTTAATTTACTGGAAAATGAATAGAGTGCTCATTCACTTTAATGTAAATAAAATAAATATGGACCTATAAACTGCTTATATTTGTTGTACTGACTAGGAAAAATAATGAGTTGTTCTTGGTGAATTAAAACCACTTGTTACGGTAGGAAGTGTCTGAGAAGACTTTCTTATTTTCCTCGGAACCCTAAAATTCCTGAAAAATCAATATATAAAGTAATCTCTACATCTTTCCCTAATTGGTATCCCTCCTCCCATGTCACTTTTTTTTTATCTTTTTATCTTTTTTTTTTTTTTTGGTAGTGGTAGTTATTGTTATTTTTGTTTGGGGTTACTTTTACCTCATATGGAAATTGTTAATAAGCTTTGAAGTGGGTGCTGGAAGCAAAAATACCAAGCTGGTATCAGAAATATGACTTCTTTAAGGCAATGGAATTAAAACCTTTAAAATTCGTCTCCTCCTCTTCCTCCCTCTTCTTCTTCTTCTTCCCCTTCCTCTTCTCTCTGCGTGCATGCTCTTTCTCCCTCCCCTTTCCCGTGGTGACTTCCCTGGCCTCTGTCCTTGGGGCTAGTGAACTTGCCCACCCCAGAGCAGCTTCCCAATAAACCTGCCTTTAATATTAAAAAACAAAACAAAACAAACCCTTTAAATTGTGGGGAGACTCAATGCTGTGAATGTGTATTAGAGAATAACATGTTAGTAAAACAGGGAATTTACATAAAAAGGTATTGAAAGGAACTGAAAATTGCATTCTTCTGTTCTATTTTCAGTTACACAGGGCACTTTCACTGGGTTATTTTGATACTTAACATAGTATCTAAGAGTAAATTCTTTTTTGGGAGTAATATTTTCTCTTTTTCGATAACTGCTCTTTATTTTTATCCATTTATAAAGACAATAGAAGCTCATAGAATTTTTCAGTTAGTACAGAAAAGTATATGAAATCAAAAGTGTTCTTTAAGATTTATTTATTTTTATGTGTATATATGTCATGCCTGCATATATAATATGTTTACCCATGAATGCCTGTTACTCGAGGAACCAGAAAAGAGCAATAAGACTAATAATGATGGTGGTTGTGCACCATCATATGGGTGCTAGGAATCAAACCTAGATTTGCTGCAAAAGCAGCAAGTGCTCTTAACCACTCAACTATCTCTTCAGCCATTTTAAGTGTTCTTTCAGTCCAGCCCTTGCCTAAATCTATATACATGAATTGTTCATGTTTGACATTTTAGTGAATGTTCTTTGTTCATTTTTATTCATTGTGTGCACGTGTGTCTGCATGCTGACGAGTGCATGTTTATGTGCCAGTGAGTGCATGCTTGTGGAGTTGAGAGAACAACTTGGATGAATTTGTCCTGTGGGTTCAGGGAATTGAACTGAGGTAGTCAGGCTTGATGGCAAACATCCTGATCTACTGGGCCATCTTACCTCTAGTGGTTGGGTTTTGTTTTGTTTTATTTTATTTTTGTTTTTGTTTCATTTTTGAGGCAGGGCATTGCTGTGTTCACTAGATGTTCCAGTACTAGCTGTGTAATCTAGTCTAGGCTCTAACTCATGACAACCTGCCTGCCTTAGCCTCCTCAGTTGGTGGGATTACAGGTATGTACCATTCATTATACCTGGCTACATTCTATTTTTAATCAATAAGTAGTGATTGTGTGCCTTCCTGAGGCAAGCATGAGCTTCAAGATGGTTTAAAACTCTGTTGCCCCACAGTGTGGTTAGTGTATGTGTGACTCCCAGGGATTCCATCCAGGTGTGCATCTCCACTCCTATATGAAACCTCCCCTTAGCAATTTTGAAATATCTGCTGTATTACTTACTGTGTCGTCATCATTTTGTGCAATCACTAAATCTTTATTTTTCTTAACTGACATGTTGTACTCTTATATCAGCATTTCTTCTTTCCCTGTATGTTCTTTTCCCCAGACTTCTGTTAAACATCATCCCATTCTCTGCTTTTTTAGGCGTTCTTAAATGTTTGGTAGAGTAATAAAGTCAGACTTGTCTCTTAGATTTTACATAACACCAAAGTCATAAGGCATTTGTTTTTCTGTGCACAACTTATTTCACTTTAATCTTTTTCCAGGTACATCCACATTCCTATAGATGACAGCATTTCCTTATTTTTTTCAAACCTTTTTGTCTCTTTATATGCGAGCGTGTGTGCGTGCATGTGTGCATGTGTGCGCGTGTGTTCCCTTTTCAAGTGCAAAAAGCGCTGGTAACTGCTATGTCATATCTCCAGCTCCCCAAATTACATTATTACTACTACTACCACCACCGATTTATGTGTACATGTATCTCTGTATGGGTTTGTGCAGTGTTCATAGAAGTCAAAAGCTTTTGGATCTCCTGGAGTTAAGAGTTAGAGGTGGGGGGTTGTTAGCAAGGAGCAGAGCAGTGCGTGCTCAACTGTTGAGCCATCTCATTAGGCTGGTTTTCCTTTTTACAGTATTTTACTCTGTATACATGTACCACTTTTTTTAACCAGATGATCTGGTAATGAAAACTTATGTTATTCCCTATATTGACTATTGTGCCATAGTAAGCACGGGAGTATGAAATTTTAGTTCACTGATTTATATGGAGAAGTCAGATTACTGAATCATGTGATAATACTACTTTTAAAGTACTGAGGGACCCTTACACTGCTTTCCATAATGGTTTTGTTAATTTTCATTAGCACCAACAGTACAAAATAGTTCCCTTTTCTCCAGTACCCCACCAGTCCATTTCAGTTTTTGTTTTGTTTTGTTTTTCTGCTTTGTTTTTTTGTGTTTTTTGAGACAGGGTTTCTCTGTATAGCCCTGGATGTCCGTCCTGGAACTCATTTTGTAGACCAGGCTGGCCTTGAACTCAGAAATCCGCTTGCCTCTGCCTCCCGAGTGCTGGTATTAAAGCGTGCATTGTGTGCTTTTTATAAGGCCTTATTGGGGTTGGAAATTCCAGCAACGCCATCTTCCTTGCATATTTTTAGTAGATTTGTTATTAGACATGTATGACATGTATCTTATCTATAGACACAGAATTTTAAAATTACTTATACAGTAATATGACAGTTTAGGCTTAGTAGACTAGAACTTGTTACAGAAAATGTGTAAAATGTAAAACATACCTTTTCAAATGCTTTTCATTCCTTTGTATAGGTCTAGCTTGTTGAATTTCCTCTGGCCAGTGTGATAGAGTTCTTATAGTGTAGACTGCTAGTTTGTATATTTCAAAGTTTCTATTTTGAAAGATACTTCTCCTGATTATAGAATCCTAAATCAATATTATTTCTTTGTCAGTATTTTGAACTGTCTACACCTGGCTTCCATACTTTGGTGAGAATTTTTCATTTTGTTTTTCCTTTCAGCCACTTAATTTTAAGATTTTTTTTTTTTGAGGTAGTATCTTTTAACATCTAGCACAGTATATGACATTTAAGTACCCAGAAAATGATATTAACCTGATTTAGACAAGAAAATGTTCAACACCAACCACCAGTTCTTCAAATGTGCTAATGTTAAAAAGTCTAAAATGACCCTGAGAAATGTATTTATGTATGTATATGCACCTTAATGCAAATTAGACACAGAGTTCCCTGGTACTCCGACTTTCTTTATTTGACATCCATGGGAGGGGAGGGAGGCTTGATGACCCAGTGTAGGGGGATGCTAGAGAGATGAGTGGGTGGAGATGCACCCTCATAGAGGCAAAGGGGGGGGGTTGAGGGAATGGGATGGGAAGGTTTGTGGACGGGTAACCAGGAAGGGGGATATCATTTGAAATGTAACTGAATAAAATGATTAATAAAAAGAAAAAAAGAAAAAAGAAAAAGAAACATATCTCAGGTCATGGTTCAGTGAAACATGAAGACAATTTAGGCTTAGTAGACTGGAACTTGTTACAGAAAATGTGTAAAATGTTAGTTGTGTGTCTTTTTTTTTTAAATGCGTATTAGTTGAGCATAAAATGGAATAAAGTGTTGTATAATGTGCCAATAATTTTTTCTGTTTTATCTTCAACTAATACTCTGCTATATAGAGAACACTACGTCTTATCATTAGTTAATGGACATCTGAGTTATTAACTTTTTCATTGTTAAGATTAATGCTCCATGCTGGATGATGGTGACACATGCCATTAATCCCATCATTTGGGAGGCAGAGGCTGGTGGGTCTCTGTGAGTTTGAGACCAGCGTGGTATGTAGAGTGAGTTCCAGGGTAGCCAGAGGTATATACATAGAGAAGCCCTGTCTTGAAAAACCAAACCAGTCCTCCCCCGCGCCCCCCCCCAAATTATGCTCTTATGAGCCTTTATTGTATAAGGTTTTACGTGTTTTCACTTCTTTTCAGGTATATACCTAAGATTTGTTGGGTCATGTAATTTTTAACATTTTGAAGAGCCACCAAATCATTTTTCATAGTAATTGCATTAGTTTTACACTGGCAATGAATGGGACCTCCACTTATTCTACCTCAAACCCACAGAGTGTTTTTGATTTATAGCCATCTCCTACTTGAATATATCAGTATACTGACAATTTTGGAGTTTTGGTTTCTTTTAAAAACAATGAAATATTTTAAGAAGTTTTTGTCCTAGGTGCAGGATATGGGGCTGCTTCAGATTGCCCACAGCAATTGACTGTGATTGCCTTGTGCTCTAGCAGGGGCATGATTTTGCCAGCCGCAGATAGTTTCTGTGATTCTGTAACATTTGGAATTATGGGGACTTTTCAGAGGGTATATAATGCTAGGGTCCCAAGAGGCGGTGGAAGTTGGTGGTTACTGTTGGTTGCTAGGTCATGGTTTGTTAGGTAGTTGTGCACAAAGAAAAAAACAAGAAATTCAGTATCCTGATGGCAAGGATCAAACTTGTCCCAGCTGGAAGAGGTGTTGTGTCTGAGGGTCAGCATCATGTTTTTGTTGCTATAGGTCTGTAGTATAGCTCAAAATTAATGATGAAGAGAACACTAGTAGTTTTTGGTTTTTAACTATTCAGGATTGTTTTGGCTATCCTGCTTTCCATTTGTTTGTTTCCTGTGTGTCTGTGCCTGTATGAAATTGAAGAATACTTTTAGCTTCTGAGAAGGATTGCATTGGGGTTTGATGGGGATTGCATTGAACCCATAAGTTGCTTTTGAGAGGATGGCCATTTGACAATATTAATTCTACCAAACTATATGCACAGGGAATCTTTAATTCTTTTGCTATTTCCCCCAGTTTCTTTACTTTCTTAAAACTTAACTATGCAAGTCTTTTCTCTTTACTTTTTTGAGATTGGGTTTCTGTATTATGTAGCCCTGGCTGTCTGGAACTCACTGCTATATAGACCAGACTAAACTCCAGCTCAAAGAGATCCACCTGCCTCTGCCTCCCAAATTCTGGGATTAACCATCATACCAGGTCCCCTCCCCTCCCCTCCCCTCCCCTCCCCTCCCGCCTTCCTGTTGTGAATAGGATAGGATTGTTCTGATCTCCTTAGTATGTTTGGTATTTATATAAAAGGCAATTTTTTGGTGTGTGTGGAGTTTTATAGACTCAGGTCATCTGTGAATAGGATACTGTGATTTCTTCCTTTTCTATGTGTATTCACTTTTGCTCCTTCACTTTTCTTTTAAACATTTCTGATTTTGCTGGAAATGATTAGAGTATTTCTTTGTTTAGTGTGTGGTTGTTGGGATTTCTATATATTGCCTTTATTATGTTGAGATATGTTCCCGGTATCCCTGTAATCTTCAGGATTTCTGTCATGAAAAGATGCTGATTTTTGCAAAGGCCTTTTCTTCATCTCATGAGATGATCATGTGATTTCTGACTTAGTCTATGTAGTGGGTTATGTTTATTGGTTTATATGTGTTGACCTATCTTTTTATCTTTAGGATGAAGCTGATCTAACTTTGATGGAATATATGGGATAGAGCCAACTTGACCATGATGTCTTATCTTTTCTGTGTGTTCTTGAACTCATTTTGCAAGTATTTTACTGATGATTTTTGTATTAGTGTTTCATCATAAAGATTGGTGTATTTTTTGTTTTTGAGGGGGGCGTCTTTTGTTTTGGTGTTAGGGTTTCATAAAAAGGATTTGGAAGTATTCCTTCATTTTCTGTTTTGTGGGATAAATTGAGAGAGTTAGTTCATTGAAGGTCTGGTAGAATTTTACACTGTATACACCTGATTCTGTGGTGTCGTTTGTCTTCTTAATTGTGCAACTACTGCTTCTTTCTCACTGGTTGTGAGGGATCTGTTGCTCATTTCATCTTGATTTACTTTTGGTAGGTCATGGTTATCTTGAATTTCATCTATTTTAGCTTTTCAGTTTAGTGGAACTATAAACTTTTATATTATGGCCTTATTTCCTCAGCATCTGCTGAAATGTTTCTCTTTTCATCTCTTATTTTATTAATTTTTATCCTTTTTTGATTAATTTAGCCAAAGGTTGTCAATTTTCTCAATCTTTCAAAGAACCAAAGAACTCAGAGTTCTTTGTAATTTTTTTCACTTCTATTTTGTTAATTTTACCCGTGATTTCTATTTCTCTCTCCTTTCCCCCTCCCCTTCTCACCCTCCCTCCCCTCCCTCCCTC
>NC_034605.1:21188910-21229087 GCF_900095145.1 Mus pahari | reverse complement strand
TTCAGGAATGTGCGCAAGGTCGGACTCAGATATGACACTTGGGTATCCAGGACCCTTTCTGTACAGTCCCTGCCCCCCCCTCTCTCCCTTTCCCCTCTTTTCTCCTTTTCCTCTCTCCCTCTCCCCCACTCCCCCTCCTTACTCCACTTCCTCCCTCCCCTTTCTCCCACTCTCCCTGCCTCTCTCCCCCTCCTCCTCTTCCTCCCTTTCTTCCTCTCTCTCTGGTGTTTTTGTTTTCCAAGACCTTCAAGTATAACATTAAATTATTAATGAGAGCTCTCTCCAGATTTGTGCTCTAAGATCTCTTCATTGTGTCTTACAGGTTTTGGTTTGCATTTTCATTCAGTTCTAGAAGTTCATTAATTATCTTCCTGATTTCCCCCATGAAAGAATTTTCATTCAGTGGCGTGTTTAGCTTTTATGAGTTTGTGTATTGTCTTTTCTGTTGTTATTGTTATTATTATCCAGCTTTATTCCTTTGTGATCAGGTAGAATGTAGCATGCTCTTTCAATTTTCCTCAATATTGTGACTGATTTTTGTTGTTGTCTATTTTGGAGAAAGTTCTATGGGCCACTAAGATGAAAGTGTATCTGTAGTGTTTGGCAGAATGTTCTTTCTATAAAGGTCCATTAGCTCGGTTTGATTTATGATGCCATTTAACTGTAGAATTTTTATCAGGATAACCTTTCTGTTGGTAAGTTGGGGTATTGAAGTCATTCACTGTCATTATGTTACGGTCAGTCTGTTATTTTTTGATCTTATAATGCTTTCTTTTATGAAATTGATGCCCACATGCTTGATGTATAAATGTTTAGGAATGTATTATCCTTTTGATGAATTTTTCCTTTGATGAGTATGAAATGCCCTTTCCTATCTCTTTTAACTAGATTTGAAGTCTGTTTTTAATCAGATATTAGATTAGCTGTGCCTGCTTATTTTCTTAGTTTCATTTGCTTGGACACCTTTTTCCATTCTTTATCCTAAGTCTATCACTGATGGTGAGATATTTATTTTAGAGGCAGTAAAAGATGGATCCCGTTTTCTTTTTTCCTTCCTTCCTTTATTTTTTTTAAATTTTATTATTTTATTTTATTTTATTTTTGAGATAGGGCTTCTCTGTGTAACTCTTTGAACTTGGAACTTGCTTTATAGACCAGGCTGGCCTTGAACTTGAGATCTGCCTACCTCTGCCTCCACAGTACTGGATCCTCTTTTCTAATACAATCTATTCCTGTCCTTTTATCAGGAGATTGAGATGATTAATACTGAGAATTGTCATTGAAAAATGTTTATTTATTCCTGCCATCTAGTTGTGGTGTTTTCTTCATTTGGTTCACTGTTATAGGATTATATATTGTTTTCTGGATATAGTTTACCTTTCTTTAGACTGATATCCACTATGCAACTGACTTGGTTTACATAAATTCCTTAAGTTTGTTTTTATTATGGAAAGTTTTTCTTTCTCTTTTGATTGTGAATGTTAAGTTTCCCTGGTATAGTAGTTTGTGTTGGTTGTATGGTCTTTTAAAGGTTACAGAAATCATCAGTTCAGGACCTTCTGGCTTTCAAACTATGATTTTAAAGTTATTTTGATGTACCTGCCGTTCTATGTGGCTTGATTTTCCTCTCTTGTAGCCTTCAATATACATTCTTTGTTTTGTACATGTTTTATGTGACATGGGGAATTTTTTTTCCGTGTCTATTTGATGTTCTGTATCTCTTTTGTACCTTGGCAGCTTCTCTTTCCTTTTTTGGGGAGAAAATTTTCTTCTGTGATTTTGTTGAAAATATTTTCTATGACTTTGAATTGGGTTTCTTCTTTTCCTTTACGTATAGTTATTTTGTAATGTCCCAATTTCCCTGCTAATTCTGTTCCAGAGGTGTTTTTTATTTATTTTTAATTTAAATTTATTTATTTATTTTTAAAGATTTAATTTTTTTCATGGCGTTACCCACTTCTCTGTTTTGTCCTTAAGACCTTTTCCACATGATTCAATACTTTGGTGAGACTTTTCCTCTGAGCTTTCTGTTTTGCTTCTTGAACTTTTCATTAGAGTTTTGTTTCAATTGAGCTTTTCTTTAGAGAGTCTCTTTAGTTGCAGAGAGTGGTCTACTCATAGAAGATGAAATAAGTGACACCATAGTGCCTGATGCCCTGAATACCAGTCATATAAAAGAAAAGGACAGCTCAACTCTGAAAAACATTGTACCCCCTGCACATTACAAATATTTCCAACTGGAAGATGATAAGAAAGAAAAATTAGATTAAAAATGTGTTTTTAAATCTTGAACTATTTTTTTTACTATTTCAGTCAACTGTGCTTTTGAAGTTTTCATTCAGTTAGAGGTTTGTACATATACTCTGAGTTTTTTTTTTTTTTTTTTTTGATGTTTGTAATTGCTATTTTGAAGTCATTGTACATTAAGCTGGGTTGCTCTTCTTGGGGAATATTATGCTAGGGGGCTAATGTCAGGAGAAGTGTTTTTTGATATCAGCATCTGGTCTCACATTTATTTGTTAATTGGGTGTTTGGATCTTTGCTTGCTGTTACCCCAACTTGTCTTGTTTGGATCAGCTGAATGGTGATTGTTTTTCATTCATAGAGCCATTCTGTTGGTGGTTAAATAGCACGTCAGGTGTGGTATTGGCTCAGCTAGGGATAGGCACCGACTTCTGAGCCTACTTTAGTCTTAGAAGATTCTCGCTTTTCACCTCAGAAGTTTGTGGAAGGTACGCTAGATTTTGAAAATAGTCTTTGAGTAGCAGGGGCTAAGGTCACAGTGGAAATGAATAGTGCTCTGTGGGGGCTGGGAGCAGATCATAGAATATCACATTGTTCTCAGATAGAGGAGGCTAGTCCCGGAGTCTGTATGTGGGATTAGGAGCATAGGGCATTATGGTTCTAGTGCATCTTGGTAAATGGGTTTGACTGGTTTGGAAGTTCCTTACCTGGAATTCTTGGTACATGTAGCTTCATGTTGTTTCATGTGGTTTCCTTGGAATGGTGGGTAGGGTGACTACCAGGAGGGTGGGCAGAATGGGTATGGGGGACCTCTTTTGAGTTCTGATTTGGACTCTCAAGTGTTGCTGTGGTAGGCGGGAGTTGGTTGTTAGGCTTTGGACAAGCAGAGCTTGGATACCTGCTTCTCTGCTGTGACTGTGCTGTTTCTCTTTTTAAAAACATCTTTATGTGTATGGGTGCTTTGCATATTTGTTTGGGCATTATGTGTGTAGAGGCCAGAGGAGGGCGTTGGATGCCCTGTTACAGACAGTTGGGAGTTGAACCCAGGTCCTCTTAACACCTGAATTATCTTTCTAGCCTTTCCTCTGTGCTCTTTATTTGATTGAATTTTTCATTTCTAGCATTACTTCAGTTTGGTATTTGTTTATTAATCCTATCTCTTTAGTGAGGTCTATTTTCTTATCCCTCATTGACTTATTTCATTCACCTCTTATTTCAATGTTCCTTTTTAATGCAATCAGAAGATTATGCAGGCCCTCTTTTATTTTTGAACATATTGTCATTGTTTTAGATTCCTGATCTAGAATTTGTCTAAGTCTCTTTCATTCTGGGCATTTACTCTGAGGTTGATAACTGTTGGATGAGATGTTGTGTTAACTTTTCATGTTACTTGTCTTTTTATCCTGGGCTTTATACACCACGAGTTAGATCATTGATTTCCTTCCTTCCTACCTTCCAGTTAGTATCTGTAAGGGTCAGTAAGAATACTTTCCGCGGTAGTTGTCATTAACTACTTATAGTACACCCCCTGTGAAAACAGAATAACTAAGTATATAGCAATCACTCCTTAGCTGCTAGTCATTCTGTGGAGCAAAGCGATATCACTAGTACTTAGTGAACTGATATATTAGTTACAGTGCATATTAATGGAAAGAAGAAATGGGAGACTAGTAATTAGCATTGGGGTGATAGAGATAAAAGAGGGTCATGCTCATAATAATGGAGCTATAGTAGTAGGAAGTGGTAGAGGAATGATTGATTCATCTTTGTCTGAAGGAATACTAATGTACCACTGGTATATAGAATTGTCCAGTTTTTCTTTTGGTTTCTTGAGACAGGATTTCTATATGTAACAGCTATCCCGGAACTGTTTTTGTAGAGCAAGCTTATCTTCCAATTCACAGAGATCGCCTGCCTCTATCTTCTGAGCACTGGGATTAAAGGCATGCACCATCACACCCAGCTAAGAGTCCAGTTCTTAGACTGAGCACAGAGACTCTGCAAATCAGACTAGACTATATTCTTTGGGAGTGGAAAAGGCAAAAGGAAAATAGTTGTGGGGAGCAGTATAAGGCAGCAGCAGAATAGGGTCAAGTTCCTGTGCTCCAGTGACATTGGGTATTAAACAGAGGCATGATAGGTGTGGAGAAGGAGTGAGATAGATGGATACAGGTATGAAAAATGTCTGGATTATTATTGCCTTTGTCTTTATTGAGTTCCTGATGAAGGAGATGAGGGAATGAAGAAAGGACAGGCACACAAACACATACAGAACACAGAAAAGCTGGGATCTAGTGGGCTGTGCTTGCTTTGCTGGAGAACATTAACAAGTTTATGTGTAGGGCAGAGGGAAGGTGAGTCAGCTAGTCTTTGCGGGTCCTCTCTGTATGGGAACAGTTTCAGGTTGCAGTCAGTAGATATCTGTAGTTAGGTTTTACACACTGGCCAGTGTTCATAGAACAGTCATTCTTGTACATAGGAAGGCCTTGTCATCCCTTTCCGCTTCATTCTGTGGTTAAGGTCTTGCCATTCCTTGGGTTTGAGACATTGGGTCCTTGATAAGGCCATCAACAATACAAGTCACTCAGGCTTTCATCTACTTTTTTACATGTTCACTCCGGGCTTTGTTGCTTTCTACACTGATCTGGGGTTGGGATAGGTAATTCTGCCTCCATCCTCTCTGCGTGCCCCCCCAACCCCCGGAAAGGCTGTTCAGAGTCTGAGATCTGGTCACATTTCTTAGAATTCATTATAGAACTTAGAGTACTATTCTAGTGAAAAATTTGTTTTGGGCTCCTGATACAAACAAATGCTGGCTCTGCCTCCTGCCCCTCTGCAGTTCTTGGTAATTCCTACTTGTTGCTTTGAATTAGTTTCAGCTTATTGAATGCTGTGCTGATTAAGGTTTCTTTTCCAGTCTTGGAGTATTCTGTTTGCCTTGTTTCGTAACACTGAAATACTAACCCTGTACCACTTGCTCTGAGTTTTCTGAGAATGTGGTTTGCACAGGCTGTCAGCTGCCAAGCCACCACAGAAGCAGAAGTGTTTTAGAAAGTAAAGTGTGCTCCTATTCTGTTGATTGACAGTACCACACACCTAGTGACAAGAGGAGATTTTCCTGGCTTTTCCTGCTGATGCTGCCACTAACTTGGGTATTACCTTTTCCCCACCAACCATGTAACTTTTCAGATAGCTATTTTTTTTTTTTAGCTTTCCCAGCTTATTGGTTGGAAACTGAGACCAACTGTACCTGAGTGTTGTCTGCCATTTTGGATATTTCGGTAGGTTTTTAAAAACATGACTTTTGAATTCTTATTTTTATTTGTATGTGTTACATATGTGTGTACCTGTGTGTACATGCCTATGTGTGCACACATGGAAGCAAGAGGAAGGCATCCTATAGTGTCTTCTTGTTACTCTTCCTTCTTCCTTTGAGGCAGATTATTATCCTGAACCTTGATTTTTCGATAGGCCCATAGCCCTAGCGAGCTATCTGCCTGTCTGTGCTGACTATTCATTGCTAATGTATAACTAAAATGCCCTTGGCTGTTCTGGAACTTGCTCTGTAGACTGGCTGGTTCGAACTCAGAGATTGGCCTGCCTCTGCCTCCCTAGTGCTAGGATTAAGTGTGGGCCATCACTGCCCTGCTGAGAACTAAAACTTTTTTTCATATTGATTATGTAAGCAGAAACTTTGTTGACTTATTTGTTAGTTTCCATATTTTTTTAGTGGATTCTGGAATTTTTCTATAAACAAGATTATGCCATCAGATAATTGACATAGCTGGCTTTCTTGCTTCTGGATTTAATTAACTTTTTTTCTTGCCTAATTACAATGACTAGAATCTCCACTATAATGCTAAGATGGTAAGAAGAGACTTCCTTCTCTTATTCCCAATGGAAAACATTTATTTTTATTTAATTATAAATTGTTGGTTTTGTTATTTAAAAAAATTGATTCTGGAGTGCCTTGTGGTAAGTGACAAATGTTCAGATTTCAGGAAATGGACAGATTACAGAGAACAAACTTCAGCCTGATTTTTGAAAGAAAGCTAGCATAGAGCTAAGTAAATGTAGGTGAAAGAGTCCAGTGTGATAGGGGAAAGTAGCCCCAGGCTTTGGATAGAATGACTTGCCTGACTCTTGATTCTTCCCTAGTTTCTGATGTACACGTAATGAGTCTCTTAGCATGCTGTCCCAGTTTTCCCATCTGCTTTCTATGTATTTTCATTGCTGAAGGAAGAACAAGTCAAATGAAATGTGTTTTGTACATTCATTTGTATATTCATTTGACCAAGAATTGCTATCCAAATGGCATTAAGCTATGGAGTATAAGGTGACAAAATAAAATTGACTTTGATTAAAAAATGTTCTTCAAAGAAGGTATAGTTTGATATGGTAATGAGGTAAATGTCTAAAAAGTTATGAATGATGGATCTGGTCACAAGATAGGTGCTGATAAGGCACTATTGTGTCTTTCAGCTGGTAAGGCTGTATGAAGGAAAGACTCTTGGACTATTGTTTGAAAATTTGGAACAATTCCACTAGCAATGGAGTGTTCCCCTTTCTCCACATCCTAGCCAGCATCTGCTGTCACCTGAGTTTTTGATCTTAGCCATTCTGACTGGTAGGAGATGGAATCTCAGGGTTGTTTTGATTTGCATTTCCCTGATGACTAATGATGTTGAACATTTCTTTAGGTGTTTCTCAGCCATTCGAGTTCCCTCAGTTGAGAATTTCTCTGTTTAGCTCTGTTCCCCATTTTTAAAATAGGGTTATTTGGTTCTCTTGAGTCTAACTTATTGAGTTCTTTGTATATATTGGATATTGGACCTCTATTGGATTGTAGGTTGGCAAAAATCTTTTCCCAAACTGTTGGTTGCTGTTTTGTCCTATTGACAGTGCCATTTGCCTTACGGAAGCTTTGCAGTTTTGTGAGGTTCCATTTGATGATTCTTGATCTTAGAGCATAAGCCATTGGTATTCTGTTCAGGAAAATTTCCCCTGTGTTCGTGTGTTCAAGGCTTTTTCCCACTTTCTCTTCTATTTGTTTCAGTGAATCTGGTTTTATGTGGAGTTCCTTGATTCATGTGGACTTGAGCTTTGTACAAGGAGATGAGAATGGATCAATTTGCATTCTTCTACATGCTGACCATCAGTTGAACCAGCACCATTTGTTGAAAATGCTGTCTTTTTTCCACTGGATGGTTTTAGCTCCTTTGTCAAAGATTGAGTGACCATAAATGTGTCGTTTCATTTCTGGGTCTTCAGTTCTATCCCATTAATCTACCTGTCTTATCTCTGTACCAGTACCTTGCAGTTTTTATCACTATTGCTCGGTAGTACAGCTTGAGGTCAGGGATGCGGATTCCCCCAGATGTTCTTTTATTGTTGAGAAAAGTTTTTGTTATCTTAGGTTTTTTGTTATTCCAAATGAACTTGCGAATTGCTCTAACTCTATGAAGAATTGATTTGGAATGTTGATGGGGATTGCATTCAATTTGTAGGTTGCTGTCCGCAAGATGGCCATTTTTACTATATTAATCCTGCCAATCCTTGAGCATGGTAGATTTTTCCATCTTCTGAGGTCTTCTGAGACTTGAAGTTCTTCTCATACAGATCTTTCACTTGTTTGGTTAGAGTCACGCCAAGATATGTTATATTATTTGTGACTTTTATTTTGTGAAGGGTGTTGTTCCCTAATTTCTTTCTCAGCCTGTTATCATTTGTATAAAGGAAGGCTACTGATTTGTTTGAGTTAATTTTATATCCAGTTACTTTGCTGAAGTTGTAGGAGTTCTCTGGTCGAGTTTTTGGGGTCTTTTTTTTTTTTTTTTAAAGATTTGTTTATTTATTATATGTAAGTACACTATAGCTGTCTTAAGACACTCCAGAAGAGGGCGTCAGATCTTGTTACGGATGGTTATGAGCCACCATGTGGTTACTGGGATTTGAACTCTGGACCTTTGGAAGAGCAGTCGGGTGCTCTTACCCACTGAGCCATCTCACCAGCCCTTGGGGTCTCTTAAGTATACTATCATATCATCTGCAAATAGTGTTGTCTTGACTTCCTCTTTCCCAGTTTGTATCCCTTTGATCTCCTTTTGTTGTCTAATTGCTCTGGCTAGGACTTTTGAGTACTATATTGAATAGATAGGGAGAGAGTGGGCAGCCTTCCCTGGTTTTAGTGGGTTAGTGGGATTGCTTCAAGGTTCTCTCCATTTAGTTTTATGTTGGCTACTGGTTTGCTGTATGTTGCTTTTACTATGTTTAGGTATGGACTTTGAATTGCTGATATTTTCAAGACTTTTTAACATGAAAGGGAGGTTGAATTTTGTCAAATGCATTTTCAGCATCTATGAGGTCCCCCCCCCCCTTTGAGTTTGTTTATGTAGTGGATTACGTTGAGGGATTTCAGTATGTTGAACCATCCCTGCATCACTGGGATGAAGAGATGGAGGGTGTTCTTCATAGTCTGTGAAAACACAGTAGCATTGGTCAAATCTAGTAGTTGTTAGGTATATTAGTTTTGTTTATGGTGCTGTGATATAATTCCTTGACAAAAAGCACCTTTGGCTGAAAAGAGGTTTATTTTATTTACAGTTCCAGAGGGTATACAGTGTTATCGTGGTGGGGCAGGCATGGCAGCATTAGGTTTGAGACTGGCTAGTCATTTCTTGTTCATACACAAGCAGAGAAAACAGGAAGTTGGGCCAGGCTATAAAACCTGAGAGCCTGCCACTAGTGATAGATTGACTTAAGCAAGTTTCTACTCCAAAGTTTTTATAGCCTTCCCACACAGTACCACCAGGTGGTGAATGCACCTGTGGGAACTAAGTACATTCAAACCTAACAGCAGGGAAAGCTAGATTAGGACCAGACTGATCTGCAGCATCTTGATAACTGGGTTAACAAGGTGAAATTACATTCCAGAAGAATAGCATCAGTGGTGTTTCTTATATAAATACTTTTGAGCATATGGAATTGGCAAGGTTTGTATTCAGAGTCAAAGCTTTGAAGATAGTTCTCTTAGTTTAATATGGCAAGATGGTTAAATTATTTTTATTATAATGACACGAGACAATGTGGGAGGATTATTGGACAGAATATCTCTATCTCTGTCATCATATTAAGATAGAGGTGGGTTTGTGTGTGTGTGTGTGTGTGTAGACAGTCTCATGTGTCCCATTGTGGTCTGGAGCTTGCTGTGTAGCTTAAAACTTTGATTTGATTTTTTTCTACCTCCAACTACGGAGTGATGGAATTATAGTTGTGCTCCATCATGCTTGGTTTATGTTGTGTGGGTGATTTTTACTCAGGGTTTCTTGTATGCTAGGTTATCAGTTGAATCTAGTTCAAGTGAGGGTAAATTTTAGATAGGTGATAAACATTATGCATGAGATGTTAAGTATCCTTTTGGCAAATACAGGAGAAATGTGAGAAAAAACATTCTAGGCCTGATACTTGATTAATTTTGAATGGCTGGACAAGAACTTTGTGTACATGCTATGATTAAGGAGTTTTGGTAGAGGGGTAATTGGAAGATTACTCAGGTAGCTGCACTGAGAGTAATTAGAACAGGTGAAGATTTTATGTAGGAGCCTGGTATAGAGACCACTCCAAGAAAGTTATTATTCAGAATCTAATAGTGAGAGTAGCTGTAGCTGTTTAGGCTAAAGAATCTGGAGACTAGTTAAAACTGAAGAATTAAAGAGTTGATAGGACTTGGAGATGAATTGAGTATGGGGAAAAAGAGAACTTGTGGAGTGTACAGTGACTTCAGGTTTTTGCTCTTTTAGCGGGCACCATTGCAAGAGAATAGGAAATATTTCAGATTTAATACACCTTAATAGTTTAGCTGTATTGAACTGAGGGCTATGAATGGTAGTTGGAAGTGAGGAGGAGGTGAGTTTTTAAACCAGGGGTTCATATCCATTTCAGGTATAGAGGCATACAAAATAGCTATACAGTTCAGATAGTTACTGATAATAAATTACAAATTTATTTTAAAACAATTCTTTGATAAGAATACAATGCTATTAAAGTCCTAACCAGATTTGATACTAAAGAAATGCTTATACTTTTTCACTTTTACATGAAGAATTAAATGTTGACTTAATACTGTCATATGTAGAGCTCTTCAGTGTTGTTTGTTTTATGATGGTCAGTACCAAGAGCACTGCTTCACATAAATAATACAAAATGGACAAGGTAGGTTTTTGGTCCTTTTAGAAATTGATGGGAATCATATCCTAATCCCATGCCAAAATCCATCTGATGACTAATTTGTAAAGAAACATTTAGCAATTCAAACAGCCTAAGAGACTGGGGTCTAAGCTATCATGTGTATCTATTCTATTGACACTTATGACCAAGGCAATTCTTATAAAAAGCATTTAATTGTTTGCTTGCTTACAGTTTCAGAGGTTAGTCCATTATCATCCTGGTGGGAAGCATGGCGACAAGCAGGCAGACATGGTGCTGGAGAAGTAGCTGAGAGTTCTACATCCTGATCCGTAGGCAGAGAGAGAGAGAGAGAGAGAAAGAGCGAGAGACTGGGCCTGGCATGGGCTTTTGAAACCTCAAGAGCCCACTCCAGTGACACACTTCCTCCAACAAGGCCACACCTCCTAATCCTTCTAATCCTTTCAAATAGTGCCACTCTCTGGTGATTAAACATTCAAATCTATGAGCCTGTGAGGGCCATTCTTATTCAGACCACCACAGTTTGTAAGTATAAATTAAAATCTGTGTGAGAATAAATATAGTAAGGAAGAAGAACCTTAAGAGGCAGAAGCTGCCAGCATATGTAGTCAGGAAGAAACTAAGGAAACAGAAATGGTAGGAAGTATTTTTAAGAATGTACTTAATATTGTCATTGTAGACATTGAATTTTTCTTGTTCTAGTTTTGTAAAATATACTTATTTCCTAGTTAATTTCAGTGACTATGAGTTTATGGGCCCAGGAGTTTGAGCAGCAGGAAAGATAAAATACCAAGGTACCAACCAGCACCTTTTGATTAACCTGTCTCCAATTTAAAATAAATATTATTATATGTATGAGACTATAGGTATGGGTAAGGACGTGAGAAACAACATTTTTGACATGCTTTCAGGCTATGATATTTTTGGTCAATACCCCACAAGGCAAGATTCAGGAGAATGAGGCATCAATAGTTTACCAGAGGGGTCAGTTTTAGATAGCAGTGAGGTTGTATGTAAGGTGGAAGGTAATTATAGTTTGGGAGAAGACATGCCTGGTAAATCTTGGAACTGAGGTTGTGAGCATGAAGAAAGTTGTGAAGGCTTACAGTAACAACTAAGAAGAAAAAGCCAGTGAAGGACTTGGAACATGTAAATAACTTCATTCAACAGTGAGTATTGGTTTGGTTATTCTATCTACAATAATAAATGGAACAGAGAGAATGTATCAGCTGGATAGGGTAGATTAAGAGAAGAGGTGAGAGCCAGGCGTGGTGGCGCATGCCTTTAATCCCAGCACTCGGGAGGCAGAGGCAGGCGGATTTCTGAGTTCGAGGCCAGCCTGGTCTACAAAGTGAGTTCCAGGACAGCCAGGACTACACAGAGAAACCCTGTCTTGAAAAACCAAAAAAAAAAAAAAAAGAGAGAAGAGGTGATAGGGTGAGAGAGAAAAGTGATTTTGAGGGTAAGAGTGGACAGTATGGTAGGCCACATAGTGGTCCCTTAAAATATTTATGTTATACTCCCTAGAATGTGTATATAAAGTATATTGTGGCAAAAAGTTGGTATGATTAAAAAGTGGGTATCATTAAGTTAAGGATTTCGAGATGGAGAGATAATAAATTACCTAGGTAGTACATATATGATTGAATGAATGAAAGGTTGAGTCAGAAATGCCATGTGATGATAGAAACAGAGGAAAGAAATACGATAAAAAGAGAGGCCTGAGTGATGGAGGTCTTGAGTAAGTGAAGCTGGGAATGGTAAGAGAACAGATTTTTCCAAGAGATTTCAGCAGAGATAGATGGTTTAATTTTTCAGAGCTCACTGGATTTCTGTCTTAGAACTGTGAGGTAATTTGTATTGCTCTAAGTCATTGTATTTGAGGTAGTTTGCTAGTGACAATATTCAGAGAGTATGGCTATAAGGGAGTACATAGAGAGTTAGAATCAATGTGTTTGCCAGGAAATGAATTTATAGACTAGTTAAATAGATAAAGAATAGTAAAATTAAAAATAGAGAATGTTAAAAGGAGCAAATATTAAGACTATATATGCACTTTCCAAGTCTTAATTTCAGATGGTGCCAGATCTGATGGAATCAGTAATTTGACTATAATAGTACAGATTAGGTAAGCTAGGTATTAAATGAGATACATTTAAGAGTCTTCTACAGTGCTGTTGGAAATAGTTAGCAGAACACTTAAAACAGTGCATAATAAGTTTAGTACAGAGGAGCATCGTTTGTTGTCTTTTTTTTTTTTTTTTTTTTAAAGCCAGTGTCTGATTACGTAGCCCTGGCTAGTCTGGAACTCACTATGTAGACCTGGCTGGTCTCACACACACAAGAGATTTTTGCCCGATTAATATCTTCATGTCCAGGCATTTGAAATTTTGACTTAGGAAGGTAGGTAAGTGTTGCATCTAGAGATCTTTTAAAAACTATACACAAATAATTTAAAATCTAAATTGTGCATTTAAGAGAAACATGAGCTTTTAAAAAATGAATCTTGTTTAATTCGCCTAACATAACAATTTCCACTTTCATTTTCCTACAAATGCCATTTGATTTTGCTTATGGCTCAGTGAAGTTCCATTTCGTGTATGTACCATGTTTTTTTTTTTGTTTGTTTGTTTGTTTTTTAAACACAGGTTCCATTTACTAATTATTGTGCACTAACCATGGAGGTAGAAAGACACCATTTTGGGGGGAAAAAACAACATGGTGATTTTCAGTTTGGTAAACATTTCATACCTCTTTTGAGGACTTAACAAGCTTGTAAAGTAAATGTGACTGAGAGAATTCCCTGAGGATGTAAGATAAGACAGAAACAGTGGGATAAGAAAAATTGGAGATAATGGATAACAGTAGTATTGGAAATTTATTACACGAGCTTCTGTGTTTTCTATCATCCTAGGAAGTTATACTGGGAGATGATACCCAATGACAGATTGAATATTCTTTAGCAAAAATAATTTAGGAAGCTAAAATTGTGATTAAGTATTTTGGCATACCTATTTTGATATACTTGGTGTACCTCTTAGCTAGTGACCTTCTAGAAAGAGTGAAATCCATCTTAGGTGGTTCAAGAGACTTTAAATTGGGATCATAGAGGTGATGTAAGATGTAGATTAAAGGAGTTAATAAAGGATGCTTAGTCAGTAGTAACCTGGAACTCTGAAGTGGCAAGAATACAGTGCTGCTGATAAGAGCTGTGGAAAAGAGGGTATATTGCAGTAGCCTTGGTGGCAAAGGGCAAATCAACCTGAATTTGTGTTTATTCACCAAGTACAATGTTAAGAACTGGATTCTTGCAAAGTCTCTGATATAGTTGAGCACATATTATTCACTTGTTAAAAAGAACTCTTTAGAAGCAGAAAAGATGACTCAAGGGTTAAGAGCACTACATGCTCTCAAAAGATCAGCACCAAGGTCAGGCACTTAGCTCTAGGAGATCCAAAGGCCTCATCTAGCTTCAGTGGACATTATGTTCTCTCTTTAAGGCAGCTAGCTATTCTCAGTTTGTGAGTATTGACTCCTTTGCTGAGCCCCTTTGGCTTATTTCTGTCTCCAAAAATATTTAAAAAATATTTACATTACTTTTCAGACATACCTTAGCAAAATTACAGTCATGAAGTAGTCATAAAAGTAATTTTATGGTTGGGAGTCACCACAACTAATTAATAGTGAGCCCTAGTTAGTTTGAGTTGCAATTCTGATTTTATTTGAGTTGTATGAGTTTGGGAAAACTATTTATTTATTATATGTAAGTACACTGTAGCTGTCTTCAGCCACTCCAGAAGAGGGTGTCAGATCTTGTTACGGATGGTTGTGAGCCACCATGTGGTTGCTGGGATTTGAACTCTGGACCTTCGGAAGAGCAGTCGGGTGTTCTTACCCACTGAGCCATCTCACCAGCCCGAGTTTGGGAAAACTTCTTAGGAGCATAATCTCTCTCTCTTTTTAAGTGTCTCTCTTTTATTTTATGAAGGTGTCAGATGCCCTGGAACTGGAGTTACAGACAGTTGTGAGCTGCCATGTGGATGCCGGGAATTGAACCCAGTATCTCTGGAAGAGCAGCCAGTGCTCTTAACCATTGAGCCATCTCTCCAGACCATCTCTTACCTTAAAAGATGTCTTTTAAAATTCTTATTATGTTTATGTCTGTGTATAAGTATGTGCAAATTAAACATTTTGTCTATTGAAGCCAGACAGGGCCTTTGGATTTCCTAGAGCAGGGTGCCTGACCTTGGTGGTCATCCTTTGAGAGCACATTGTGCTCGTAACCTGTGAGCCATCTTTTCTGCTCCTAAAGAGCTCTTTTAACTTGTCGAAACCAATCAATGAATAATTAATATGTGCTCATTGTAGATTCAACAGTATAGAACTATTAGAAGAAAATATTTTAATTGTATTAACTTATGTGAGTGTGTGTGTGTGTGTGTGTGTGTGTGTGTGAGAGAGAGAGAGAGAGAGAGAGAGAGAGAGAGAGAGAGAGAGAGAGAGTGAGTATTGAGGTCAGGACAGCTTGCAGAGATTGAATTTTTGTACTCAGATTTCGGGGCAAGCACTTTGATTGAACTGTATTGTCAGTCCAAGAAAAGTTTTTAAAAGGGAAAATTTTATAAGTTATAGTGTAATTTGTTACAAGTTTGAATATGCATTTTTTTTTCTTACTCTTAACAACCATATGCCGGAAGCATTAGTAAAGTGGTAATGCTTTTAGTAATGTATGGCAAAAAGTTACCAAAATTAGAGTTTTGTTTTGTTTTTGGTTTTTCGAGATAGGGTAACTCACTTTGTAGACCAGGCTGGCCTCGAACTCAGAAGTCTGTCTGCCTCTGCCTCCCAAGTGCTGGGATTAAAGGCATGCACCACCACACCTGGCTTTTGTTCTTGGTTTTTTAGACAGGGTTTCTCTGTGTAGGCCTGGCTGTCCTGGAACTTGATTTATAGACCAGGCTAACCTAGAATTCACAGAGATTTGACTGCCTCTGCCTTCTAAGTGCTGGGATTAAAAGACATGTACCACCATGCCTGGCTGAGTTTTGTTTTTCTATATTAAATTTTAGACTATCAAACTGATTTTCATTTAATTTTATGCCTAGTAATTTCACTTGTATTCTAGAGTTATAGATTGTTTATAAAAGTATCTCTGATGCTAGCCATAAAGGACATTTTTTTCTGCCTATTTTCACTATGGGTTTCTAGAATGTCTTGCTTTACTTTTCCTGCTTCCTGTAATTTCTGCAGTTTCTTAAGAAAGGGCTGTCTTTGGTAGTTTACTGTGTTAACCTGTCCTACTTTATAACCATCATTTCTACCAGTCTAGTGAGAGCTGCCTTTTCTTCTAGTATGTTAAATTGTGTTAATCTGTCTCCTGTAGAGTTAAAAATTGTGAATTTAATTACCTTCCAACCCCATACACACACAAAACATAGCTAGTTAGATAAAGCTCTTAAAAAAAATGGAATCCAATTTAGATGGGCAAGAGATTATTTTTTTAAAAGACTTTATATTTCCAGTACAGATACATTTTTCTGCCAACGTATTAGGGATGTGTGTACACAACTGAGTGTGCCACCCTGTGTGCACAGTAGCCTGTGGAGGTCAGAAGAGGGCGTCAGAGTTTTTTGGAACTGGGAGTTAGGAATGTTTGTGAGAGTCAATGTAGGTGCTGGATTTTTAATGAAGTGATTGCAGGGGTAAGATAGAGGAGTAGCAGGGAGCTCTGAAGTGTCAAAAATGGGAGTCATGGTGGTGAAGAGACAACAGTTTGTGCCAGAAAATATAACCAAGTGAGGGGAGGGTGGGTAGAGAGGAGTGGAAGACTTCTCCTTTCTGAGTTAACAGTGATGGCCTGTTGCTGCCCTAATTGTTGCATTTCTTAGGGGGGGTTGGTGTTTGTTTGTTTGTTTGTTTTAAATTCAGGTTTATCTTTGGGCGTTCACAGGCCAGAGAAAGGAGGAATATTTTAAAGAAAATTGTCATCTGGTATTTTATTCAATGACAGCAACTTCAGAAACACTGTATTACCATTTTGAAATTAAGTAAATTTGTTTCATTTCAGAGATTTAAATTAGCACTCTACAAAGTTTAATTTGGTTACTGACTAAATGTTAAATTATTTTTCATCAGACGATCTGCCAAATCCCGAAGCAGAAGCCCATATTCATCTAGGCACTCAAGATCTCGTAGCAGGCACAGATTGTCTAGATCGAGAAGTCGTCATTCAAGCATTTCTCCTAGCACACTAACTCTGAAGAGTAGCTTGGCAGCTGAATTGAATAAGAATAAAAAGGCACGAGCTGCAGAGGCAGCTAGAGCTGCAGAGGCAGCAAAAGCTGCAGAAGCTGCTAAGGCTGCTGAAGCAGCTGCCAAAGCTGCCAAAGCCTCAAATGCTTCTACACCCACCAAGGGGAACACAGAAACCGGTGCCAGCGTCTCACAGACAAACCATGTGAAGGAAGTCAAAAAACTGAAAACTGAGCATGCACCTTCTCCTTCAAGTGGTGCGACCGTCAAAAGTGACAAAGCAAAAACAAAGCCACCGCTTCAAGTAACAAAGGTAGACAATAATTTGACGGTAGAGAAAGCCACCAAGAAAACAGTTGTCGGGAAGGAGAGTAAATCTGCTGCTACAAAGGAAGAACCAGTTTCCACTAAAGAGAAAACCAAGCCACTCACACCAAGTATAGGAGCCAAGGAGAAGGAGCAACATGTGGCTTTAGTCACCTCTACATTACCGCCATTACCTTTGCCTCCCATGCTGCCTGAAGATAAAGATGCTGAGAGGTAAGTCCAGACAAATTTGAAATTAGTAACTCTTCAAAGAAAAAGTCTGCTTATTTTGCTGTTTTTTAAGGAATGGGCAGGGAAGGAGAATCAGAGGGCCTTACACTATGTAGGCTGGTCTGGAACTTAAGTGTTTAGAATAGGCTAACCTCTTAACCCACAGAGAGCTTCCTGCCTCTGCAGATCTCCTGAGTGCTTGTATTATGGGTGTGCTCCACCACACTCACCCAGCTACAGTTTGCTTGATCTATACTGTCTCTTGTTTTTCTGTTTTGATTGTGTCTTTGTGGGTTTGCATGTTTTGTATGTATGTTTTCTTACTGTTACTGAATACTACTACAGACATGTCTGCCATTAACTTATTTCTTTCAGTGATTGATTTAAGTACAAGTTTTAAGTATATGAAGAGGAGATATTACTTTCAGCAAAGTTTTAATTAACTAAATAAAAATGTACTGTGAAAGAGAAAAGTGGCTAAAATTACCTGGATAGGGAAAAAGATATTTTTATAGTCTAAGTTTTGTTAGAAGTATAATTTTGTTAGTGGATCACAAGTATAAGGTTATAGTAGTTGTTGATAGTCTTTTTTTTTTTTTTAATATTTATTTATTATATGTAAGTACACTGTTGCTGTCTTCAGACACTCCAGAAGAGGGTGGCAGATTTCATTACAGATGGTTGTGAGCCACCATGTGGTTGCTGGGATTTGAACTCAGGACCTTTGAAAGAGCAGTCAGTGCTCTTAACCACTGAGCCATCTCTCCAGCCCAGTTGTTGATAGTCTTATGTTTTCAGTTTTTCTGTGCTCTATTCCATGTATTTATATCCAAAAGTAAAAATATTTATCCTGAAAAATCATAGAATTTTTTTTTTCTTTTTTCTTTTTTTTTTTTTTTTGGTTTTCTCAAGACAAGGGTTCTCTGTGTAGCCCTGGCTATCCTGGGACTCACTCTGTAGACCAGGCTGGCCTCGAACTTAGAAATCCACCTGCCTCTGCCTCACAAGTGCTGGGATTAAAGGCATGTGCTACCACTGTCCGGCTAGATTAGTTATTTAAATTAAGTGACCTGATAAAATTTTGTAATCTAAAGTTCTATGCATCTCAGATACTATGATTATTAGCTTTAGTATAAATCAAGACAACAGGAAATACTGACTACCTTAGGGTAATGATGCTTTTATTAAATAAAGAAATAAAATGACTAATTGCTTTTGTGCAGAGAGTAGCCAAGGTATAATAGACTTCATGCTTTGTTTGAAAAGGACTGGTTTTTAGGTTTTTATAAGCACATAATGTTGGGCTTCTCCCTCTTTCATAAGGGGGAGCAACTCCATACCCCACATTCCCTTTCACCAGTTTTATAGCAACCTGGTGTAGGGCGATGGGGGGAGGAATTTTGTTGAAATTGTCTATATCTTGTTGATGTATGATACAGAGATCATCTTTTCTGTCCTGATATGCTTTTGAAATCCTGAATGAACCTGAATGTGAAAGCCATCTTTATTTACTTGTTATTCACTGGATTTCTAAAGGTTATTTTAAAGAACCGTTAAGGTCTATACAGTCTCAGTAGTCACATCTTGCTTTTTTTAAGCATGCTTTTACCCATTCCTAGCTAACTGTCACAGCTATATCCTTAAATAATTACCTATGAAAGATTTTACGTGTTGTTTTGTGACTATGATTTTATAAATCTGTACTCTGTTTTATGTATTCTGGCATTGAAAAAAGTTAAATAATAAAATTAGCATCTATACAACCTTCTAGAGTAGTGGTTTTCGATATTCCTAATGCTGAGACCTTTTAATACAGTTGTTTGTATGTGTTAACCCCTAACCTTAAAATTATTTTTGTTCCTACTTCATAACTGTAATTTGTTACTGTTATGAATTGTACGTATATCTAATATGCAAGGTGATCTCAGGCAACCCCTGTGAAAGGATTGTTAAGCCTCCTCCTTCCCCAAAGGGTTGTGACTACAGGTTGAGAACCAAATTTTTAGTGTCAACAAATGCTAATATTTTATTTAATATTTATTTCCATGCTTTTAAATTTTCTGTATAGGGAAGGTATATGTGTATGCACATCTTTTGAAAATAAGTGGTTGCCAAAGTTTTCAGTTTAGTCACAAGTACTATTTATGTAACCTAAGACAATTGCAATGTTACCCTCACGAGTTGAAGACTCTGGATCTGTAGTCTTTTTTTTTTTTTTTTTTTAAAGATTTATTTATTTTATATATGTAAATATACTGTCACTGTCTTCAGACACACCAGAAGAGGGCATTGGTTCACATTACAGATGGTTTTGAGCCACCATGTGGTAGCTCGGAATTGAACTCAGGACTTCTGGAAGAGCAGTCAGTGTTCTTAACCGCTGAGCCATCTCTCTGTAGTTTTATAGTAGTGTTTGTCTGATTATATCTTCTTGATGACAGTTCACTTGCTCTTCTCTTACCTTTCCATTTCCTATAAACTAGAAATCTGTTGGATCTTGGTTTGGTTGAGAACAAATAACAGTTTTGGGCCAGAATATTTAGATGATTTTATGTACTTCCTATTGTATGATGAACACAATGTTAAATTGTGATGTGATAACTTGGTTAAGTGATGACCAACCTTAAAACCTCTATGTAGAAGGTACTTGTGACCCTTTTGCATGTAGAATTTGTAGGATAACACATTTGTCAGTTTTAAGATTTGTTTTCCCTGCAACTGGTCACCTAATGGTTTAGCACCCACTAATAAGATTTGTCTTAATCAGTTACTGTAATTGGAATTGCAAATGATGATTTTGGAATTTGATTAAAGCATTCCACTGCATTCCAAATCCAAAGTCCCCAAATCCACATTCTTCCAAATAAAAGCAATGGTCAGGCCTATCACAGCAATACCCCACTCCTGGTACCAACTTCTGTCTTAGGGTTTTACTGCTGTGAACAGACACCATGACCAAGGCAAGTTTATAAAAACAACATTTAATTGGGGCTGGCTTACAGGTTCAGAGGTTCAGTCCATTATCGTCAAGGTGGGAGCATGGCAGTATCCAGGCAGGCATGGCACAGAAGGAGCTGAGAGTTCTACATCTTCATCCAAAGGCTGCTAGTAGAAGACTGACTTCCAGGCAACTAGGGTGAGGATCTTATGCCCACACCCACAATGACACACCTACTCCAACAAGGCCACACCACCAAATGGTGCCACTCCCTGGTCCAAGAATATACAAACCATCACACTCTTAATAGCTGTTAATAAAGCTAATATTAAAAAGGCAGTTCTTTCTACTCCTCCCAGTCTTCTTAATTGCAGGGAACTCTTTTCTACATTATTAGTCACAGTCAACCAATCAGAGGTTCCTCTAAGCTAAATCTTTTCACCTTTTTACTTGATTGGATCCTCTATGAGTCTTAGCCAAATAGTATATGTCATACTCACTTTGAATCTCTTAGAACTGCAATAAACTGTTTCTTCTGTTACCATTGTGTTTTTACAAAAAACATGATTGTTTTCTTTATTTAAAATGAATTAGGGTGATACTCCTTTCCTTTCCTTTTTTTTTTTTTTNTTTTTTTTCCATTTACTGTGTTGAAGATATTTCCATGTTAATCTTGATAGGTTCAATATGCTTATCTATAACAATCAATACATCATACTTTCTACTATTAATGTACATAGACAATTGGTTAAGATAGAATATGACAAATTATATCCATTTAAAACTTTAGAAATGAAAGCAACAAATTGTATCCAAACAAGGCCATGCTAGTTTATATTCTGAAATGTTATGAAATCACCTTTTGTTGTTGTTTTTTTTTGAGACATGGTTTCTCTGTGTATCCCTGGCTTTCTTGGAACTCAGGTTGTAGACAAGATTGGCATCTACCTGCCTCTGCCCACTCAATCTCCAGAGTGCTGGGGTTAAAGGCCTGAGTCATCATGAGCCCTCCTTTTTGGGTATGGAATCATCTTAACAGTAATAGATTTTAACATTTTGGATTTTTATAGTCTTGAAGCTACATTGTTAGGTTTTGTGCTTATTTGGTTACTAAGGGTACAGGCACTTGGTATGTTGTGTGGCTCAGAGCCTTCAGTTCTTCCCTTTATAGTAGAATCTTCTCACTAGGACTTTTGATCTTTGTAGTTCAGACTCTTGTTTTTCATTGACATTTGTTTTGGGGGTGTGTTTTCCTTTTTCTTTTCTTTTTCTTTTTTTTTTTTTGAGAAATGTATAGCTGGCCTGGAGTTTGCTATTAGATGAGGCTGGCCTTAAAAACCACAGACATCCGCCTGTCTTTGCCTCCTGAGTGTTGGAATTAAAAGTTTGCACCACTATGCCTGATACTTATTTTTGTTTTTACTTGCTATGGATATTTTCTATTTTTTCTAGTCAAATCACTTTTTTTCCTTTATAATCTTAGCTTATAAAATAAAAGGTGAACTCAAAAGATTTCTCTCACAGAACTTGGTTTAGGTTGTTACAGGAAGAAGAAAGAGATGGTCTGGTTTGCCACCTTCTTTCTTGTAGCAGTTTTGCTGCCAGAGTTTGACGAATTTGAAATGTTACATATAAAAACTCTGAGGAATAGCTGTGTTTCTGTGTACTTTGTTGTCTATCAACGTATTATTTCATGGCTTGTACTTTAGTGTTTGTGTTTTATCCTCTAGATACCTGGTATATTGACACTCACTCTTAATTTTTATTAAAGGGGAAGTTTAGTAGTATGAAAGTGAAGCGGTTTATTTTTCTCTTTTGTTTAGTGGTTTTGGGGTTTAACTCAAGAATGAGTTGTACATGCTGGGCCATCCTCCTACTGAACACCAACCTCAACCATAGCCCTCCCTTCAAAAATTTGGGCCCAGTGTTGTACAGCTTTTCTTGAAAAGCAAAATAAAAGAAAACAAATCAAAACCACCACCAACAACAAAACCCTGGTCTGAATACTTATGTAATAAATTCTCTGTTTTTATCGTTAAAAGGTTCTCTTGGGTAACAGATTTTTTTTTTTTTTTTGTATTTTGGAAATTTTAAATTATCAATTGCAAGTTCAGATACAATTTAAAAATCACAACTTCAGATACAATTTAAAAATTATAACTCTCTGGAAATTAAAAAAAAAAAGTGTAGAACTAACCAGGCCTTTAATTCACTTGTAATTCTATTATGGAGGGTTAGCATTCATGATGGCAGAGTAAAGGCAGGGCAGCTGGAACAGCTGAGAAATAACTTTTTTTTTTTTTTTTTTTTTTTTTTTTAAAAGCAAGGTCTCACTATGTAGTTCTGCCTGTCCTGGAACCAGACTGGCCTCAAATTCAGAGTTCCATCCACCTGCCTGTACATCCCAAGTGCTGAGATTAAAAGTGAATTCATTGGTTTTGATTATGTTAATGGGCAAGAGAATCGTGTGCTAATTGTAGTTTGTGATTTTTATTTACTAAAAAGAAGGCATCATTGTCTCCCTGTCAGAATCAAATACTACAAAATTATGAGGTTTCTTGCAAAGCATATTGATTGATTCTTTCTTTTTAATTCATAATTTTGAAAGTTAGAGTTTATTTTTTTTTTTTTTAAAGTTTAAACTTTGTTATTTGTATGTGCATGTGGATGCTGCTGGTATAGGCTTAAAGGACAACCTTGAATGTTGGTTCTGACCTTGTTTTAGGCAACTTCACTTTGTTACTCTACTATAAACACCAGGGTAGCTGGCCAATGAGCTTTTCAAGGATTCTCCTGCCTCCTCCCCTCCCCTCTCAGATGAAGATTACGGAGATTGTAGACTGTGCTGCTGTGCCCAGCTTTATGTAGATTTTTGAGATTTGAATCCAGGTTCTTAAAGCTTGAATGCCTAGCACCATGACTCCATCTTCCCAGTTTCCTAGACTTTATTTTTAAAAAGTTTCAGATTTGCAAAGATAAAAAGATATTGAATCCCCATTTGTCTTGCACTTACTACATTTAGTCAGTATTCATATACTACTATCAATTAAGGTCTACTCTTTATAGATTTCTGTGGTTTTTACTTAAATTTTGTGTCACCTTTTTCTTAAAGTTTTTACTTAGTGGTTGAAGGATAATAATCTGTTTAGATGGACTTGAAGTATGACATGCTATACAGCGTTTGCATGCTGCTTAAATTTTAAAATATGACCATAGTTTTATCATGTAATCAATTATTTATGGTTGTTATGACTTATTCCCTCCCCTTTTTTTTTCTTTAGCTTAAGAGGCAACATTTCTGTCAAAGCAGTTAAAAAAGAAGTAGAAAAGAAACTCCGATGTCTGCTTGCTGATTTACCATTGCCCCCTGAGTTACCAGGAGGAGATGATCTTTCCAAGAGCCCAGAGGAGAAGAAAACAGCAGCACAGTTACATAGCAAACGAAGGCCTAAGTATGTGCTTGCTTTCTACTGGCACTTAAGTTGACTGGACACACTATATCCTGGATAACTAAAAACGTAGAAAACAGTAAGATTTAAATGAAAAGTGTATATATATTTGAACATAAATATACAGGTTGGTTTAGAGTTCTGAAACAAATATTCATGAAGGGTGGTACCTATTTGCAGTGACTAATAAAACCAAATGAAATTTTCTTACAGTTCGTAATTATTAATTTGGGGGTGTTACGTGTCTCAAAGACACTAATCTATCATTAAGATAGCTAACTAATATAAAAACACTGAAATTGAACAAAATGGAAGACAGCTTTCAGTGTACAAAAACAAAATCAGTATGGGTAGTGCTTTCCTTTGCTTTTAACTACTCATTTTTTCATATAACTATGCGTTTGTAATTTTCCAAGAGACAGAATTTTTTAAAATGGAGCTGGTGTAGCTTCATGTTAAATATCGGGTAGAGTTCTTTTCCTTGAAGGTAAGAAATAAAATACTTTTAAAAATACTTTAAAAAAAATGTCTACTCAGGAAAGGAAAAGTTTAAAACTTTTGGCATAGATTTGATTTAAAATTGCTCTTCAGGTAGCATCTAATTTAAAAATATAAAATCGTTTTCTATTAAGAGAAGAAAACTTTAGTCTATCCTTGAATCCTTTTGCTATAATTCTTCAGGGAGTCTATGTTGGCCCTGCTATTAAATATCAAAATATAACAAAGAAATATCTTTTTAGAGAATTTGATTTTTGACATATCTATTAACCACTACCCACATATGGAATTCTGAGTTGTGGTTTTACATGAATTAAGACTTCCTGTACTTTTTGAGTGAAAAATCTTCAGTATGTTTATGATGGTGTTTTATAATGCTCTAAATCATTTTGTAAGTAATTTGTAGTCAGTTTCTTATGTTAACTATTTGCTAACTTGTACTTTGTGTGTGTGTGTGCATGTGTGTGTGTGTATGCATATGAACATGTATATACACATACATATATGGGGAGAGAGAATCCTTGAATGAAAAATTTTGTGGAGACTGAGTAGAAAACCTTGATGATTTCTAGTAGTATTTCTACCTTCTTACTGAAAAACTACATTCCTAAAAGCATTTTAAAGGAACAGTTGCTACTTCTCTTTGAAGTTCTTATCTACTTAGAGTGAGTATGTAGAAATTGGAGTTTATTTTTATAATTTGTAATATCAACTGACAGTAACTTGTTTTACTTGAATGTTTACAAATATGCATGAATAAGGTAAAATAATGATTTAAGATTGGGCAAGATTGCTATTGAAATAATAAGCAGTTCATTTAGTTTGCTTGATTGTCTATAAAAACTTCAGAACTATCTTTAATAGAATATGTGGGCCTCGCTATGGTGAAATCAAAGAAAAAGATATTGACTGGGGGAAACGCTGTGTGGATAAATTTGATATCATCGGAATTATTGGAGAAGGTACTTATGGACAAGTTTACAAAGCCAGGGACAAAGACACTGGTAAGAATGTGCTTACTTTTCTGTTTTTTTCCCTAATGTATAGCTTTAAGAATTTCCAAAAGAAGTAAAAATTCTTTGTGCTGTTGCTTAGTCTTAGTTATTATCCTGTATGTTCATTTCCTGTATCCTCATATCAGTACATGTAGCCACATAACAAACTTTTAAAAACTTTCTTTCAGTATTTTTGATATGTTATATGACAGGATTTAGGGGAATGTGTTCCTTTTGTGGAGAAAAAATTATTAAAACTGTTTAACCTAGGTTAAACTATTAGTAGTTTAATTTTTGTTTTTGAGGCAAAGTGTGTATACATGTAGTCCAGGCTGCTTTGAGCTTTGACTCTCCTGCTTTACCTTCTTGAGGGTTGGTGATACAGGCAAGTGGCACCATGCTTGTTTTTAGGAGCAAGTTATTTTGTATTAAGAAGTCACATAAAAATTTCTTTTGGCTTTCTCCCCTGTATAGAAGTTACCCTTTGTACAAGACTCTGTATTTTCATTACTTTTTCTTATAATTAAGAATGTGGGGGAAAGTTTTGAACTACCTCCTCCAGAAAAGCAGTTGTGTTAGAAGTCATATTACAGGAGAAGTTAGGTATTTAATGCATAAAACTAGCTTCCTGCCTCTCCCTCCTACTTACCTTGAGACAGTATTTCTCTGTGTAGCCAAGACTGGCTTGAAACTCATAGATCTGCTGCCTGCCTCTCCCTCCTGAGTGTTGAGATTAAAGGCATTTGTCAACTACTACTTGGCAGAACTTACACTGTCTTTTTAACATAAACTAAGATTAAAATTGACAGCTGTTTCAGGTCATTTAGTTTAGCCACCTTATGGTTAGAAACTAATATAGACAATTAGAACATACAGTAACCATTAATACTTATAATGTATTATTAATAAGATTAAATTATAACTTTCAGAAGCTTTAATGAAGCATACTATATTATATATAGGAAAACAAAATTTAAAAAAGAATTTTAATGCTTAAGAGGATAAATTTTTTTTAATTTTTAATTTATAACATCAGTCTTTTTTTACTTCCAAAGAAGTGGAATGAATATGCCTTTATGAATTTTTTTTCTTATGCTGACTAATGCTTAGCCTACTAAGGCTATACATATTCCCACAAAACAACCAGCCCCCCTCTCCCCCCAAACCTCCAAAATCTAAACCATTTCTGGACCTATGCTTAATGTGTAGTAACTTTGTGTTTGTTTATATGTTTGATTAATTACATTCTGTCTGATAAACTCACACATACCTAAATTTTAATACCCTGGATATATTGACCCTGCCCTCCTTTACACAGAAAAGATGATAATAAACCTATTCTTTACCATCCCTCTTTTCTGATTGATGGGCCATATGAAACCATAAATACTATCTACCTCATCCTAGCCAACTGTATGGTGTTAAATGCACTGAAATGCTCCAAAATTTACTTGAGGTTACTTTCTTCAACTACAAATATTATCTAGTATGTTGGACATGAAAATAACTTGTGAATTATAATTTTAAAAGGTTGGAACAGAAATGATAAGTTTAAATTATGAAAAACGGCATTGTCTTTTGATAGCTAGTAACTTGATTGTATTTAACTGTCTAATAGGAGAAATGGTAGCCTTAAAGAAAGTACGTCTGGATAATGAAAAGGAGGGTTTCCCAATTACAGCAATTAGAGAAATTAAAATTCTTCGGCAACTCACCCATCAGAGTATCATCAATATGAAGGAAATAGTGACTGATAAAGAAGATGCTTTGGATTTTAAGAAAGACAAAGGTATGTATGCATACTTCCTAACCAAGTCTTTGAATTCATGTTACTTCCAACTAGAAGATTTTATTACTAAATGATAATTATTTAAGAACTGGGTAAATAAAAATGTTTTCTAATGTCAACCTATTTTAAAATTTAGTAGAGTTAAAGAACTACATATTTACTTTAGTGGTTCTTGAGGTTAATGAGTCAGATAAGTCACATGTATTTACCAGTGTTAGAACCCAAGTACTGAATAGTAACATTTGCTTTGTTTGAACTTTGAAACCTGTGTGTGTATTTGTAATCTTCGTATGTTTTACTAATTGAGAAAAGATTAGAATATACACACATTATAAATGCTGTGAATACACAGAAACTAATTTAAAGATGCGTGTGTGGGGGGGCATTATGTGTGCTTATAAATGTGTGTGATATACATGGCTGTGCACATGAGCTGAGGCCAGAGGAGATATTGACTGTCCTGTTCTGTCACTGTCTACTTTCTTCCCTTGAGAACAGGATTTATCACTGAACCTGGCATTATCCTGGTAGTCAGCTAGCCCTACTGATCTTCCTGTCTCCCTTTCCATAGAGCTGGGGTTACAGATGCATGTGACCATTTTCAGTTTTTATTATGTGTTCTGTGGCTTTGAGCTTAAATTCTCTTTCTTCTTTTTTTTTTTTTTTTTTTTTTTTTTTTTTTTTTTTTTTTTTTTTTTTTTTTTTTTTTTTTTTTTTTGGTTTTTTGGTTTTTTTTGAGACAGGGTTTCTCTGTATAGCCCTGGCTGTCCTGGAACTCACTTTGTAGACCAGGCTGGCCTCGAACTCAGAAATCCGCCTGCCTCTACCTCCCAAGTGCTGGGATTAAAGGTGTGTGCCACCACGCCCTGAGCTTAAATTCTCATGCTTACTCTGTGAGCCATCACTTCAGCCTTTCACTGACACCTTTTGACAGGCATGTACCATATTTCTTAAAGTATAAGAGCAACATTTTTGAAATAGTTTTTCTTTTCTTTCTTTCTTTTTTTTTTTTTTAAAGATTTATTTATTTTATGCATATGAGTACACTGCAGCTGTCACATGCACCAGAAGAGGGCATCAGATCCCATTACAGATGGTTGTGAGCCACCATGTGGGTGCTGGGAATTGAACTCAGGACCTCTGGAAGAGCAGTCAGTGATCTTAACCTCTGAGCCATTTCTCCGTCCCCGAAATAGTTTTTCAAATACAGGTTGATATATGGTTGCTTTTAATTAAAAAAATATACTGCTAAGAAAAGTTCGATTTTTGTTTAAAAATAGCTGCCTTAGGGCACACATTAAATCTAATATAAAAGAGTGAGTCAGAATGTCTCTTTGTTGCTGTTGCTGTTGTTGTGATAAAATACTCTGGCCAAAAATGCATCTTAGAAATTGAGGAGTTTATTTATTTATTTTTTACAATTTCCTCAGACTGTATCTACTGAGGGAAGTTAGGGCAGGAACTTAAGCAGAACTCATAATAAGAACAGTGGAGGAATGTTGCTTGCTGACTCTCATGCTAGTTCATGTTTAGGTAGTTTTCTCATACAGCCCAGGACCACCTGCTTAGAGATGGTACTGTCACAGTGGGCTGGGCCCATTTCCATTTGTCAGAAATAAAGACCATGCTCCATCATGCATTCCTATAGGCCATTTGGTCATGTTCTTAATTGAAGGTTTTCTCTTTCCCGTGCAATTCTGCTATATCAGTTTGACAATAAAAATCAATCATCATAGGTTACAATTGAAAATAATACTTAGCCTCTTTCCAGACTGCATGCATACAGTCTTACTCTTCTGGGATGTACAGTTTTAAATAATTGATAGAACATACAGTAATTATGTTGTGTAAATCACCCTGTTTAAAAGTATTCTGTATGCAGTGGAGAGCTCAGAATCATCCTGTTATTTCTCACATATTTGTGAAACCCACATTTCTTTGTGTGTGTGTGTGTGTGTGTGTGTGTGTGTGTGTGTGTGTGTGTGTTTATTTATTTTTTATTAGATATTTTCTTTATTTACATTTCAAATGTTATCCCCTTTCTTACTTTCCACTCCGAAAATCCCCTCTCCCTCCCCTTCCTCCTCCCTCTCCCCCTGCTTCCCAACCCAACCACTCCCACTTCCTGGTCCTGCCATTCCCCTATACTGGGGCATAGAGCCTTCACAGGACCAAGGGCCTCTCCTCCCATTGATGACCGACTAGGACATCCTCTGCTACAAATATAGCTAGAGCCACAAGTTCCACCAAAGTTGTGTTTTCTTTGATTGGTGTTATAGTTCCAAGGAGCTTTGAGGGTACTGGTTAGTTCATATTGATGTTCCTTCTATGGGGCTTCAATCCCCTTCAGCTCCCTGGGTATTTCTCTGGCTCCTTCATTGGGGACCTTGTGCTCTGTCCAATGGATGTCTGTGAGCATCCACTACTGTATTTGCCAGGTACTGGCAGAGCCTCTCAGGAGACAGCTATATTAGGCTCCTGTCATCAGGCTCTTGTTGGCATCTGCCTAGTGTCTGGGTTTGGTGGTTGTTTATGGGGTGAATCCCCAAGTGGGGCAGTGTCTGGATGGTCATTCCGTCAGGCTGTGCTCCGAACTTTGTCTCTGTAATTCCATCCATGGGTGTATTTTGTTCCCCATTCTAAAAGGGAATGAAGTAACCACACTTTGGTTTTCCTTCTTTTTGAGTTTCATGTGTTTTGCAAATTGTATCTTGTAATGTACAAAGAACCTAAGAAGCTGGACTCCAGAAAATCAAATAACCCTATTAAAAATGGGGTACAGAGGTAAACAGTTCTCAACTGAGGAATACCAAATGGCTGAGAAGCACTTGAAAAAATGTTCAACATCCTTAATCATCAGGGAAATGCAAATCAAAACAACCNTGAGATTCCANCTCACACCAGTCAGAATGGCTAAGATNAAAANTTNANGTGACAGNAGATGCTGGNGAGGNTGTGGAGAAAGAGGAACACTCCTCCATTGCTGGTGGGATTGCAAGCTTGTACAACCACTCTGGAAATCAGTCTGGCGGTTTCTCAGAAAATTGGACATAGTACTACCGGAAGATCCAGCAATACCTCTTCTGGGCATATTCCCAGAAGATGTTCCAACTGGTAATAAGGACACATGCTCCACTATGTTCATAGCAGCCTTATTTATAACAGCCAGAAGCTGGAAAAAACCCAGATGTCCTTCAACAGAGGAATGGATACAGAAAATGTGGTATATTTACACAATGGAGTACTTCTCAGCTATTAAAAACAATGAATTTATGAAATTCTTAGGCAAATGGATGTTTCTGGAGGATATCATCCTGAGTGAGGTAACCCAATCACAAAATAACACACATGATAAGTGGAAATTAGCCCAAAAGCTTGGAATACCCATATTTCTTATTACCTTAGCATTTGACATGGTTTGCCATCTTAACCTTGCTTTATTGCTTCTGAGTGCATAATTGAAAAGAAAGTACTTACTGTTTGACTTTAGTTAAAATGTTTCAGATTTGAGACTTAGTAATAACTAACTGAACATTGTGACCTTATTAGTAAGTCTTTTATCTCTTCTGAGCCTGTTTCTTCTCATGCATCTCTCTCTCTGTCTGTCTCTCTGTCTCTCTCTCTCTCTGTCTCTCTCTCTCTGTCTCTCTGTCTCTGTCTCTGTCTCTGTCTCTGTCTCTCTCTCTCTCTCTCTCTCTCTCTCTCTCTTTAGTAAAATTGGGCTAAGGACCTTAACCATGAAGTAGAGTACAGTGTAATTTGTTTTGCCTTCATACCACTTTTAAGACAGATTAGTATATTTGCTCTTCCTGTAACATGCCTAAGTCTACTGTTTTCATCTGTGGGGTCACCTCCCTGCTTACTTTTCTAACCCCAAGTTTGCTGATTTTTATTGAGATAAGCTTCAGTTACTTTAGTCTTTGGGGCTCACAAATAGTCCAGTAAACTTTGATGGCTTCAACTCATTAAATGTGATACTCCATGTCTGTACTTGTAACAATAACTATCTCTCTCTCTCTCTCTCTCTCTCTCTCCCACTCTCTCCCACTCTGACTCACACCTTCACACCAATTCCTGCAGAGTATGGTGTTATGGAATTGAAATTTAAATGATGGATTTCTTGCTACTTAATATTACTTTATTCATTGGTGAGCCCTTACTCATCTAGTAAGTTTCCAACTTCTACCAGATTGACAATTTAAAGTAACTCCTCTACTAAAAAAGATTAAAAATAAAAACCTTCACAATAACTAAAAATAATTACTCAGGTTATTTTCTTTACAAAAATAGAAGCTGTACTTATTTCATTGGGGCCCTACCAACCAGAGTCAACCAGAACAAAAGTTGCCGAGTGAATAAATAAGCTTTGCTTTATAATACTGTCCAAAC
Organism: Mus pahari; assembly: GCF_900095145.1. NCBI lineage: Eukaryota > Metazoa > Chordata > Mammalia > Rodentia > Muridae > Mus > Mus pahari. The sequence goes on along the minus strand of NC_034605.1, from coordinate 21,197,791 downwards.
TTGTACAACATCTGAAAAAAACTAGTAGTGACTTTGAAAGAATCACCAACAGTCTTTCTTCTATTCTGTTCTTGGTTATAATTCTTTTGCCTTATTAAATTATAAATTCTCTGAAACCTCATTGTTTAAATTTTTTCTACAATGTACCCCATTTTTGAAACATAAATTTTCATAGATTTTAATGCCTACTTCAAGATACCTATTATTAATCATATTAAAAACATAAAAATATACTTTAAAAATTAGTGTTTTGGTACTTGAAATTACTGACATACATCTTAAGATAGCCAAATTCTGCTATTCCGGCCATTGTGTATTCAATGAGCTATGGTGCTTTCACTATATTAGCATTTAAGTATTTAGGAAATATGAATGCTCTTTATATTCATAATTTGTTTTAAATCAAGGAAAGAAACTTGTATATAGTAGGGGGCATAGCTGTAATTCTATCACATAGGAAGCAGAAGCAGGTAGATCTTTCTGAGTATAAGCCCATCCTGGTCTACTTAGATGAGTTCCACACCAGCCAGTGTTATAAAGTGAGTATTTAAACATCATAGATTAACTGGACAAAGGAGTGATTTATATCTTGATAGAATTTACAGTATAAGTTTTCATTACACTACTCAGAAGAGATAACCTAAAAATATGAATTATCTCTTGAAATTTTTCTCTAATCATTTCAGACCATGAGTGGTGAAGAGTTAACTGAAACACGGGTTAAGGAAGGGCTCCTGCTGTGAATTCTTACATATAGACCAGCATATGCAAATTGTTTCAACTTACATAGCATCTAGAAAATACGTGGTATATGTTCTTGCTGCTTCTACTTGAAACCATACTGCTATTAGTCAGGGCAATTGCAGTAGAAAATGAAATAAGATAACCAGGTGTACTGGCTAGTTTTGTGTCAACTTGACACAGGCTGGAGTTATCACAAAGAGCTTCAGTTGGGGAAATGCCTCCAGGAGATCCAGTTGTAGGGCATTTTCTCAATTAGTGATCAAGGGGAAGAGCCCCTTATGGGTGGGACCATCTCTGGGCTGGTAATCAGGCTGAGCAAGCCAGGGGAAGCAAATCAGTAAAGAACATCCCTCTATGGCTTCTGCATTAGCTCCTGCTTTCTGACGGGCTTGAGTTCAAGTCCTGACTTCCTTTGGTGATGAACAGCAGTATGGAAGTGTAAGCTGAATATACCCTTTCCTCCCCAACTTGCTTCTTGGTCATGATGTTTTGTCCAGGAATAGAAACCCCGACTAAGACACCAGGTTAGAAGAGATGCAAAACTATTTTGTGTGTGTGTGTGTGTGTGTGTGTGTGTGTCCATTATAGACAAGATACAATGTGTGCTTGTGCACATTATGGACAAGATAAAGAGCAATAAACATAACCAATTATGTTCAGAGGATGATAAAACAGATCTAAGAATAAATTGATAGAAAAGGCAAGGATTGTAACTTGAAAGGGGAGAAAAACCATTGAAAGTATAGAAAATATTTCATTTTCAAAACTTAGAAGAATTAATCCTATTTAGATAACACTCCCCAGTGTGTCTTCATAGTTATTACAGTCTTAGAATTAGAGGTGGCTTCTTTTGATTTTTTTAAAACCGAAAATTTTTAAAAATTTCAGAATTACATTTATTTGTTTGTTGGGAGGAGGGTGCCTCTGTGTGTGTGGGGAGGTCTGAGGACAACTTGGTGATAGTAATTTCCTTATACCATATGGGTCCTGGAGAATCAAACTCTGGTTTCAGGGCTTGGCATTGAGTGCCTTACCTGCTGAGCTGTTTTGTTACACCATATGGATTTTTAAATATTGACAAGAAGATTCTAATATTTATGTAAGTACAAGATCTAAAATATTCTTTAGCTTGGCCTTTGCTACTTTGTGGGTTTTTTTCTTCCCACTTTTATCCCACATGGTTTCACCCCTTATCACTAGATAGGGAAAGAAGAGGGAAGGAGAGAGATCCTTGAATCTGATTTTTTTCTTGTTTCTTCTTGGAGCACAATTACTAACAAACCACAACCAACAATCCCCTATCTCATCTTTGGAGATCTAGAATTTATATGCCCTCTGAAAAGTTCTCAGAATTCCACATGCTACACAATCAAAAAAAATAACTGCAGTTGGCAAAACCATACCTCTGCTATAGTACAAGGCAAGTCATAGTCAACTGTTGCGAAGCAGCCCCCATATCCTCATACCTGGAATCAAAATGAAAGCATATTCCCATGGAATTTCTGTGAGTATCTATCTATCTATCTATCTGTCTGTCTGTCTGTCTGTCTGTCTGTCTGTCTGTCTGTCTATCTATCTATCTATCTATCTATCTATCTATCTATCTATCTATCTATCTATCTATGAGACAGGGATTTTCTGTGTAGCCCTGGCTGTCCTGGAACTCACTCTGTAGACCAGGCTGGCCTGGAATTCAGAAATCCTCCTGCTTTTGCCTCCCAAGTGCTGGGATAAAGGCATGTGCCACCACTGCCTGGCTGTGGTTTTTTTTTTTTTTGTTTTTGTTTTTTTTTTTATAAAGAAACCAAAGTTCCAGAATTCTCACTACTACAGTCAGTAGGGTCTGAAAAGAAAGTTGAGTGTATTGAATTTAAATCTTTGCTGCAGGGTTAAAGTGATCATAACTGTCTGGCACTACCATTCGAAGTTAATTAATGATTATAAAAGATTTTATACTCATAAATCAGTTGACCCTAGTATTTGGGTTAGACTAAAGTGCTAAGTGTTGTTAGATGACATCAACAGCACACACAGTGAAGGAAAAAATTAGTGCAGAAAACTTCAACAGAGTTCAATTGGATAGAAATCAAGTAATGAAAAGAGGCTAGGCATGATGGTGAAAGAGGCTGAGTTTGATTTGGCATGCTTTAATACATCACTTTGGAGAGAGAGGCAGGTTGATCTATCTATGTAATAATTTCCATATCAGCTAGGTCTGCCCAGCTGAGACACTATTTACAAACAAAATAAGAAAAGAAATGAAAAACCAACACACGATAGGAGAAACTATTTCTAAACTTTATCTGATCTGGGACTCATAACAAGACTATAAAAGTTGATTTTAAACTAAATAAAAGATAAGCTGACTAAAAGGACCTAAGTAGATTTTCTTTCCAAGAATATGGGTAAATAGCCAAGAATCACATGGACAAACAAACAAAACAAATTTCCACATGATAGCTATTTGGGAAATATAACTCAAGCCACAGTAATATGCTAGCTCACATCCATTAGGATGCTTTATGAAACAGCAAATTCAGCATGGAGATTTTACACACACACACACACACACACACACACACACACACACACACACACACACAAAGTAGAGTGGTGTCTGTGGAGCTTAGAAGGGTAGGAGGCTTTTATTACATACTAGGCAGTCAGAGAAGTCCAGTTGTGCAAAGATGGGAAGAATTACAGAGGTGAGTGGTGGTGGTGGTGGTGTTTGTACCACTGTGTGAATGTAATTGTCTTTGAACTGTATACCTAAAAATGATTAAGATGGGGAGTTTTGTTATTAATGATTTTTAAAAAAAGAATTTTCTTCCCCTTGTACTCTGTTTTCCTCTTCTGGAAAAAGAAAGTAATAATTAAGTTTATTGTATCTTTTAATGTGAAGAACTTTCTAAGATAGTAACACACAATCTATCTATCTATCTATCTATCTATCTATCTATCTATCTATCTATCTATTGTGTTTTATATATATATATATATATAAATGTACATATGTATATATAATATGTATATATACATAATATATAACGTATATTATGTATATTATATATTTATATATATATAAATCTTAGTGGTAGGTTGATGATAACAAAATGAGATCTCTAGTAGAAACAATTATTTTTTATTAAGGAAGAATAGCCATTGAAGGAGTGAATAGTTTTAATCTGTAGTACAAGAATGATCAGACATACTTAGGAAAATCAGAAGTTAACTTTTAAAAATATACCTTTGGGGCTAGGGAAGTGGCTCATTGTGTAATACTTGCTTTGCAACCATGAACACTTAAGTTTTAATCCCCAGCACCCTTGTAAATCTGTGCATGCCTATAATCCCAGCATAGGGCTTTTCACATAGGTGTATTTAGACTTGAGTTTTTTGCTGAACAATAACACAGGTATGAGCTTGTTGGCCAGCTTGCCAAGCTATCTGAAATGGGAGCTTCAGGTTCAGTGAAAGCTCCTGTATAAAGTTATAAGAGAGTAGTTGAGAAATACACCAGTATCTGGTCTCATGTATACAAAGAGATACAAGGTAAGTTATGAATCCTGATGACATGATATGATACTTTGAACATAATAAATACATAATAAATGTTTTATTTTAAGTAAAATGTTCTTTTTAATTTACTGTTTTAATTTGGATTTTTCAGAATTAAAAGGTTATTTTTATAAACTGCTTATAATAAACAATACAAGAAGTTTATGTACTAATAAGAGGAATAATGAATGCTAGCATACATTACCACTGGGAAATGCTATGGGGCCATTAAAAACATGTCAAAACTAAGTTAAGAAAAAATGTTTCATTGATAATTGGAAAAGACTAGGTAAGGCTTAATATATTTATGTTAATGTATCTTAGGACCACAAGGAAAATTTGGGGATGAAGATATATTCATTATTTTAAGTGTGTACCTCTAAACACATGTCATTTATTATTATTAGAGAACATGTAGAAGGTAGTAAAGTTATCTTTCTCTTAAAAATAGAAATTTAGGCAAAATTATTGAGAGCATTACTTAAAAAAGTTAGTAGGCTATTGATCCTCCATAGACTTAGTTTGTGGAATTGAGTAATATGATTATTGGGGGCTGGCCACCTAGGCTGGAGATTCTGATAGGAATTTGTTGGGTCCAGAAGCAGTCTGGAAGAAAATTCCCCTCTCCCTCTTTTGTATACACCAATCTGTTTTCTTTTCTCTGTGATATTATGTCATTTCTCCCTTCCCTTTCTTCCCTTCAAATCCTCTTTAGTAACTGTTGAGGGGAGAACTTCTCACTCATTATTGCATCAAATATTTCTTCTGTTTCTTTCTCTCTTTTCTTCTTTTAAAGCCTTGAAAGAATGTTAACATTTGTGATTGTTTTATGGTTCTTGGATGTTTTGCTTTTTTTGTATTCCCCTATCCCATCCCACCATACACATTCATTTCTGAACATTTCTATTCAAACATCTTTGTACTCAGTGATTCTTTCCTTGGAAATTTTGCTACTGTTATGATTTCATGAGGTTAATAATCTGTTTTTTTTCAAGTGGTCTTAGGTGACCCCTATGGAAGGGTTGTTCAGCTTCCAAAGGGGTGGTGACACAGGGGCTGAGAACCACTGTTCTGGGCTTATTGTTTGCTCTTTATTGATTTTATTGGAGGCAAATATACATTGTTTTCATTAGCATTTTGGCATAGGACTTCTAGTGATGAAAATTTATCTGTCTATTTCTCTAACTTAGAAATAGTCACATTTATTTGTTGTCATACTACCGTTTTGTGCTGTTGACTGCTGTTTAGGGGTATTTTTCCCCCATTCTCATTGTAGGGAATTATTTTCAACAAATAGTTCTGTTTTTATTTCTTAGTTCTATAATTGATGTATTTTTGTATATTTGATATATAATTGATTTTTTTTATGTTGGTGGCCATTCTTAGGATATTTTTTTCCTTGCTATATCTGGGTAGGTGTTCAGTCATCCTATCACCACTTACTAAGAAGACCATCTAACTGAGTGAAAGACATTTTTGTGTTCTGTCCCTTTATTTTTCCCCTGTCTCTGTTTTGGGGGTTGGGGGCATAGGTGGGTGTATGTATGGTGTAGGTACCTGTTTGTTGGGTATGTTAAGTGTGTGTGAAAGCCAGAGGTCACTTTCAGGTGTCTTCTTAAATTGCTCTCTACTTTAGTGTTTGAGACAGGATTTCTCATTGTCAGCTAGTCTGGCTGGCCAATAGGAATCGGAGGAATCGGCCTCTCTCATGCTTCCCAACACTGGCATTAAAGTCAGTGCCGCTGTGTCTTGCACATGTGAGCTGGGGATCTGGAATCAGGTCCTCATGCTTGCCTGTCACCTAAGCTATCTCCCAGCATCACAGTCTATTCTACAGTAAAAGTTTAGTGTGTGTTTGGTATGTATTTTTTAAGAATTACTTATTTTATGTGTATGAGTACACTGTCGCTGTTGTCAGACACGCCAGAAGAGGGCATTGAATCCCATTACAGATGGTTGTGAGCCACCCTGTGGTTGCTGGGAATTGAACCGAGGACCTCTATGAGCCATATCTCCAGCCTTTACAGAAATAATTTACATTATAATTACAAAATTTTTAGGAATGCAGAACCATTCTTTATGCCTTTTTTCTTTCAGATGTTTTTGTTCTTCATTATTTTCTTGTATGATATACATTGTAGAGAAAAATCTTTCACTGATTGTACTTGTTGCTATTGCTGTTATAAAATATCCAGACAAAAACAAGGTGGGAAAAAGAGTTTATTTTGGCTTACATTTGTGAGGGAATGTGGTCCAGCAGGGTGGGGATGGTATGGCATGTCAGTGAGGAAGCAGGATGATCACATTTCATCCTTACGCTGGAGGCAGTGAGGGAGAAGCAGAAGTGAAACCAGTCTAGAAACTTCAAAGCCTGTCCTTGTTGATGTACTTAAAAGATTCTACCTCTTAAAGATTCCATAACTTTCCTAAACAGTGCTGTTAACTTGGCATCAAGTGTTCCAGTCCCCAGGCCTAGGAGACCATTTTAGCATTCACAGCACCACACTGATAAATTTTAGAAATTGGGCTTTTGCATGATTTACAAATTAATTTGGGAAGATTGGTATTTTTGAACTGTGCTCTTTTTTGTCTATGTGTGTTTTCTGTATTAAAAGGGAATTTTCAAAAATAAATCCTTTCAAAATAAATAGCTATTATTAATGCGTTCTATTTTATCGTTTAACTGCTAGTCAATATCAATGAGTATTGTATGTTACACTATTTTTCTACATTTTTTACTCTTTCTAATAATCTTCCATTGAACTTAATGGTTTCCAAGAATGGAATATCATCTTGTTTATTTCAATTCCTAGGCCTCTCAGTCATAGCTACTTGATAGAAATAGAATGGTAAGCTATTTCAAATTAAAATGTCATCTAATATGTTACAGAATGGAACAGATGAAATTATCAATTTTAATAACTTGTAACTCTGTAGTACATTGATTTCAATGTACAATCAATTTATCATAAATTGTTAAAGATTTTGTTTCTAAATTTGTGAGTGTGTCTGTGCACACGTGTGCACGTGGATGTTCATGGAAGCCAGAAGAGGATGTATCCCCTAGAGCTGTAATTACAGGCAGTTGTAAGCCACTTGATATGAGTACTGGGAATTGAACTCAGTTCTACAAGAGCAACAAGGACTCTTAATCATTCAGTTCTCTCTAGCCTATTATCCTCCCTCCCTTTCTCCCTCCCTCCCTCCTTCCCTCCCTCCCTTCTTTTTTCTTTTTTTCTTTCTTTCCTTTCTTTTTTCTTTCTTTTCTTTTTTCTTTTTTCTTTTTCCTCTCTCTCTCTCTCTCTCTCTCTCTCTCTCTCTCTCTCTCTCTCTTTCTTTCTTTCTTTCTTTCTTTCTTTCTTTCTTTCGTTTTTGGTTTTTGGAGACAGGGTTTCTCTGTGTAGCCCTCCCTGGCTGTCTTGGAACTCACTCTGTAGACCAGGGTTGCCTGGAACTCAGAAATTTGCCTGCCTCTGCCTCCCAAGTGCTGGGATTAAAGGTGTGCGCCACCACACCCAGCTCTATTATCCATCCTTATCATTTATTATTAGTAGTATTATATATCTGCTATGTAATAACCAGTTTGGCCTTGCATTTGAGATTTTTCTGTCTGTTTTTCATGCCTCTGTACTTAATACCTAACTCAGTGTTACTGAGATATTTTATATTTGTTTTATATTAAGTATTGGAAACCTGGTGCATGTTCTATACTTAAAACAATTTTTGACTAAGCCACAAGTGCTCAGCTATCTATGAGCTCTTGGCTAACTCTGTGGGTTGTGCAATGGGAAATGAAACATATCTTATAAATATTTATACTATGGTTCTCCCATACACCTGTGTTAATATTGTTTGCTCTCTTGAAATCTTTTTGTTTAAATGCCGTATTGAATATTTGGAGTTGTAATGAGATTAAGCATCCTTTATTGGAGGCTCCATTTAACCTGATAGAGAACTGTGGATGACTTTGAACTTCTGATCCTTCTCCTTTTACCTTTAAAGTGCTAAGGTGGCCTGCACACACCATTTTGTCCATCTGACATCCATTTTATTTCTCATCTCATGCTATGGGATGAATTTCTTTTATACTGGTTTATAACGCCTTCTTTTATATTAAGGATGTTTACTTTGTTATATTGTGGACAGTATTTCCCAGTTGTTTTTTCCCTGTTCTGTATTGTTTTCTAGTGATTTTCCTGAGTCACTGTTGAGTGGAATCTGTTATATTTTCATTAGTTTGTCTGTGATGGTACTGCTTATCTCCCTGTGGATTATAATTTTATCTACGTGAGATTTTTCTGTTACTTTATTATTTATTTAAACTTAAAATTAATGTTTCCATAATTAATGGGTAAACATTTGTAATTTGTTTTCTGGTGTGTATTTTATTTCACTGTTCTGTCTTTATCTAAGCATGATAAGGGCATATTAATTTCTTATTCGGCAAAGTATATTTGCAAGTGTTTGGATGATGATCAGATACAGTTTCTTCAAGGTGAATTTGATAGTTACTTTGTCAAGTTAAGTGCCCACTCCCCAGGCAAAATAATAAAAACTAGCCACTAGTTTTTTTTTTTTT
>NC_034605.1:21123865-21188648 GCF_900095145.1 Mus pahari | reverse complement strand
GTGTATGCTCATGTGGAGGAGGCTGAAGGAGGATGACAGCTATCTGCTCTCTTCATGAAATTTTACCTGAGATAGGTTTTCTTACTGACCCTGCAGCTTCTTAAATTTTACGTATTAACATCTACATAAAATTCGTAACCATGAAGATTTTTGTCTCAATGCCTAGCATTTTCTTGTTAAATATGCATGGTTCTTGTCTTCAGAGAGGTACTATAATAAATGTTTGGAAGCCATTCTTTTATTGTATTATTTTTTGAAAGTTCTTTGCTCAGTTTAAATTTAGGAACTGATTGTGAATCGTGTTGAGTGTCTTCTTTGGCATAATACTGGTTTTTCTCTTTTCGCAGATGATGACATGGCTTTTGTTAGTTTTTTTCTTTTTCTGTTCTGGTTTTTCCAGACAGTGCTTCTTTGTAGATATGGCTTTCCTAGAACTCACTCTGTAAAGCTTTGCCTGATTGTAATGTTTGTTTATTTAGCTTTGGATTCAATTTGTATAAGTTTTATTTAAGAGTTTTAAGCACTAAACATTGTATAAAGTTGTAATTTTTATGCTTTCAAATACAGTCTTATATAAACAAAATTAATATAAATCACCTAAAGATGACTTTGGTCTATTTGGGCTTATATTCTTGTATTAAAAGCAATCTTTGTACAACCTATTAATATTCTTTGAACCATACAAATTTTATTCACATTTTTTTCTGAAAAACAATTTGTCTGATATAGGGAAGAATTTAACCATCAAAAACTATAAATAATGTGGCAATGAGCCGAGGTGATCTACAGCATAATGGCTCTCAGCAGAAAACCGCTTCTGCTGTTTTCTTGAGATACATCCTTTTATGATGATAAGTTCTGAGAGGGTAAACAAGTCTTATAAGTAATGACAAAGTAGTTATTTTCAAGGGTCAGTTCCGTTTTACCAGTATTTGTCAAAGTCATTTTAACCTCTAGATAGATTGTGGGAATTAAAGCCTTTAATATGTTAATTATTCTCATTCTCAGGTGCATTTTACCTGGTGTTTGAATATATGGACCATGATCTGATGGGACTCCTGGAATCAGGCTTGGTTCACTTTAATGAAAACCATATAAAATCTTTTATGAGACAGCTCATGGAAGGCCTGGATTATTGTCATAAGAAGAACTTTTTGCATAGAGATATTAAATGTTCAAATATCCTTCTAAATAATAGGTATGGATATGAAATTTATGTTTTTAAAGTGTTAATGTAATATATAACTTCCTATAAATGCAGTTTATTCTAATTTCTTGGGTAATGAACAGCAGTCAGTTAGTATTACCTCCACAGTTGTTCTCCAGTAGCTCTAGTAAAGATTTGCAATGTGTATATGTCCTTTTTGTTTGGTATTCTTCCAGATAATTTGAAGTGAATGAATCTAATCATGAATGATATGATTTCAGCTTTAGGTTCATGTACAGATTTTACAAAACAAAATTAATTTTTTTAAAAAAATATTTGTAATAAATGGGTGTTTGCTTACATGTGTGTCTGTGTACAATGTCTACAGTGTCCGTGGAAGCTAGAAGCAGGTGTTAGATACATTAGAACTGGAGTTACAGATGTGTGTTAGCCACCAAATGGGTGCTGGGAATGGAACCCTGGTTTTCTGAAAGAACAGCCAGCATTCTTCGCTTCTGAGTTATTTCTTTATCCTTATCCCCATCTCCAAGCATTAGATTTTTTTTACATGTATTTTAAGAATATGTATATATAAGGTTTATGGTAAATATCTTCAGAAACAGCATACTTCTTGTACTTAGTATTATTTTTAAAATTTGAATAAAACATGCATCACCTGGTTTTAAATGGAAGAAAATAATTTGTGCACCCTAACCTTTTAAGAGCTACAAAATTAAACATAAATTTCTAGTAGTGTGATTTAGTTCTTGGGCACTGTTTGAATACGTACTTCTAGACCAAGATGTCATTTGAGGTACTTTCCTGAGTAGGAACTGAAGGGGACATGGGATTCTGTTACACTAGCACCATTGGGCCCTGTTGGAGGGTTGTTTTAGACTAACCTCACTACTGAATATTTTTAATAGTACCTAGGGATCTAAGGCACTTTATAAAATAAGGTAGTATTTGTCTAGCTTATTCAAAATGTAAATGTTGTATAAATAGTTGGTACACTATTAGGAAATATTAACACACATGATTTCAGGACAATATAGTCCCTCCAGTAGTTTTGATCTATATCCAACTGAATCTGAAAATTAAGAACATGTATGATTGAATGGACACATAATAAAAATAACAGGAAACTATCCAAAGCAAAACACTAATTGTTACGGTGTACATTGTCCCATTAGTTAACTTTGCCTGAAGTATAGCAGTGCAATGAGTTTATGTGTGTTTTTGTTTCTAATGTGTTTTCATTGAACCCTGGAATAGAATGTAAGTATATATTATCAAATTCATGGTAGACTAATGCTTTTTTATCTTGTCTTATTCCTACCAGAGGACAGATAAAACTTGCAGATTTTGGACTTGCTCGTTTATATAGCTCAGAAGAAAGGTAAGAGCACCTTGAGACAAACTATTTTAAGCAGCTAGTTCAGTTTTAAAAGCTACATTTAGAATATTAATTTTTAAAATTTTTATGTGTATGAGTCTTTGACTATGTGTTTGTGTTCACCATATGCATGTCTTGTATCTGTGGAGTCGGAAGAGGGCCTTTGGATTCACTGAGACTAGAGTTACAAAGAGATGTAAACCTACCATGTGGGTGCTGGGAACTGAACCTAGGCTGTCTGAAAAAGCAAAAAGTATTCTAACTGGCGAGCTCTCTCTCCAGCCCTGATTTTTTTTTCCTTTTTATTTAACATTCTTGTTTCCTAAATAATAATGAAAATAAAACAAACAAACAAAAAACCTAGTTTGGCTGTCTTAATCTAACAGTTTTGTTTTCAGTTTTTAAATAAATTTAATTTTTAAATGGTAGATAAATTAAAATTTCTATTAAAATGTATGACTTTTAGTAGGAGTGCAATGAACTTTAAATTTTAAAAATTAATAAATTTTTAATACAGATAAAGACATTAAGGATTTTAATTGTGTATTGAATAATAAAGTTTGGTATATACTTTATAAATAGTACATTTAAATTCTAAACATTTGCTTTTTTATTTTAGACTTCACCATTTTTGTTTTTGTTTTACTTACATCTACAGTAGTCTGTTTTTTCCAAACTCACCGGTACTATTTAAACAAGCAATTGTGAGGAAGTTCAGTGTGTAAGATAGAGACGGATGGAGCTGCTCTGGCTAAATTTGGGGTGTATATCTGATTGGCTCTCTTTGTGTCTTGTTGTAAAGGACTAAGTCTCTTATAGAATTAATTCAGACTTTCAAAATAAAATATTTTATTGAAATAATGATTTTATGTAAATAAGCTATAGGATTGATTTGATTTAATAAATTTAGTGTAGCTGATTCCAGCTTTTGTTTATATATTTAATTAAAATTATTTTGTGAATTAAGTAATAAGCTTTTTAATAACAATAATTATTATTATTTTAAGTATGACTCACCAGGAGTCTTTTTTTTTTTTTTTTTTTCCTTTTGGCTTTTCGAGACAGGGTTTCTCTGTATAGTTCTGGCTGTCCTGAACTCAGAAATTCACTACTCACTCTGTAGACCAGGCTGCCCTCGAACACAGAAATTCACCTGCCTCTGCCTCCCAAGTGCTGGGATTAAAGGCATGTGCCACCATGCCCAGCCTAAAAATTATTTTTAATTGGTATATCAAGTTACATTGCTTTGAACTATAAATAACATTGTAGAATATCTAAAGCAGGAGAATTAGGCAGTGTCTTATCTCAGTTTTTTTTTTTTTATTTTTTTATTGGTGGTTAGAACAATTAAGATCTATTAATTTTCAAGAAGACACTGAATTGTTATTAGGTTTATCAGGTTGTTTGCTAAATATCTTGAACTCTCAGTCTTCAACACACAACTCTTAGCAATTACCGTTCTTGACTTTACTTTTTTGAATTGAACTTGTTTAGCGTGTGTGTGTGTGTATGTATGTGTGTGTGTGTGTGTGTGTGTGTCATCAATTCTTCTGTTGTTGGACACATTCAGTTGTGTCTTTGTTATTGTGAAGGACTGAATGACTTTAAGGTATGTGTTGACAGGGTTAAGGAGCTATAGACTTCAGCTTTTACATTTTTTTACTTGTATAAAATAAAACAGTCTCACAATATAACCGAAGCTGGCCTTGAACTCAGGGACCCAACTACTTCTACCTCCCAAGTGTTGAAATTAAATATGTATACCTCTGTACCTGGTGCTAAATTTTTAAATATTTTTACCATATAGTAATGTATCTTTTGGTAGAATTTGTCAAGAAAATGGTCTTAATGTTACTTAGTCTAAAATTTTACTTGATTAAAGTTTTTTAACTAATCTGGCTGTTTGGGAGGAGTTTTGGTTAGTTGATTCTATTTTCGCAATCTCTTGATATTTCACCCTAGTTTTATTGTCCTTAATGCAGCTTAACTATCATGCTTGAATGAACGACTTTTATTTTCTTACTTTCTTATTTTTCATCCTAATAATCTTTTACAGCTAATAGGTTACTTATTGAAGATAATCCTATGCATTTGGAATAGATGTCCCAGACAAAATTATTGTATAGTATATACAGACATAACTATCTTTGGCACTATAAATATGTAGTATATATTTTTGCATACATGCAGTGTGTGTGTGTGTGTGTGTGTGTGTGTGTGTGTCTCTACATGTGTATACAAAATGTGGCAGTTCACTGACATGATCTCTGTTGTGGTGGATTGATGTAGGAATTTTCAGGCTAGAGAAATTTACAACCCTGTAATTTTGAATCTTAAAGTTATGCATAGTAAATTCTTTTTTTGGGAGGCAGTCAAATTAATGAGAAAAATTTTGTATCATTTGTTTTATAAGCAAACATACCATCTTTGAGGGAGTTGTTCCTTTAGATATTCTCCCACCCCCTCCCCCTTTGCGGTTTTTTAAAAAGTGTTTTTTAAAAATTTACTGGAGAAATCCACTTTCCTATAGAACAAAAAAGTATTTTGTACAAGTCTTAATTTACTTCTTTTTCTAGAGAAAAAAATTAGCACATTTATTATTACTGTTTTAAGTTTGAAGAAATAAAATAGTCCTAAATTGAGAGACTTTGTTTGTTGTCTTTTCATTACCCTTTAATCAATTGTAAAATCCTGTTTCTTGAGATAAGGTCTCATTGTGTAGCCCAGGTGGGCCTCAAATATACTTTATAGTTCAGCTTGGTCTTGTATAGGCCTCCCGATGGTACCTCTGCCACTGTACTGGGGTAGCTGTGAGATATTGGTTAAGCTAGTTAATTAATTTCATGACTATGTTATGATGATGGTGCTTGTGGAGGAGATGGCTCACTTGCAGAGGGCCTAGGCTTTGGTTTCTAGAAACCATGTGACACCTCACTTCCATCTGGAACTCCAGTTTCAGGGTATCTAATGCTGTCTTCTGGTTCTGGCCTCCATGGACATTAGGCATGCATATAGAACACATACAGACACGCAAGCCAAATTATCACACCCTCAAAAAAGAACAAAACTTTACAGTTTCAAATACTGGGCTTGAAGTGTTGCTCAGTAGTAGAGCCCCTACGTGGTGTGTTTGAGATCGTCAGCTCAACCCACAGAACTACCAAAACAAAAATGCTGCAAAGTTTTGACTTACAAAGTACTCAAACTAATGAAAAAACACAAATTATCAAGATAAAACTTCCTTAAATAGTAACCAAAGTCTGCTGCATTTCTCTGATCCCATGAAGGGGGAGAGGGAGAAAAGGGCTTTTAGAACTTTTGCTAACACTCCTCCCTTCCCAGGCAGAACATGTTAAAAGCAATGGTGCCGCCTAGTGGCTGTTCCAATCTTGCCATTTTTTCAGGTACTTGGAGAAATATTCAGCATTTTGGCTCATTGTTCTTAAATCTTGAATTGATGTCATTTTAGAGATGGAAAAAAACAGTTTTTATGCTTTAAAAAGGGGACCCTGACATGCAGAATGGTCCTAATGTGTAGCAGGGAACTTTAGGGATCTGGGTAACACTGAGGATCTTTTGGGAGGCTGGAGACCTTAAGACAAGAAAATACTACAGAGTGATAACACATAACAGGAAACAATATCCTTCAACAGTATTTACAGTGGCAGTCATACTCAGATCGATGACTTAATTGGGAAATGAAAATGAAATTGCAGTTCTTTCATCCTCATGTATTCTGTTTTGATTATGTAAAGTGAGAAAGGCAAAAATTTTTTAGCAGTGTCCTGCTGTTCTACCACCCTCCTGGAACCTATCACCCACATTTCCCCTACTACAAATCTAATACTTTTTCATGTTATCAAGCATATGTGTTTGTTGCACATCTCCACTAAAGTGCTGTGCATATCTTAAATTAAGCCATGTTACTTGCCTTGGTAATTATGCCAGAAAAAAATTACTTGAAGTGAAAGTCCTCTGAGATGGTTACAAGTTAAAATACATGGATTTTTGTTTGTTCACATCACCAGTACCCAATAGTGTTAGGAAGTAGATCTAGAATTATTGACAGAAACACTGTTTTCTGTAGTGCTTTCTAGCAAGTCCTTGGATCATACCTTGATCTTGTGAAAGTATCTTTTTCAGGTAGAGAGCACTGGGCCTCGCCAGGTGTCTTTAAATGGTACTATTAGGTAAACAACCATTTTTTATAGTTATTTTATTGCAGAGGGTTTCCTGAACTTACTTAGTGTTTTGTCTGTGTGTATGTATATGCACCATGTGTATGTGCAGTACCCAAGGTGGTTAGAAGAGAGTGTTGGATACCCTGGAATTGGAGTTATAGTTTTGATCTGCCATGTGGGTGCTTGAAGTTGGACCTGGGTTCTCTGAAGAGCTACCAGTGCTCTTAACTCCTGAGACATCTTCAGCACCAGATTTGTTGAATTTAACTGGCTTTGCACTCCCACCTCTCCAGTCAGAATGTATGTTTTATCTATAGTTTTCTAGTAGATTAACAAATTATATTTTTTTTACTTTTTTCCATAATCACATTTGATTCTATTGTATTTAGGTAGTGTTTAATATTAAACTAGGACACCAAAAATGAAAGGGCTTAAAAAAAAAAAGCCTTTTGTTGTTGTTTCTGTCCCACCAGGTATTGCTTCACTTTTCCATATGATAATGTCAGCTGCCTTTTCAGAAATTAATAAAAGTACTTATCCAGTATGCTCAAGGTACTGGTTTTAATTCTTAGTTTTAGGTTTATAAATGAAACCTAAAGTCACCAGTGGTTTACAGATGAAAGTGCTTAATAATAGCAAAATTGGAACTTGCTGGCTTTTAAACCCTTTTATTTCTCAAGTATGTATAAAGTTTAGTTTTGCCATCTGCTAATAAGAGCTCATTGGATTTACTGTTTTAATAACAGAGGGAGTTTTTATCTGTGTGACCGCCTTTGATGAAATTGCTTAGAACTTTGATTATGTAAATAAATTGAAACTTTCTTCAGTGCTATATCCATGAAGGAAAAAAAATTGTGTTATCATAGGACTTCCTAATTCTTTGTATGGTGTAAATAAGATCTCTAGGATGTTGGGAATCTGTAACCAGATCTGGAAGTTTGAAAGACTAATTTTTTAGGATTCCAGATTTCCAATAATTTCTGCATTTGGATTATCTCTTCATATTGCAATACTTTTGAATTTCTTGGGATTTAAATTCTTTTTACTTTGAAACATAATTTCAATTTCATTTATTTTGATCTTTACCATTGTAAATATATCAACCTAATCATAACATGGAGTGTTTTCTTGTAATACTAATAAACTGTTGTTGGGTGATGTGGTTTGTGAAATGGACTTCAGTGCTCTCCTAGCTTTTTTTTATGTTGAATTTTGCTTTTATGATTAAAGTTCTTCTGTTTGCATATTTTCTCAGTGTTTGCTTTTTTCTCATTAAATAGTAAAATGGAAAATGTGGCATAGTACCCTTTTTGGAGGAGCAGAAGTAGAACACCAACCAATTTTGTTTTTTGTTGTTAGGGATTTAAGTATATGAGCCAGGCTGGACTTGAACTGAAAGTCCTCCTCTTTGTCAGCATACCGAATGCTGTGATTTCAGGAATGTTCCATCAATTTACTTTGTTAAAAGAGGTTGTTTAAAACATTAATAAGATTAACTTCCTCAAAGGATTCTTGCTCCCTCCTTCCAACACCCCCCCCCCCAACTTGGTTTCTGACTCCCTGCTCTAGAAACTACACATGTGCTCAGCCATCTTAGGGAGGCTAAAGATTCAGCATGGGTGGTAGTAAAAACATTTTATGGGTCTTGTGTGAACAGTCACTGGAAACATTATGTTTTAAAACTCGTTTTGGCTGTGTTTTGAAAAGTTAGTTAATCTTGAAAATCTGGAAACAAGAACTATTATTGATTAAAAAGCTGTTGCACTAAATTTTGATAAAAATTATTGTGGCTAGAAGGTGAATTATTTCACAAGGGTCTCTACTGGAGAATAGTTAGAAAAAATTACCTGTTCTGAAAACTTGTCTTCATTCCTACTTCTGGTCAAGTAGCTGAATTACAGTTAGGAGATGCAAAACTATTGAAAGAAATTTAGTAATGACTTAAAGTATTATGATCTCTCACTTAATAATGCTAACTGATGGTGCCTTATCTCACTGCACCATTAATACTTAACCATAGCATCAGTTCAAATGGTGACTGTCATGTAGTCATGCAGGCAACTTGGTTGGAATATCTGTGATCACTTGCATAAGCCTTACAAGGCTGATGGCCAGAAATTGGAGGGGTGGAATTATGAGACATGCCTAGAAAAGCCAGTAGCAAGCACTTGGTCACATGGCCACCCCTCACTGCAGTGAGGATGAAAAGTGTACTGTATTTAGTTGGGCAGCTGCTCTAGAAGAAATGCAAGTACTAGAGGATGCTGTTCTCACTACTGCAAGTCGTACTGTTTGAAAACAGTTTTCAACAGAGGAATTTTTGATAGGACAGTTAGGATAGCCATCTTTGAAGAAGTAAATTGGAAATAAGATTTGAAGGTGAAGAAAGAAAATTTAATGAAGACCCAAACAAAGAATATTAGTGTAGGAGAAGATTAGTTGATGGTTAGCACTCTGGCATTTTAAGTCTGAAATTCTATAGTAGGGTCACAGGAATAAGATCCTGTATGTAAGCTTTATTTTTTATTTTTTTTTTTAAAGATTTATTTATTTACTATATGTAAGTACACTGTAGCTCTCTTCAGACACTCCAGAAGAGGGTGTCAGATCTTGCCCTGGATGGTTGTGAGCCACCATGTGGTTGCTGGGATTTGAACTCTGGACCTTCAGAAGAGCAGTCGGGTGCTCTTACCCACTGAGCCATCTCACCAGCCCGTATGTAAGCTTTATTGTAAGGCTGAGTTAAGTTTTATTTATTTGCAGTGAGACATGACCTGGTTTTCTTTTTGAAACAAAATTTTTTTTTTTTTTTTTTTAAAGATGGAGGAGGCAAAGGCACTTTAGAGGTGAGAAAACCAATAGTTATACTGTTGAAATAGTATGTAAGCAGTAGTAATAGCAGTTCTGTTGTAGAAATTATTTAATCCTGACCTGGGGTTTCTAGCCTGCCTTAGATCATTTAGTTCTTGTATAAAACACACACACACACACACACACACACACACACACACACACACACCCTTTATATTTACAATAAGCCTTAAACACAAGAGCTGGGCTTTTAGAATCTACTTTCCTATCTGTATCCCCAAGTTGTTGTTATTTACTGTTTAATCTGGGCTGCTCTTAACTATAATGA
This sequence comes from Mus pahari, assembly GCF_900095145.1. Lineage (NCBI taxonomy): Eukaryota > Metazoa > Chordata > Mammalia > Rodentia > Muridae > Mus > Mus pahari. Next base: position 21,178,785 of record NC_034605.1, on the reverse strand, counting down.
CCAGCCCTCAGGGCCACGTTTTTTTATGACTCACTTAACTGCCCATGGTGTTTTCTCCTTCCTCCTGCATCACAGCTCACTCTTTGGTTGTTGCTGTTGAAATTGTAAAAGTGTTGGATTTAAGATGACTTCCTTGATCCCTGGGTAGATATGATGGCATACTACCTGTCATCTTAGCACTTAGGAGGCTGAGACAGGAAGATTTTTAACTTTGAGGCCTACCTGTGAGCTACCTGGGGAGACCATGCTCGTTCCCCACCCAGAAGAGCAAAGAAAGGCCCCTGGGTTGTTTTCCTGTGGCAGCTAGGTAGGTATTCACAGAATGATCGGCATTTGTCATGACCTTAAGGTTTTCTTTCTTGTCTCAAAAAATACTACAAATTATAGTATGAAAGAAATCACTGAAGATTCTGTTATGTTTTGTTTGGGAAATTTAAGTATTTTAAATCTTGCTTCCTTTACATGAATCTAGATAGGAAACACCATAACCAAATCAGCCTCTCTGAACACACCTCTCCAAGCTCTGAAATTCCTAAGATCCTATAGAAGAGAGACACTGAAACACCAGCAAACAAACAAAAGTATCTGGCAAAAGCTAGCATTTAGAAATACTTAGAAAACAATTCACTGATAAGTAATTTGTGATACATTTACAACTACATTTTGTGTAGTTTTGTGTTTAATCATCTTGCAAGTTGACTATTCAAAATAGTGGTGGCTAACCAAATTTAAAGCTAAAAATGACTATGTAATAAGTTACATAAAATTTAATATATGTCATGTAAACTAATCTTTTGTTTAAACTTTTCTTTTAAATAAACTTCATTACTTAAATATTTGTAGTTTCTCCATACTTTATTTTCTAAATTAAAAAATTAGAGATTTGTATTAATTTAAATATTTTTTTGAGAGTATAGTTAACCTAGTCTCTGTCTCACAGCATAGACTTAAAGTGCTCATAGACCCTTTGAACAATTTAAAAGCTACTTCTCACATGTTTTTCAGGCTTTCTTCCCCTACCCAGAAGACTCACATATCACCTTATGTTACATTTAAATGCTAGCTTTATGTTTGGGTTCATGTTAAAGAATGTTTTGACTTTTGACTGAAGTAAAGAGAGTTTAAGACAGTGGAAGCAAGTCAAGATTATTATTGAAAGTGGAGACTAGACTTTATGTTGGGAGCTCTTTTGCTGTGTATGAAATAATAGTATATAGTTAACAATTGAAATACTTTATACTATATGAAGATAAGTGATACCAGAAGATAAGCAAGGAAAATTTACTAAGTCAGATATTCTCAACTTTCGTTTGCTTCATAGACATTTTGGCCAGAGGTGGTGATATATGCCTGACTTCCAGTTCTTGGGGCCACAGTTAGGAAAAGTCACTGGAAACTCAAGGCCACTCTACAAAGCAAGTCCCAGGACAGCCAGGGATGGAATAGTGAGGCTTTGCTTGAAATTAAACCAAATGAAAAAGACTTAGACTCTCATTTGTTAACTTTCAGTTTGGTCAATGCCAACAGAAATTTTTTTGGGTTCTGGAAATATGATGCCTAAATTGATAACCTAAGACTATTGGTGCTCTAATTATTTAGAGAAATTTGGCCAGGTTAGGGCAGAGCAGTTCAGGTACATCCTAGGCTTTCTGGAGCCTTAGACCTGTGGTTTGTAAGAGAAAGCTGCTGGGTAAATTGTGGGCATTTTTTCCCCCTCCCCAAATGAATCCGATTCAACTAGTTTCAGGTGAGTGAATAGCTTTCCTGGGGAACTTCCTATCTGCGCTTGTTATTTGGAAGACAGCCAAAAGAATAAAGTTTGTAAGTGACTTTGAAGATGTAATTACTCTGAAGTCTATACTTTAAACCATAGGTCCCGATTTTTTAGAATCATCTTTATTCATATGAATCATAAAGAAAGTGACTATTGTCTAATGTTTAGAAATACTTTGCTGCAGCTGGGCAGTGTCTTTAATCCTCTGCATTTGGGAGACAGAAGCAGATGGATCTCTTGAGTTCAAGATCAGCCTGGTTTACAGAGCAAGTTGCAGGATAGCCAGAGCTACACAGAAAAACCCTGTCTTGAAAAACAAAAAACAAAAACAACTTTGCTGAGAACAACTGAAATTTGTACTGGATGATGGTCAGACTTAGTGTTATTATAAATTGGCTAGATTTAAGTAACCCCCGGTTAACATCTACTTTATTTTTACAAACCAGGGTGCATCCAAATGTGTTAAATATTATCAAAGATATGCCTAATTAAAAACTTTTGCTAGGGGCCAACTGTGGTGGCACCCACCTTGATTCCTAGCAACATGGAAGAGGCAAGAGGATCTCTATGAGTTCAAGGCTAGCCTGGTCTTCACATCAAGACCCTATCTCATCAACAAACAGCAAACTTTTGTTAGGGACTCAGGTAAAGCACTTGCCTAGCACATGAGTGTTCTTCAATTCACTCCTCAGACCCAAAACAAAACAAGTCATTGTATTAGGTAATCTCAGTTTGAACTACATTGTTTTTCTGCAGCTGTTCTTTTATGAATTACTAATTTTTAAAGTTTTTATGGAAATGAAAAAACATTACTTAGTAACTGAGTTGATGAGTGACTTCTCTGACCAAATTACAGTTAGCAGCTAACTGCTTATTTTTATATTCACATGTTCAGGGAATTACTGCTGCTTGCCCATGCATCTTATGATTGTGTGTTAAATACCTTAGGTAATCGGAATCCGAATGATCAGATTACTTTGATTATACAAAATAGTATTTTTTCCATTCATTATTTATTCACTTTACATTCCAATATTTGCCCCCCCCCTCCCTGTCCCACACTACTACAGCTCTTCCCCCTTTCCCACATACCCTTTTCTGAGAAGGGGGAACCCTGTCAGGACTAGGTGTATTTTCTTCCTCTGAGGCCCAGCAAGGAAGCCAAGTTAGGGGAACCAGATCCACAGACAGGCAACAGATTCAGGGACACGCCCTCTCTTCAGTTATTCAATCCACATGAAGAATAAGCCACACATCTCCTACATATGTGAGGGGTGCCTAGGTCTAGTCCATTGCTAGCTCTTTGGTTGGTGGTTCAGTCTTTGGGATTCCAAAGTAGTATTATTGAGAGAATCTCTTAATACAGCAAATGCTAACTTTAAAGAGTCCTGTGATTTTTCTTTTTGTTTTTGTCTTAGTCGCCCATATACTAACAAGGTCATTACTTTGTGGTATCGTCCACCTGAACTGCTCTTGGGAGAAGAACGATATACACCAGCCATTGATGTATGGAGTTGTGGGTAAGATGGACATTTTCTTAGAGTACTAAAAAGTTCTGTTAGTGAATTAAAATGAGAAAATTTAGATAATAATGGTGCTCCTTTTCTCCATTAGGTGTATCCTTGGTGAACTCTTCACTAAAAAACCTATATTTCAAGCAAACCAGGAGCTTGCACAGCTAGAGCTAATAAGGTAAGCTGCTGGTGACATTTTTTTGGGAATGGATGATGTCATGCTCCACAGGTATTGAACTCATTTCAAACTCTTGTCTTTAGTGACTACTAAACGGAGGACAAACTAGAGTGCAACGCTATGATACTCATTCCAGTAAAATTAAGGATCTTAAAGATGTTTTATTTTTTCTTTGATTTTTGATGTTACTTACTTTGGTGACATGGGTTACGTCAAAGAACTTAGTCTCTCATAGGACTGAGAAGGAAGCGTATAATGATAGGAGAGAATGCTGCATGATTAAATACCTTTTTTGTACACATATGATAAGTTTACATGTAAACTACACATACTAGAATGTATGTGTATGCTTATCAGCATATGCCATTTTTTTGGTAGGCTCTTAGGATATAGCTTACAAGCAGTTAATTTTCTCTTCAGATTGCATTTAAGAGTATTCTTTTCTGTTTGCCGTTTTTCTTCTTTTCTTTTGTCTGTTCCTTTTTCTGTCAAGATAGGATTTCACATTGTAGCCCGGACTAACCTTGAACTCTCAGAAGTCTCCCCGTGTTGGGATTACAAGTATAAGTCATCTCATCAGACTACTTTTTTTTTTTTTTTTTAAAGGAGTTTGGTTTTCTCAATAACAATGTAAATGTACAACATACAAGATTGCATGAAAATTTCAAAATGAGAATAAGGTAATTTTGGTAGAAAATTTGGAAGGAGACACAAATTTATATCATTTCCCTTTTTTAACTGAACAAAATAAATATAAAGCAACAGACAGGACCCAGAGAAGGATTCCTAACTTCATCTTAGAAATCTGAAAGATACCATCTAGAAAGCACTTTATTCAAAGAAGAAAGTTCTATGAGTGGATATTCTGCCTGTGAGGAAGTTCATTACAGTCCTAGAGCTTGGCTACGCTTTAGGCATCTACCCCTCCAGAAAAGGTCCCAAACTTTTTTTTAGTTCTTTTTTTAGTGGCTAGATCTTTTGCTGTAGAGCACAGCAAACAAACAAAAGTGTGTTAGAGCCTCTTCTCTGGGGTAACATATCTACAGTCAGAAGTACCTCATCCAGAATGAACACTACTTCCAAGTCCAGGGCAACTAGTTGCCTTATAAAATGAAAGCATATGTCCTAGACTTACCCCGGGGGAATCTACATATGGAACTTTTAATGAAATTATAAGAAGATTGCCTCAGTCCATTTCATTTTTGTTACTGTCTGAATACCAGTATGTAGAATAAAGGTTGTTTAGTACGGGTGAAGTTTACCAGGAACACAGCAAGCTTTTAGCTTTCCTTCTTGATACTACAGGCAAGTGAACTAGAATCATTAGGAACTGACACTCCCCTAATTTTTCAGTGCTAATTTGAACATTTATAAGCATTAGTTACATGTCAGAAGACACCAAAAATGAGAATTCCCAAAGAATGAAATAGCAGAATATATGCTCTAAATAAAATAGGATAAAATTAGAATACAAAAATGAAGATGAAGTTTGCATTTAAAAGAGAGCAGTAGAGAAGGTGGGAGGGATGGTTCAGTGGGTAAAGAGTTGCTGTGAAGCCTAATGAAATGAGTTTGAGCAAGAGGACTAATTCATCACACTGTCCTCTGTACATGCCTACCATAACAAATGGACATGACTGACAAGCATACATATACAAATTGGAGGCAGTAGATCAAATATTAAAGTGTCATAGCTCAATTTTTACTTCAATTCAGTCTTGTGTATTACAAAGCTCATGTTTAACTGCCTCTTTTGATTGTAACAAGAGGTCACATTAAGTGATCCGCCAAACAGTGCAGTTCTCAGAACAGATCCTGGCTATATAGAGAAAGTAAGAAAATGAAACCAACATAGGGATCATTCAGGTTACAAACTAGAGAAGCAAAATAAAGCCCAGGGAATAAACGACACTTAATTTTTGTACTACAGTACAAAAATGGAGAGCTTCATGTATAAAGCCAAAATTTCATGTCTGAATGAGTTACCCACTGCACTATGTAAATTAATCTTATAACTTACCAGTGAGAAAGGAAATGCAGTGAAATGAAGACTTTGATAGAAAAAAATTATCTCATATAAGGGGAAAACTACAAGATTATTTAATTCATAAAAATAATCCTGTAACACAATAGAAAGGCTTAAATATATAAAATACTACTATCAAAATACTCAGAAGAACCAGGCCCTGCATGTTAGTATGTCAATTCTTGCAAGTATTTCTAAAATCAGTAGTTGTATGTTTCTTAAAGTTTTTTTTTTTTTTCAAAATTGAAGAAAGTCGGTAAATTAAATAATCAACAAACATTAATTAAATATCAGAAAAGTGATAGTAGCCGTATGCCTGAGATTCACCGGTGCCTTACTCTGACATGCTGGCAGAGAATGCAAAGGAACACCCTCCCTCCCTCCTCCCATCCCTTCCCATCCTTATGTATATCCAACTCCCCAGTCTCTGTATTTTGTAGTTGTTCTCATCATTAATTTATGAATTTTACAAAGAGAAAATAACTATAATACTCAGTTTGCATAATAGAGAATTTCATGTAAGGGAGAAGTGGATTGGGGGAAGGAACAAAATGTAAACTTAGCCAAACTGAAGGCAGACAAGTCTTCAGTGCCCTCACAGAGGTCAGCATTTCAGAATGTGGGTCAGCCTCGAAGACCCACTCCTCTCCCTTCTGTTTCCTGCTTTCCCTCTTGCATTATCTCCACAGGAAAAGAGGCCTGTATATCCGAGGTTAGCTACCTGCCTTCTGGGTCAGTCTTTGGCCGTACTGATGAACTTAGCATCTAACCCTTCCATGGAGCCACAGCAAAGCAGTTCTGTGCTTGTTTCTGATCAATGAGGAAAACGATGAGCTTAAAAATGATGTATACAGTTTTTAAAATGATGTTTCAAGCTATAAATGTTGACATGGAAAACCTGTCAATGATACTGTATTTTTTTAAATGCTGAATAAATGCTATAATATAAGCAATTCACAAATGTAACAGTCCAGTCTTTCAACAGCCATGGCTTATACGTTAAGAAAAAGGTTCCTAACTTCAGTCTTCCCATCCCTGCTCAGATAATCACTATCCTGACTCTGGGGTCACTGTTCTATATTTTGTTTTCTTTCTTTCTTTAAATATAATTTTAATTTTTACTTATTCACTCTACATCCTGCTCACTGCTCCCTTTCTGGTCATTCCTTCCCATCCCCTCCTTCCCTTTTCCTCTGAGCTGTGTGTTGGGAGGTCCCCCTGGGTAGCCCCCTTACCCTGGCACTTCAAGTCTCTGTGAGGCTAGGCGCTGCTTCTCCCTCTGAGAGAGACAAGGCAGCCCAGAACACCATGTCCCATGGACACACCAGCTTTTGGGACAGCCCCTGCCAATTGCTCAGGACCCATGTGAAGACCAAGCGTCACGGCTAGTACATATGTGCAGGGAGGTTAGGTCCAGCTCGTGTGTGTTCTTTGGTTGGTGGTTCAGACTCTGAGAGTCCAGATGAGTTAACTCTTAAGTTTTCCTGTGGAGTTCCTATTCCCTTCGAGACCTGCAATCCTTCCTCCTATTCTTCTATAAGAGTCGCCAAGCTCTGTCCATTTTTTGGCTGTGGATGTCTATATCTGTCTGAGTCAGCTGCTTGGTGGAGCCTCTCAGAGGACAAGATGCTCCTGTCTGTATGGTTCAGGAGTCTGATGGGTGGAGGAGAGGTGGAACTTTTCAAAGAACTAACAGAAAAATGTTATAAATAAATTTGTAACATGAATTAGAAATAAGGTTCATCCTAACAATACAAGGAAGCTTTAATTACTGTAATTTTTCATTTTACTACAATAACCTGTTTATTTGATAGATTTGGATAGACATTTGCTGGGGATATAAGCTCTTTAAGTGTAAAGGAGTATAAAACACAGTAAAAGTTTATATCACTAACAGCCAGAATATTGTTTAATGGTAAAATATTAGAAGAAAAAGTAAAGAACAATCACTTTCTTATATTGCTATTTACTAGTGTTTAAAAAGTCAATTAGTAGTGTTAGAAAAGTAAACCAGTATGAGATATGTATAGTTGGAAACAATTTGTGTATAACACAGCATACATTTATATATAGAGTAGAATATGTTGAATGTGCCAGATGGTCACCTAAGATGCCTGAGAACAAAAAGGTTGATTAAAATGACAAGATTAAAAGACTCATGACATGTTCAGATGTATGTGTCATGTACTAATCTACAAAGACAACAGTAGCTTTTATAAATGTGTACCAACTAGAAAATACAGTGTGGTCTGATAAAATCGCTAACATATATGCCCCTGAAGTACTGAAGAACTATAAAACTGTAGAATAATCTTAAATATATTTAAGATTTTAAAGCTTGTTGAAGAGGGGGCTGGAGAGGTGGCTCAGTGGTTAAGAACATTTGCTTCATTTGCAGAGACCTTGAGTTTGGTTTCCGGCACCCATGTCAGGCAGATAATAATGCTTGTAATTACAGCTCCAGGGCATAGGATTCCCTCTTCTGATCTCTACAGGGCACCATACTTATGTGCACAAATGTACATATAGGTCCATATAATATGCATAATTAAAATTTAAAACAGTAAAAAGACTGTTGGAGAGGCATAGTTTATTTTTGATTACTAGGCTTTAAAGGGTCTTTTAAACTGGCAGTTTATCCTATCAAGTGTGGTTTGCTTTTTATGTTTATTTTTAGTATTTGGGTTTGTGCACATGAATGTGGATGCTGGGAAAGGTCAGCCGTGTCAGCTCCTCTGGTGCTAGAGTTACAGTTTGTGAGCCATAGGTTGTAGGAGCAGTATGTGCACTTAACTACTGTGCCAGCTCTCCAGTCCCATTGTGTTTCCTTACATACATAGCTAGAATTTCCAAACAAGGGTTTTTCACACAGCACACATTTTTATTTAATTTTATTTTTTATATCTGTGTAAAGATAAATGTGAAAATATCTAGGAAGGGAGTAGAACAATAAGAAAATAACCAGAAAGGACTTTTTTTGAAAAATGGGAGAACTTAACCTAGCTTGTTAAAACTGAATACAAACTACTTGGTCACAATCCAGTGGAATTACACGAGAACTTTGGAGAGTAAAGCAGATGATGTTCACCATAGAGTGTAATAGAGAGGAGGGCACATCAAAGTCACTTGGCTTAAGCATTCATGTTTAAATGTTTGAGACAGGGGGGTCTCACTATTTCACCCCACCTAGCCTTAGAATCACATTATAGACCAGGTTGCCTCAAGCTTACGACAATCTTTCTGCCCCCCAAATGCTGGTATTATGAACATATACCATTATGACCAGCATGAACAATGTTTGTTGATGGCATGTTTGTGTGGCATTACTACAACATACTGAGAATGCCTTGAAATCCAAGAAGAGAAAGTTCCACATTTCTATTTTCTGGTTCTGAGTGGACACAGACAAGACTAATTGGTAAGATAAGGGTGTAGGAAATGATGAGGTTGTGTGTGTGTGTGTGTGTGTGTGTGTGTGTGTGTGTGTGTGTGTGTGTAAGTGTAATTAGGAAAGGTAACATTTGAGTGGAAATCTAAATTAAGTTCTTCAAAATCACTAAGGCCCCTAGCTGTAAGTGTACTTAATTTGTTTTTATGAATATTAAGTGAGTCATGAGCAGAACAGCTCAGTTCAGTCCATCTGCTTGGTGAAGTGTTATATTGCAAGTAGCGTGTAGAATAGCAGCTTAAGAACAGTTTCACAGTTTAGATTCCATTTAGTTAAAACATATCAAAGACATCTGTAATTTGTTAATCTCAAGATGGACTTGTGAGAACGTGAAGAAGGAAGAGTTATTTTCTATAAATTTAAACATGTTTGATTCTGATAGTATTTTTAAAGGTTGTTTAAGGTATGAAACTTAAGAAAAACAGAGCTTTCTTAGAAGTGTGAGTGTATCAGACAGCAAAAGAATACTGAAAGGGGGTGGGCCTTGGAGTCTGATAGACCTGAGTTCATATACCAGACCTCTTGACTCCTGCTTATTTATGATCTAAGTTCTGTGATGCTGTAAATTTGGCTCTTCATAGTTAGAACAGGACTAATAACACGCCCAAAGAATAAAGGAAATGAATATAGTCAGTCTGCTCCAGTGCAGACTTCCTGTCTTACTTTATCTGCAGTGATATGTCAGTCAGAAGCTGAGGTTTATGCTGAAATGTTGGTGTCCAAATTAAAAGTGAAAAACTTATTGGGTAGAAATAGTAATAAAAATCTGCTCTAAAATTTATACTGCAATGATTGATTTGTTTATAATTTGCTTTGTTCAAGAGAGTTAGGCTGGAGGTCGAGCTCAGTGGTAGAAGACTTGACTAACATGTAGTGCACTCTGGTTTCAATCTGCAGTAGGAATAAATTTAAATACAGCATAATATACAAATATTTTCATAAGGCAGATGGTGTGATCTACATTAGAGATAAAAAGAAACAATAAAAAAATGGAGAATATTGGAGGCAACAAAATGGGGATAAAGATTGTTTTTATGTGGATGAAGACAAAGGTTCACACATGTTCTTGTTTTGTTTTCTGAGACAGGCTCTCTCTATACAGCACATCTGGCTCACTGAATACATTCTTAGTAGTAGATGTGTAGAAATTCTTGTGTTTGTTTGTGAATATATAGCAATATGTATTTTGTGTTTCTCAAACTAAAATTCATCAGCTTTTGCAGAGAGTAAATTCAAAATTACTGTATAATATGCCATCATCAGCATTTTAACGCTCTTTGAGAATTGTTAAATAATGCAATGCTATGTATCTGTGTATTGTAAATCTGTAAAGCTTCAGTTTTGAGCCTTCTTATATAAGTATTTCCAGATTAACTGCTTAGAAAATACAGTGGTCTAAAAACATTCAAAAGAAAACGAAACTATTGGAAAAATACATAAAACTAAGGGAAATAGATTATTTCTAGGCTGGAAATGTTAAGTTTCTAAATTTAGAACATCAAGATTTTCTCTGATGTCTTGTGTGCTGCTGTTGGTTGGTACCTTTAATACGTACTTTCCAATAGTACATGTAATAATACACTTGACACTCTTTAGCTTATTTATGTTCACTGCAGCTCTTGTAGGCAGGTACTAGTTTATTTCATGGCTTTGAAGCAATATTTATCACTTTATACAAAAGAACTGATTTCCAAGTTGTATATTTAAATTGATACCAAAGACAGGATTCAAATCTGAAGTTTGTTTTCAGTCTGTCTGCATTATGCATTTGTAGAAGGCTAGTTAAACTTCACTTAGTAACTGTGTGTCTGTGCTTCCAGCTCACCTCCCTTGAACATCATAAATTTTAGCCATAATCATATATTTAGTTACATGTCTATTCTTTGCTAATTTTAATGCCTGTGCCTGTTTTCTTTTTCTTCTCCCTGTAACATATTTCTCTTACTCTCTTTTTCATCTGGCTATGGTTTATCTTTGGAACTATGACCAAAAATCTTCATTTCTCTCTCACTTAAATTTTCTTTTATATCAGAAGTTGAAGGTGTCTTTCATCTCTCTACTCTAATATATTCTATATTATTAATATGTATCACTTTGCCTGGTTCCAAGAGAAACAGGTAGGCATACAATGAAAATATAAAGGATCAAACAAGTGCTAAAAGGAAAAAAAATAGCAGGTGAAGGAATTTTTATTCTTCATGGCCTTTGGGGAAGAGAGCCTTGTTGGGTTGATTGTGATAAGGATACAGCTGCGTAGAATCTACAGAATCACAGAAATGAAAGAGCAGCCTGGGAAGAAACACAGCCTGAGAAGGAAGGGATGAGGCTCCTGTGTGTGAGGTGTTGTCCTGTTTTGTTCCTATTAGAGCCCATTCTCTGAGAGTTCAACATTTCCTAAGAGGTTTGAGGAGGTTTTGAAAATTGAGTCTTAAGCAGAAAAGACACTAGTATACAGAAAATAAGGCATTGCTAGTTGTACATTTTGCCTTAACATGTTAAGCCTTACTGATAGTTTTATTAATGATATAAATATTGTGATTTTTATTATATACTAAAGCCTGTTTTCGGGTGTGTCAGCACCCGAAAACCAGAGTGAACATGAACTAAACTTGTTTCCTTAATTTGTAGTATATAGCCCACATATTGTAAACATTATCTATATTTTAAGATTTTACGTAATAGAAATGTTCTTTAGGAGATTCATTGTATATGTGTGACATTTGGGAATTTTCAAATTAAATTGTGAAGACTAAAGTATTTAAATTTCTCATAATATTGTATCAAAGCTTTTATGTTCTTAAGAACTGATTGATGTTTAAAAAATTATATTTATTAGTTTTTGTATGTAGTTTGTAATGATAAAAATTTTTTCTCTTTTTTTTTCTTTTTTGTATTATTTAGCCGTATATGTGGGAGTCCATGTCCTGCGGTGTGGCCTGATGTAATCAAACTGCCATATTTCAACACCATGAAACCAAAGAAGCAATATCGGCGGAAGTTAAGAGAAGAGTTTGTTTTGTAAGAAAGGGATGCTTGAATATCTGGATTGAATGTTTTTTTGTAGTCATTATAAGGTTTAAATTTGTTCTTTGTTTTGTATGTGTGGCTAAGGATGGTTTTGAACTCGTGACCTTCCCTGTCTCATAAGTGCTGAGACCATATGTGTGCCCCAACACACACAGCTGAGAAGGTCATTTCTTAAGAAATCTTAAGTGCCACCTTGACACATACTGCAGCTCTTCTAGGGCCTTGTGTTGTGTGTTTCTCTTTGCTGCATATGAAGTGCCTTTCACCTCAAAGTCTGTGATTGAGCCATTAGGTTTTATTTGTTTACAGGAAGAAAACTTTAAATAATAGTGTTGTAAATTTCACTGGAACAGCCTTCTATGACTTGAGCTTAAGTTTTTACTTTATTTTAGGAGGCTGTTAGTTTTTAATTTATAACCATGAATTGCTCATAGAGTGATAAAGGATATTGTTTGCTAAATAGTCCAGCACTGGATAAAAATAACAATGCTTTTTGAAAATTGATACTTGTGCTACATACTGCATACATTATTTAACCATTAATACTTAACTGATTACTAAATTAGTTTTAAAATATCACCTGCAGTTATCTATCTGCATTACTGTATAAATTAAAATAAGAATTTATTAGTTAATAAAGTAATAAGGACTTTAAATATATAGGTAATCAGAGTAAAACAATTGGTATTTAGAATGTAATTTAAAATTAATTTTCAAATTTGTAAAATAAGTGCTTATAGAAGCACAGAGCATGTGTGAAGACTGAGCTTGACTCTTGTGTCCTCTGGTGCTAGCATCCCTGCAGCTGCACTCGACTTATTTGATTACATGCTTGCCTTGGATCCCAGTAAGCGCTGCACTGCGGAGCAGGCTCTTCAGTGTGAGTTCCTACGAGACGTGGAACCCTCCAAAATGCCTCCACCAGAGTAAGTGACTTTTTTCATTTTAGATTTGCATAATCTGGACAGCTTTGAAAACTTTGTTAATTAGATGTCATGATCCATGATTCTATGCTGAAGTTGAAATAGTTAGGAAAGACATCAGAAAATTACATGATTTGCACATTAAGCATGCAGGTGCTTGTTTATTGTTGAATTAGCCATAGAACAGTAAAAACAGCCTTTACCATTTCTTTAGCTGATGTTGGGTAGTGATAAGTTTCCCCTCCATAACAATTCTGTTATGGTGGAATATGGCCGTCAGACCAAGCTTTTAGTGGTACTGCTTTAGCCAGAGTTTTGAGTTATATGTCAAGCTTAATCTGTACAACCCTCTACGGTAGGTATTATTACCACTGCTTAACAGAGGAGGAAGCAGGCTCAAAGAGGTTAAAAAACTTGCCCAAGAATACAAATATGGTAAAGGATGGTGCCAGTTCTCAAATTGAAGTCAAGTTTGACAAGAAACAAGTTCTGAAAATAAGCTGTGACATCTCCCACAATAGAAAATCCTTATCATTATTTCAAAGAATGTTAGGATCAGAAGCATGTTTGGAATGATTCTTATCATGAAGGGAAAATGCGGTTTGGAGAATTAGAATCGCTTGTTAAATCTTCATAGAGCTTCTATAACTTAGAATCGGTTGGGAAGAAGACTGTGCATTTGCTTCTCTATGATAGGGGCTAAAGGTTTGTAGGGATTTCCTTGGTATTTGTTAACATAATCAGCAGCATTAAAAGTAAGCCTCTCTCTAATAAAATACTTTGCTGTAATAAAATTTACATATTTTACATGAATAAACATGGGCTTTAAAGTTCAAATCCTGGCTCTTCCACTTTCTAGTTGTATTGAGTATATTTTCCACAGGGTTTGTCATTAAGATTTTATTGAACTATATATAAATGGCCCATGAGGTAGTTTGAAAGTTAAAAAAATAACTATCATCTGACATGCAGAAGTCATTCACTAGTTTCAGTTTTTTTGTTTTTTTTTTTTTTAATTTATTTTCTTTCTTTTTGACTCAGTTTGGGTTGTATAGTACAGTCTGGCCTTGAACTCAAGATCCTCCAGTCTATGCCTCTTGAGTGCTCAGATTACAGGTGTGTACCACCTCACCTAGATCAGATACTGTTGAGCTAAATGTTTAATATTCAGTATTTAGTTTTGCTTATTTAGATATATCAGTAGTCTCCAAGTGGCTTGATTCTAGTAGCATATCAAAGGTGTTGTTGTTGTTTTTGTTTTACTGGTTTTAACTTTTGGTTTTGAGTTTTGACCTCTACAGAAATGTAGAATATTCTTCACCTAGATTCAATAATTATTGGTATGTGGACACATTTGTTTCATTACTTTATAGACTTTTTCTGAAGTAGTTGAATATTAAGCTGTTACATGAATCTCTAAAAACTGGAACCTTACTACACATACTACTATTATACAGCATAAAACATCATAAAAACTAGTAGCGCATAGTACATCTTTAAGTCTCCCAGTAGCCCAATAAAACTTTTTTTTTTAAACAAACCTTCTATGGAGTCAGGATTGAACAGTTTGTTAGGAACTCACATATATGTCTACTTAGCATATATCTTCAATCTTTCCTCACTCTTAGAGAAGGTTTTGATGACACTGGCTTCTGTTTTTGGTGGTTGACATCAAACATAGGGCCATACACATACCTGGTGGCAAGTGCTTCTGCTAAGCCAAATCTCTAGTCCCAACAAAGGCCAAGAGCCTAAGGTAGCTGTTTGGTAAAGCATAATCTGGATTTGATTGGTTTTCTGTGATCGAGATTACATTAACATTTTTCAGTGCAGGAATAATACCTACAAGGTAACATGTTCTGATAGAATATATCAAGAGGAATATAATATGATTTTGTCCTGTTACTGAGGACATAATTGCTAATTCTCATCACTTAATGAACATGAAAGGATTGCAAAGCTGTCTCAAGCTTAATTTCATATAAACTTCTAAAGCCTTGTATATGTATCCATTGGCATCTGAATGTTCTTTAAATTCACTTAGAAAATGTTAAACATTTGGGAATTTATTTTTCCCTATTGAACTTTCATTATTTCTTACATTTTTATTCTGATGTAACTAATATTACATTAGTTGTGATGTTGTACTTCTCTTAAACAATGGTATGTATATAAGTGGACTTTAATTTTAAAACATTTCTATAACTATTAATATATGATACTTGGTACTGCATTAGTAGTACATATTTCAGTGTTTTAAACCATCAGTGAATTTTGTTGGCTATGAAGTCTAGTAGAAGTGATAGAACCGAGATCTTTTCCTATAAATAATTCATAGTAATTTTCACGTCTTTGAACTAGTCCTATTTAGTAGACATTGAGACATAGTTCTACATTAATTATAATTTATTTGTTATTTTTGTGTTCTTGCAAATAAGCATGCACTGAAAGAAGTTGTGCACAGCTATATCACTGCCTTTGAACTTCTTCTGCATTAAGTATCTAAAGTTTTGTTTGTTTTTTTTTAAGCAAAAAAAAAAAAATGAGATCAGGGAGGGAACCATTCCTCAATGGTTATGATCATTGGTTGCAGAGGACCTGGGTTTGGTTTCTAGCACTCAAATGGTGGTTCACCACCATCTAAAATCTCCAGTTCCAGGGAATTCGATGACTTTTGTGGGTATCAAACACATATATGTTACATATTTTCAGACAAAACACATTTCAATAAACAACAAAAAAGGAGAACATTTGAAGAGCTTCCTCCCGCAGGTCTTCTGACAGTAAGGAAGTCATGTGACCCAGCAGCTCCTTTAGACATTAGTCCTTAATTTTATTTTACTAGTTCTACCATTTTTTTGTGCTATGACTTAAAAGACTTGTGGAGTTTTTGGCTTTTTTGTTTTGTTTTTTTTCTTATAAACTGTAATTCTTGTCAACGCCCTGTAACTCAGATGTAATTTTTATCAGATACACTTTACTGCACATTTCTATTATAAAGTAAAGATAGCAGTACACTCAGGTGTTCTGTGGAACTGTTATGGAATGTATGCTCTTAGATACATTATTGAAGAACGCAAGTCAAGGTTATGATGACATCGGTTCAATATTTAAATTAAAAGTTATATAAACATTTAGTGCCCTCTATTTAATATATAAGAGTAACTACTAAGTAGGGGTGTCATTCTATAAAGTATATAACTAAGATGTGAATTAAAAGGCCTCTAGCCTATACCTTATCAGGAGTATAAAAAGCATTAAACATTTGGACAGTAATCTGACCATCTATAATTAGAATAAGTATTTCATGATTTGATAAACAACCTTTTAGACAACTGAATGAAGATCAGTGATAATCAGACACAAATATAGTATGTACTGTGTGAGTGGCTTTGACCAAGGATGCCCTGATAAAATTAACATACTACTTCTGTCTCCTGGCAATAGGTAATAATTGTTCATCTCATTTTTAAAGAAAAAGAAACTGAGATACAGAGGTCCATTTACTTGTCTGACAAGATAGCGAATAAGTGGCTGAGCCAGCATTTGAACCTTCCGGAAGCACATACTTTGGTTATCTGGAGAACATGCCCAATTTGTTTAGAGAATCAGCATAAATAATCTGCCATTTTAGATCATTGTAAGGTTATGTTTATATTTCAAAGATGAGTGTTAAAGTAATTCATAATGAATCTCTTTAAGTTGTGGGAGGGAACAAACAATCCTTTACCTGGATTTCTTTACTTTTCCACAAGAACATTGTATTTCTTGTCTGTTAGAATGGAGGAGATGTAATGATTTTATTTACCCTAACCTGTACTGTAGAATATTTGAAATCACCATCCCAACAGAGGCTACAGCCCACATCATAAAACACAAACACATTCCCAGAAAGGAAAGTCTTTTGGAGGGTTTTTGATGCCTTACAGCTTCCCAGTATCAATATTTCAAATTATCCCTTTGTTTGTTACTCCAGGAGGTTTTTACACGCTGAGGCAATGCACCATAGTAAGATGGCTGAGAGGTATGCCTTTGTTTTGTTTTCGGACCTCAGGTGCATAGACTTGGTTTAATCATAATCCTTGTGTCACTCATCATTGGTCCATGCATGGCTCTCTGTTATTATTTTAGTTACTTTAATTAGTTATTTTAAATGTTAATAAGCAGCCATGAGCCTACCAAGCAAAAGCTAGAACCTTGAGAATAACCCACTTTAATCATATCATAACCCTTCTTCCTACCCACGTGTTCCCTTGCCCTCTTCTTCCCAAGGTAACCATCATTCCCGTTTCCCTATTCTTGTATATATTTTCTGTTGCCATCTGTATGTATCCATAAAAAATTACATTTAAAAAATGTAGTTGTTTTTCATTTTATACAAAGGTCATGCTGTTTTGTAATCCTGTGGAATGACATTTTTTAATAAATATTATATTGCTAAGATTCAACCATTCTGTTGCATATGCCTTTATAATATGAGAAAGTATTTGTGGAAGAATTATCTACTTGAGCATTCAGGGTGTTCTTCTAGTTCAGTCTTTGAAAAGGGTCCATGTGGAAATACAGAACCCTTACACAACCTCAGGTACACTCTTGGAAAGTCCTATGTACCTCTTGAGATAAACATCCAAGTTGAGGACAGCAGGTATATACTGCTAGATGGCATTACTTAAAAGAATCTAGATATTCTGGGCAAGTTTATTAACCTTTCCAAGCCTTAATTTTCTCACCTTTAAGCTAGAGAAAAGTAGTAGTAAGTTATTACTGGGATCAAAAGAAAACATTTGTAAATCAAGTATTTTTGTCTTTCAGAAAAAGTTACTTTTAGTGTTCAGTGTTAAAGAATTATATTGAAATGAAAAATTATTATAGAATTAGAGGTAAATTTGGTAGTTACTAATCACGTAGAATTCTGTTGATGAGTATAATGAGCCTCTCTGGGCCTGGAGTATCTATTCTTGAGACTCATCTATAGAATCAGTTTATTTCCAAAACAATTGGTAATAGTAGCAAATATGTGACTAAAAAGTGAAAAGATTTTACTAAACAGTTATGTACGAATCCTGTGTTCTAGCCTATTATGTTACTCTCCTTTTTATTTATGTCTGGCTTCTACAAATAGCATGTTTCTGCATCCTTTTTCAAAATCCTTGTTTAGTGTACAGTGTGCTATAGTTGGTTTTAAAAAGTTAGTATAATAGCTTTTATTAATATATATTCATAATTTTGATGAACAATTATTTATTGATTATTCAGAAGACGAAAATAGTTCATCTCTAGGGTACTTGTACATATGCATGCACAGCAGCTGTGACAGTATGCACAAGGCCCACTTTGGATCAAGCCAGACAAAATCCCAGTGTGGAGGGAAGGAGTTAGTCATGAAAGCTCACTCCCAGCTGAGGAGGCATTTGCAGTTACGGCTGCTGGGAAAGGGAGAGTCACCTTTTTTCTTCAGAGATGTGGCCCCTTTAGAGTATACTCATATTCCAGCAGGTAGCCTCTTACCCATACACATACTGGTAGCACTAAGTTGACTTAGTGAGTTTTGAGAGAGAGAGAGAGAAAGAAAGAAAACACATGAAATTGGGAGGGAATAGAGATTTTTAGGGGAGATAGGAAAGGAATTTTAGAGGGGAGATTCGGGATGTACTTGTTCAAACACATTAATGCATGAATAAAATTTTAAACAATAAAAAATTAGGACAAATAAAAAGAAAAATAATCAGTCCACCTAATTGAAAGTTAATTAAAGTTAAAACTAAAGTTAAAACCCTGAAGTATGATGGAATTTCACTATATGTTTGTATGAAGCTTTCCAGAATGGTTTGTGGGAGGGGAGAATGGCTTTCGTGGTCCATTGTAACATTAGTATTTCTTGTATTGGCATTTGTGATTTAGCGTTGATCTGTTTTTTTCAGCCTTCCTTTGTGGCAAGATTGTCATGAATTATGGAGTAAAAAGAGACGAAGACAGAAACAGATGGGCATGACTGATGATCTTTCCACAATCAAAGCCCCTAGAAAGGACCTGTCTCTGGGCTTAGATGACAGCAGAACTAACACACCCCAGGGTGTGCTGCCACCCGCACAGTTGAAATCTCAGAGCAACTCAAATGTAGCCCCTGGTCAGTAATGCTTCTTTGGCCTGTTTTGTTCACATTGCTTGGTGGCCTGTGTTGAATGTGTTTGTTCTCCTCTTAAAACATATTATGGCAAAAAGGTGAACTGGGCATTACTTTATTGTTGGTGCCAGCACAGCTCACATTACAAGCAGTCTCAGATCATGGATTTGTGGTGATTGGTCAGATTTCTTTTTCCTGTTTCTCTAGTTCAAGAGTCAAGGACATGGATGTCTTTCATTAACATTAGTCGATTTAGTTCAGTGTTTGTTTAAGGCACAGAAAACACAGAGATAGCCAAAACTGCAAAAGGAATTTTTTATCCCATTGATGGATCATTCTTACTAAGACTGTATTTTAAAAGATTGAAATCTGTTATTTAGACCTAGTTGTTTCTTTTTTGTATTAATATCTATCTACCTGTCTGTCTAGAGATAGGGTCTCAATTTGTAGCCCTAATTGTTGTAGAACTCTCTCTATAAGTAGTTTGGTATCAAACTGACAACCACCCACCCATCTTTGCCCCGCCCCCCCCAAGGGCTGAGTTTAAAGATGTGTGCCACTAAGTTTGGCTAGTTGACAGCTTTTAAAAATTTGAGTTTCAGTTTTCCTGAAGAACTGAGTATTGGAGGAAGAAAATTAACTTGTGTCTTACTGGTAGTGAGTTGATACGCAATATGTATGTTTGTGTAGGTCTCTCTAACTGAAAATGTTTTAACGTTTTTTAAAGAAAGTAATCTGAATAAAAAGACTTTTATTATAGTATGTATAATATTAGTTTTAATTTCTAAAAAGTTATTTGCACAGTTAACTTCATTTTTATAGTGGGATAGCATAATAAAGAATTCAGAGACTGCATTCAGAATTAAATTTCAGAATCCAGGATCTTGGCAAATTATCCACTTTTAGGATAATGGATATTATTGTCTTATAAAGTGGCTGGGAGGATAAAGGCCACAAATGCTTAGAGAGTGCTGGCACTGTTAGCAGTTGCCATTGTTCATTTCTCTCATAAAGTGATAGCTCATGGTTAAATCTGCATGGCTCTGGTGGTAGTCTTTTTCTTTTGAAAAATAAATTCCTGGCTGGACGTGGTGGCACACGTCTTTAATCCCAGCACTCAGGAGGCAGAGGCAGCGGATTTCTGAGTTCGAGGACAGCCAGGGCTACACAGAGAAACCCTGTCTCGAAAAACCAAAAATAAAAATAAATAAATAAATAAAATAAAATTCCTAAAGATGAATTACCCAAAATAGAATGTAGTTTTAATGTCTGTCTTGACTTGTAGTTAGATTTTGAATGTCATGACAGTCAGTAGACTGAAGTGCTCATTCACGCTTTCATAACTCTTCCTCAAGTGGAATTCTAATATTGTGTAATGAAGAGGTTATGGGGGTTGGGAAAACTGTGAATTATGGCAGTTCTAATCAATACATTTTGTCTTTAGTAATAACAGGCCCTGGACAGCCGTTAAACCACAGTGAATTGGCAATTCTTCTAAACCTACTACAATCTAAATCAAGTGTTAATATGGCTGATTTTGTCCAAGTGTTGAACATTAAGGTAAACTCTGAGACTCAACAGCAGCTAAATAAAATAAACCTTCCTGCTGGAATTTTGGCAACAGGTGAAAAACAGACAGATCCATCAACACCACAACAGGAGTCTTCAAAATCATTGGGAGGAGTTCAGCCTTCACAGACCATCCAGCCTAAAGTGGAAACTGATGCTGCCCAGGCTGCTGTGCAGAGTGCATTTGCAGTCCTCTTGACTCAGTTAATAAAGGCCCAACAGTCAAAACAGAAAGATGCCATGCTAGAGGAGAGGGAAAATGGATCAGGACATGAAGCTCCATTACAACTCAGGCCACCTCCAGAACCCAGCACTCCTGGATCTGGTGAGTGATTGGCTCAGAGCTGTTGCTATATATGGCTTTGACTGCTCAGTGACAGTTGCTAAAGACATTCTCAGGTCACTTGTGAGAAGTGGTTCTCTATTCTGTTTACTTCCTGGAGTAGATTGTTTAGAAAATTGTCCGTGTATGATATTATCCATTATGAATATTATACTTTTTTTCCTAAGGTAAATTTACAATAACTCTATTCTTAGTACAAAAGGATAAATGTTGTGTCTGTAGTAGAAACTTGCTCTTCAAGCATTAAGTATGACTGTCTGGAGTTGAATGGTGTATTTCTTTAATAATTTAAATAGTAGTGGGTAACATGAGCGCTTGTGAGATATCCTTTGGTATTTTGTCAAAGGTGGAATGTATGACCGTTCTGAATATTTCATTTTCCATGGTAACTTTTGACACTTTCTTGGTTTTATTTTACTTAGGGCAAGATGACCTCATCCAGCACCAAGACAGGAGGATATTGGAGCTGACACCAGAACCAGAACGGCCTCGAATTCTGCCTCCTGATCAACGACCTCCTGAACCTCCTGAACCACCACCAGTTACTGAGGAGGACCTGGATTATCGGACAGAAAACCAGCATGTTCCTACCACTAGTTCTTCATTAACTGACCCACATGCTGGAGTGAAGGCAGCCCTCTTACAGCTGCTTGCTCAGCATCAGCCCCAGGATGATCCCAAAAGAGAAGGTGGTATTGATTATCCCACAGGAGACACATATGTGCCCAGTTCAGACTACAAGGACAACTTTGGATCTTCTTTCTCTGCCGCTCCTTACGTTAGCAGCGATGGTCTAGGAAGTAGCTCCGCTGCTACACCATTGGAAGCACGTAGTTTCATTGGAAACTCAGATATTCAGTCTCTGGATAACTACAGTACTGCTTCATCTCACTCTGGTGGTCCACCTCAAACTTCTTCTGCCTTTACTGAGTCGTTTCCCAGTTCAGTAGCTGGATATGGAGACATTTACCTCAATGCTGGTCCCATGTTGTTTAGTGGAGACAAGGACCATAGATTTGAATATAGCCATGGTCCTATCACAGTCCTCACAAACAGCAATGACCCTTCCACAGGGCCAGAGAGTACTCATCCCTTGCCAGCAAAGATGCACAACTATAACTACGGTGGTAACTTACAGGAAAATCCAGGTGGCCCTAGCCTCATGCATGGACAGACCTGGACTTCTCCTGCCCAAGGACCTGGATACTCACAAGGATACAGAGGACACATTAGCACATCAGCTGGCAGAGGTCGAGGCAGAGGGTTGCCATACTGAGTATCTGTTTTTCCTCAGGCACATCATTTTTATCTGGAAAGACTTTTCTAGCTGCAATTTCAGGCAGCAATCCAAGAGACTTGAATAATATTAATTCAACAACAGCTTTATTTTTATGTGGAAAGGGTCTTGCATACAATAGTGAAAAAAACAAAACAACAAAAAAAAATCTTTGCTTAAATTCATGCTGTTCTTAAAACTAGCTCTATTGATTGTACATCGTCACAGATTTTAGTTAACAATTTTATTTTGTATTCTTGCAGTTTTAAGTGGATGCTAACATTAGGGACATAATGTTTTTATGGCCCTGTTGCAGATCTTCTGAACTATGCACACTTGTGCTTTTTTTTGTAAGTTTGGACCAACTTTTATGTAAACAACCTCCCCCTTCCCTCACCCCTCCAGTTTTACAACAATCAGAAAGGGCACTGATTTATTTGGTATTTTCTTTTTACAAAGCTACCTTTAGTCAAAGGTCACTGTCAGTCTTTGCACCTGCTTTCAGTGTTATTGTGAAAGGTGTACTTTGTGCTCATTTCAGAAAATAAAACACAACCTTTCTCTTGATGCAAGTTTTATATAAAAAAAATGGTCAACATTATTTTTGTTTTGTTTTTTTCAGGTTACCATAACACAGGAAAATTCACTCAAATGTAATAGTGGTTTTTATATGAAAACTATGGGTAGGGTGGGGAGGGGTTGAGTAAGTGCCTTAACAGGTAAGCTTAAGGTCTGCGGATGAAATTAGCCTTCACACCACTGTCTTTCTAAGGGAGTCTGCACTGTGCTGAAGGGGCAGGGAGCTTCTCCGCTTTTAGGAGTTGCTTGGTCAGTTGTTAGGTCCATTCCCTCTGCCTGTCACACTGTCCTTTTCTGCCTGTCTTTTGGCTGTGTTAACTTTCACTGTTACCTTCTCTTGGTAGGGATGTAAGAGGAAAAGAAAGGGAGAACTCAGAACCTTTTGTTACTTCTGGGAAGTACTAAACATTTTTTTTGAACAATTAAGTGGTTGAAAGGTAGCTGAGTGAGAATTTTAGAGTTCTCCTTTCTTTCTGGCTGCCATACTGACCCAGTTTCTATTTGGAGGGCAGGAGTTTTGTAGCAAGTATGTATGATTCATAAAATAAACACATATGATACATAATAAATGTATTAAAGTCCACAGAAGGAGGGTGGTAAACACCATAAGTTATATAATTTTAAGAAAATGTCAACTTAAGCAGAAACATGTCCTAGATTTAATTTAGTAAAGCAAACAGAAAACCTTCCCTCTTCCTTTCAGTTTTGTGAGATTGACTCTAACTTCTGCCGGGTTAGAGCAGTGCTGTTCAATTAGAATCAACCAAGAAAGAACAACTCTAATGCTGTCAAATCTCACTGTGTTATACGTTCACACAAAAAAACTATATTTCTGGAAAGGAACCAAAGGTAAATAGCCAGCATCTCCTTCATCATTAATAGATTACAGACTTTGGGAAACAGTGTGCCAACTGACAATTGCAATTGTTCTAGTACTTTTTCCATTGGAATATTAAATAGGGAAGAATTGTTATGGAAAGCCAGTTTAGCTTCATGCCCATTATATGATTTGTGACCCTGCATTTACAAACATTCAGGAAACATTATTGTTTGTTGACAGAATATTTTAAAGATAATTTTCTAGTTTATGCCTATTAAAAATGAGTTTTCAGTTGACCATTTTATTTTTTGATGGTATTTTGTTGGTGAAAGAAAAAAATTAATGGAAGAAAAAATATTTTACTTTTATTTGAATACAGAGTACTAACAACTTAATAAAACAGTAGAGGAAGTGAAGAAATGTTTTGAAATTTAGCAAAATAAGAGTATTCAAGTCTGAAATTTTAATATGGTGAGTCCTAGAGCTTTAGACTTTCCTATAAGTGACAGTATCTAAATTATTAGTCACATTTGGTACATCTGCTGGCCATAAGCAGCTAACCTAAAATTGAAACTATTTATGTGACATGAATAGTCTGTGTTTTAAAAATTAAATATTTTATATAAAATTGACTTGTGTTTGGATAGTTTTTCTAATTAAACATTTCAGATATATATCCATGTTGGGAGAGTGGCTGGGAAGTCAGGGAAATTATTGGCTTTGAAATAGAAAATTGGAATTATTTCTTCTAATAATGTGTGTTTTCTAAGACCGTGTAACTATATCCTATGTTTAAGAAAAGGGGATGCCAATTAAACCATAGTAAAGAGAGGCCAGTGATTGCAGGACAGTCCAGACTCAGGATGGTGTTACATGAAAAGATGTCTCACAACGTGTTGACACATCAATGAAGTATTAATCAGTGCTGAGAGGTGGTAATTCAGTTTGGTGAGTTTGGTTTAAGAACAGAACTGCGAAATCACTAGTTAACTTAAAGTCTGTATTTTGAGTAAGATTTAAAGTAATAAAATTCTAAGTGGGTAGAATCAAGTCACATTGCAGATAAGAAAATGAACATAAGATTGACCTATGAAAAAACAGTCTTCCTATGAAGTTTTTTTTTTTTCCTTCTTTTTCTTCTTGAGACAGGGTTTCTCTGTATAGCCCTGGCTGTCCTGGAACTCACTTTACAGACCAGGCTGGCCTCGAACTCAGAAATCCGCCTGCCTCTGCCTCCTGAGTGCTGGGATTAAAGGCGTGCGCCACCACGCCCAGCTCCCCTATGAAGTTTTTATGCCTCACAGTTTTTCCTGCATGAAAAATGCGGTACGTCTCAAATCTTTGTTACCTGTTGGTAAACTGAAAATTTAAAGGAATAATTCTAGGGAGTTAATTGATGAAGTGGTTTGTGGGATGTGATAGTTTAACAGCTTCCGCTTCTGTTAGCAAATACATACTCAGTGACTTATCAACGAGGGTATTTAACCACAT
The DNA here is from genome assembly GCF_900095145.1 of Mus pahari. Classification (NCBI taxonomy): domain Eukaryota; kingdom Metazoa; phylum Chordata; class Mammalia; order Rodentia; family Muridae; genus Mus; species Mus pahari. Next base: position 21,153,693 of record NC_034605.1, on the reverse strand, counting down.
ATAGATGAGGCTGGCAGAATTTCTTGTTTGTTAATGTCTAGCTTGTCTATTCAAACAAATGTTTGCATATTCTATGCTTAAGTGAATATAAATGGAAATTTGAACGGAGAAATAAGGCTCCATGAGGAAACAAAACCAGAGAATTCACCAATGGAAACAAACTTACTTAAATATTGTTAGTTCATAAGAATTACAAAGGTTTGAGAGAAACGTGTTTGTCTGTGAGGTTTTGGTGAATTTGTTATGAGTCCACTCCTGCTCTGATTATTTTTCACACTAGGTGGTTGTTTGAAGTGGAACTTAAATATAGGTTTGAATATACTGTCTGGGATATGGCTTTGGTATTTTAAAGCTGAACCAGACCTACTTGTAACCCCAAATGGAATGATTAACCCCCACAGTACAGCTGAAGAAAGGTTTAGAGATTGCCCCGATTTGTTTTTGATAGCTGGATTGCTTATGTGGTTTTTGTACACNACATGTAATTCTGCAGTAAACACTTTTAAAATTTTATTGCTTTTTCTTGGGTCTTCATGTAGCTCAGGCTGGCCTTGTACTCACTGGCTCCTAATTCTCCCAACTGTTAGGATTACAGGGACCTATTACCATGCCTATGCAATACCAACTTATGACTAGGAAAACTGTTAATAATTTGGACTAATAGTAACTTTTCAAGGGCTAGAGCTAGCTCAGTGAATATTTGCCTAGCATGTATAACACCCAGGTTTAATCCCTAACACACTCAAAAATCCTAAAAACTTGTATGCCAGGCACACTGCATTCCTAACACTTGAGAGGCAGAGGCAAGAAGTTTGAGGCTAGGGTGTTTTACCTATTGAGATTGGAGGCCAGCCAGAGTTAGTGACACCTGTTTGAACAAGCAAAAACAAGAAAAGCCTGTTTCTGACTATAGAAAAAAACAGAAAAAAATTCACTTAGGAAACAAGAAGGTGGCAGCAGATGCATTTCATATTTGCAGTTACTAAAAGGTGCTTGTGTATTTTCTACAGGCCACATTCAGTAATTGTGAGACCAAGTCATTAAAATGTCATTTCCGGTTAGCACCGTATTCAGATAGTTCTCTCATTAGAAATCATTTTATAAGCCTGCCATTTACCAAAGGCCTTCTCCAGCGATTTTTCTTAGATTACTAGAAGTTACTAATAGTAAGCTATTTCATGGTCACCTGAAGATGGAAGCAAACAAAATTTTGATCATAGTAGTAAGGGTATACTATAGGTCTCAACTCACTGTAAGTTTCTAGTTCTCATTCTATTAAAATGGGGACACGCAGTAAATCATCTCTTACCGCCCCCCACCGCATCAGCTTGTTATAAGGTAGAAGACTTATTTATTATTACATGTAAGTACCCTCTAGCTGACTCAGACACACCAGAAGAGGGCATCAGATCTTATTACCGGTGGTTGTGAGCCACCATGTACCATGTGGTTGCTGGGATTTGAACTTAGGACCTTCGGAAGTGCAATCAGTGTTCTTACCCGCTGAGCCATCTCACCAGCCCCAAGGTATTACATTCTTTTGCAAGAATTTTAAAATGTTATCATACATCGGGTTTAATGTAAAGACCATTTGTTTTTAAGAGGGGAAAAGAAAAGTGGCATTTGATAGTCAATAAATAAGCTTCTGTAAGAATTCCAGGGCACCTTTAAAGTTGTATTTTCTTTTGTGTATATTCAAAGCAGACTCTTTAGAAAAGGCCACTCATGATTTACTGTGCCATGTATTATTTTTTGTGTGGTGATGGGGAAGGGTGTTGGTTGTTGCACAAAGCTTAGAACTTTATGCTTTCCCCTTTCATAGAGTTGTCTTTAGGAGTAAGAACACAGAAAGGGGTTTTTGGGTTTTTTTTTATGTTTGTAAGGTGACAGTCTTTTAAATTTGTGTTTCTTTAATTACTAGTGAATTTCATTACTTTATTTGGTAGTCTGACTTGTCTAAAGTTTTATTTCTATCGTTTTGAAGGTAGCCCTTGGTGACCTATGTGTCTTCCAAAGTACCTGTCTTTGGATGTCTTGTTATACAAAATTTTGAATGTTTTCTGTAGTTAATAATCTTTTCCTTGTGGTTTGTCTTTAGAGACTCTTGGTATTCCAGGAGTATATATGGAGTTCTGTTTCTACCCATACCTAGAATTTATTTTGTTAGATACAGTGAGGCAATGATTCAGTTTGATGTCTATTTCTGAAGCCTATACTTAGTTATATCAACAGCATCTGTTGACCAGTTTGTTCTCTCCTACTTTTAAATATCTCCTGAGGTTTCTGTGATGTCCCATCTTGATATTTCTGTCCTGTGTGCATGTTATTTTTTTAGACTGTGTACATGTTTTTGTTTTTAGACTGGACGTTGAATTCAGAGGCCTGCACATTAGGAAAGTGCTTTTCATGGAACTTGTGTTTGGGTTTTTTATTATTATATTTCCACTTCTTAGCAAAATCCAAAACCTGTTTGGATAATTTGTTACAGGACAGAGCTTCAAAACTTTACTAGCTAGGGATATAGCGTATTTGATGGAGCATACCTGAAGCTCCAGCTTTGATCCTGATCTCTGGCATGAAATGTATGTGGTGGTGCACAACTATAACCTTAGTGTTTGTTAGGTGGAGGCAGGAGGATCAGAAGTTCAGTGTTACCCAGCAACACTTTGAGTTCCTGAGGCCATCTTGGGCTACATAAAGACTGCATTTAAGCAAAACAAAGAGAACTTTAAATTTCTCACCTTTTCTGTTTTCTGTTCCTGTCTCTCCATGTCATTTTACCCATTAGCCATTTTAGTTGAAAATATACTTAGTCAAACTTTGTTAAGGTGAGCTTGGCATTTAGAAGGTAAGATGGTATTTTGTTACGTTCCTTGTAAATTGCAAATTTTTATTTGTTGTTCAGTATACTAATTTTTTTTTCAGATTGTATTTTGTTGCTTTTAGAAATGACTTGTAAGTATTGTGAGGTTTTGGGTATTAGCACATGGGTGCAGGTGCCCACAGAGGCCAGCTGTTGGATTGCCTTGGAGGTACAGGCAGTTGTGAGCTTCCCAGTTGTGAGCTGTCTGGTGTTAGTGTTGGGAATAAAATTTGGGTCCTCTGCAAGAGTAGTACTTATTCATAACCACTGATCATCTCCCCAGGCCCATTATTGTAACATTTTAAGCATGACTCTTTATAGGAAAGTGACTATTTAAAAATAAAAATCTAGCCATATTGCCTAGTTATTTTAATAGTTTATAGAGTTGATTTATCTTTTCTGATTTTATGAATGTCTAACTTTTTTAGAGTTTTAGACTTCATGGATAAACAGATTAGGGATGAACTACTTAATGTGTTAGTAATAGGATCAGATTAAAAATTTTAACTATGTTCATATAGATTCTCTCCTTTAATATACACTACATGTCCTAATAGATAACAACTAATAAGATATAAGCCATCCATTTAAAAATTTAATATTGCTATGTACTATTGACTAAATACTTAGGATTCTGTATCTGTGTTTAACTCAGCCAGGCATTGATTAGCATGTTCATTGACAGAATAACAACTGGAAAGCTGTTTTATTTAAACTATATGTCCCAAGAATTAACTGTTGATTAAAGAAGTTAAAGCCGCTTTATTTCTAACTTGACAATCTTGTTTCCTTGAAAGTAATTCTTTTAGTTTTCCTCTTTCCATGTGTATTCTTCACTTGGGCAGGGTTCTGTTTCTAACCTAAATCTTGGGAAATTTTCCTTTTCTGAAAATTTATATATTCTGCAATGTATCTGAATGAACATTTAGCATCATGAGGATACACTTAATATCTGTTTTTAAGCATATTATTAATATCCTCTGGGGTGTTTTAGGGGTAGATCTATTCTTTCTTGTTCTTTTAAGTTGTGTTTGCCCAGGCTACTCTTGAACTATAAGCTCCAATAACCCTAACTTAAACTCTAGGTGAGCTGGGACTTCTTGTTTGTCATTTTTTTTTCCTTGTTCTTATTTTCTTTGTTAAATTCCCCATTCTGCTTCCATTCTCTCGCTATAAACTATTCTATCTATAGTTTATTTTCTAAGTATTCCACTATTTGGTTTTGGTGTTTATTCAATTTCATATTTCCTACTTTGTTGAGTAATAATTCTATTCAACTTTGAAAGGGGGCATTTTAATGTTTAAAACCACTGATTACTTCTTTGACTTGATCATATTGTTTAAAATTACTGTATTTTCACTTGTTCATTTCTAAAACACTGGTGAGATCCCCTGTATTTTTGTTTTCTGTTTCCCTTATATATTCATATATACTAAGTTATTGGGCACATAAATGTTTATAGTATCTATTCACCATTTAAACATGAATTATAGATTCTGTTTTAGTATGCCCCTATTACTGGTCTTCTGTTTGGTTTGTGCTGTCCGCCAAGTTGTTTTGAGACTAGGTCTATATGGGCAGGAATGGTCTTGTACACAGTGATCTTACTGTGTCAAGCCTCCCATGTGCTGGGATTATTTGTGCCACATGCCTTGACACTCCATCTTTTTGTGTATCTATGGTTACTGCTTTAAAATATATTTTATTTTTTTTAACTCTGTGTGACTCTTTGTGGATATGTGAATGTGAATGCAAGTGCCAGTGTCTTAGAAGAAGGCACCTTGGAGCTGGAATCACAAGGTGCTGGGAACAAAGCTTGGATCCTAAGAGCAGTATGTGCTCAGACTACTGAACTCTCAATCACCTTTGTTTTGTTTAAATCTTTTCTGAGATTATTTTCAAATTATATTTTAGTGCCTTCTGTTGACATCAAATTTAAAAATTTTAACAGATTTTTCCAGCTACATTTTCCTTTTTGAAATGTAATTTTTGTTGGTGCTAAAAACTGAACTTGGCCTTGTGAATGCTAATGAAGTATTCTGTCACTGAGAGAAGTTCATCTATCTTGAGTGAATGACATAAAGAATAAAAAATGTATTTTTTGAGCCTGGAAGTGATGGTGCAAACCTTTAGTCCCAGCATTTGGAAGGCAGAGACAGACAGATCTAAGTTCAAGGCCAGCCAGGTCTACAATGCGAGTTTCAGGACAGCCAGGACTACACAAAAAAACTGACGCTATAAACAGACAAAAAATATTGCATAGGATACTATATAAAAAATTAAATATATCCACTTTTATTACAGCATACTTGCTCCCCATTCATTTTGTAGTAAAATTCACAAGTTTTAGAAACAATTTTTAAACAGATGTTTCTGTTCTTATATACCTTTAGCCATTTCTAGAACAATTCTGCAGTTATATTTAGGGTGGAATATTAAATAAGCTTCTTTAAGTTCAAGAATGGGTTTTGCTATTCATATAACCAACATTTTGTAGCAAGTTTGTTACACAAGAAAGAAAAATGGCAAGGAGGAGGAAAGAGTGGTGTTTAGTGCCAGATAGGACTGTAAGACAAATAGGAGTCAGAGAGTCAGAACTGTTAGCATTATAGAAAACTTACTGAGTTACCAGAAACATGCAAAAGACCAAGCAACCATGAATGAGATCTCTACGAGCAGTTTGCTTTCTGTGGGTTGGTAAGATGGCTCAGTACACAGACACACTTGTCACGAAGCCTGATTTGAGATCTATGGAAGCACAGGAGGGAGAGTGCCAACTCCTACATGGTGTCCTCCAACCCCCCACACGTGCACACAAGTTAACTTAAACTCAGCATAATTTACTGTTACTATGGGAAAAACTGAAATGATTATCTATTTCAGTAGGGCAAAACATTAAGATACTAAACAAAAAAAGAATGCATTTTGACCAAGCAATTCCTGTGGACCATCCCTGTACTGATACATGTATTATTCATTCATTAAGTGAAAAATACAAATGTGACTCAGTTACAATTCCTGTTGCTGTGATGATAATCTGGCAAAAGCAATTTCAGAAAAGATTCATTTGGGCTTAGAATTTAGGGTGGAGTCCATCATGGCAGAGAAGTCAGGAAGCAGGGACTCAAAAGAGCTGGTCACACTTCATCTATGGGAAGAAAGCAATGTATTCTTGTGTCCAGTAACGAACCGCTTTTTATAAAAGAGGATTTTTGCATAGGAAATTGTACCACTGAAGAGAACAAGTCTACCCACCACAATGAACCCAATCAAGATAATTTCCCATAGCCATGCCCAGAGGCCCATCCCCCAAGCGATTCTAGATCTCATCAAATTGGCATTTGGTTGTAACCATGACAACATATTAAATAATTCATCTGTGAGAGAAATACAGTAAATATAAAGTAGCATAACCCCATTTAACTAGGCAGAGTGTCTACCATACAGAATGCCTTTGATCTGTTGGGGGGACAGGGCGGGCCTTACACATGCATAAAGAGATTTGAAAATTCAAAACTATCATTAGTAATCAACTAGCAAAATGATTAAATACTAGCTTTACCATTTATTAATCTGTACATGGCCTTAGGCAGTTTATTGCAACTGTATTTCTTAAAATTTTATTAGAAAAATGGCCGTAAAATCTTTATTTTGTTCTGAGGACTAAGTTTGTTATAGTGTCTAGTGTAAAGTGACATTTTTTTGATGCCCTTCAGAAAAAAGATCTGTATATGAGAGTGGGTAAGGAATCTTGTTTCTTTCTTGTTGATAATTTTTATTTTAATTAAAACATTTTTAGTTTAGAAGATGTAGAGTTCTCAATATTCATTATTGAGGCTTTCTTTAGAGTATAAATCTTTTAAATACTTTCCAAGTTCTATCTTATTCTGAAAGAGATCAATGGAGAACACTAGAGTGAATGTAGCCTGTGTATTTCCTGTCATTTCAACACTGGTTTTTACCCTTTATCCTCGACTGGGAGAGCTAGTTATCTAGTTGTGTATTTGCTGGGAGGAACCAGTATAAATGCTGCAGTATTAGAACCTTTTTGCCACGGTGGTTTTCTCAGGCTGTATAAATGCTGCAGTACTAGAACTTTTCTGCCACAGTGGCTTTCTCTGGCTGTAAAAAATGCTCCAGTATTAGACCTTTTGCCACAGTGATTTTCTCGGGCTGTATAAATGCTGCAGAATTAGACCCTTTTTGCCACAGTGGTTTTCTCAGGCTGTATAAATGCTGCTGCAGTATTAGACCCTTTCTGCCACAGGGGTTTTCTCAGGCTGTTTGCATGTTTCCTCCCTGAAGAATACCTATCATAAGCCGGTTTTATTTCTACGTAATTAAGAATTTTAACATCCTCACCAGCAGCAGGCCTTGCTCCTGCCCAGTCAGTTCCCCTGAAATGAGTACCACCACTAACTTCTAATTTCTTAGGTTGTTTTATAATAATAGAGCTAGATTGTGCTTTCTCAATACCTTCAATAAATTGGATTAAAAATATACACAGGTGTGCTGGAGAGATGGCTCAGGAGTTTAGAGCACTGACTGCTCTTCCAAAGGTTCTGAGTTCAATTCCTAGCACCCACATGGTAGCTCACAACCATTTGTAATGAGATGTGATGTGCTCTTCTGTGTGTCTCAAATCACCTACAATGTACTTATATAATATTTTTTACATACATATGCATACATTCATATTCATTTACAGGTTAAAAACTTTGAGAAAAATCTAAGTCCTATCTGTTAAAATGTCAGCATATGAAACAAATCTTTGCAATGCAGGCTGAGAATGTGGTTTATAAATTCTAATAGTTTTATATTCTTAGAGATCGAAGAAAGAAGAAACATGTCCCACCTTCTTTTGTATCCCTGTAAACCTGACACAAAAAAGTCTGGCATGGGATTTGCAGGCCAGTGTCTCTCACATGTGCACTGAAAATAAAGACCACAGAATCCAAAGCTTTAAAAGAAAACAAAAAACTCCAAGTGAGCTGATTGTTTGAAGGATAGAATCTGAATGCCATTGCACCTTTCCGTGTGGTATGTCTGAACAGAATAGTACAAAACAGTTCTTCATATTTCATCTTTGTAACCTATTAGTTACTCTCATCTTTACCAAGATCTGGTTTTTAGGCGATGGGAAACAGGCTTGGATAAGAACAAATTATTCGTAGTCCTTTAATTTTAAGAGACGCCCGATGTTAACTTCATCCCAGTTGGATCACCTATGTCTCCCACTCTGAGGACAATTCAGGTGTTCGTACTTTTTCTTCCTTTTTTCTTCTTTTTTTAAAAGACATTCTCATGTAGCCCAGGTTGCCCTTGAATTCATGATGTAGCTGAGTACAACCTTAGACTTTATTCTCCTGCCTCCACTTCCTGAGTAGGGAGTAGATTCAGATCAAGGGTTTTCTTTTTCCTTCATTTTAGTCAAGTAGTTTACTAACTGAGTGATGCTGTTTTCCCCAGCTAGATAATCTAGCTTTTTAAAAATGGAAAATTTCCACTTGGAGTATAGGTAACAGTCAGAAAAGACTTCTGCTTCTAGCCAGGCCACCTTCAAATGGACAGTTTTCTTGTGGATATCAAGAAACAGCCAATCTATTCTGGCATTTCAACGTTTCCCCTTCACTTCCCTTATTATCGACTTTGTATAGGAACAGGGCTAGTAGCTTAATGTGTAAGGTAGCAATGTGGCCAAACACAAAGATCACTCCATGTTCATTCTGCAAACCTCATGCTTGAGTTTGCTATCTCTCCTCAACAAAATTCTCTATCAGGTCAGCATGTTTGGGGTTGCAAACACCAGAAAACTTAGCGAAAAATTATGCAAGAATCTCTTCTATTGCTAGAGATCAGGTTACAGATTCGGCCCATCAGGACTACTGCTTTTGGTTCAGTTCTTTTTGTAATGCTCCAACCCAGCATAGTAGCAATTCTATCAGAACAAAGCCCTTCTAGGGCAAGAATTATCCAGAAAGGAGCTACACCACCAAAACAACTGATGAAAGCAGGAATGTTATTTCCATAACTTGAGCTAAAGTAATAATGAAAGGTTACCTGTAATAATTATTAAAGCTAAAAGAAAAAAAGGACTAGAAAAACTAAGACCCATGGGACACAATAAACAGCTCCAATCAAAAAGGTGGATAGGCTAAAACCACTATCCTCACCTGAGAAAGCAAGCCAAAACATCCATCTGAGGGGTGCTCCCTTGTACAGCTCACTGCAAAAATTAAACTGGAATAAAGTACAAATGGGGAACTGGCAGATCCTGATACCATGTCAATCTAGCAGGCTACTAGAAGACAAATAGTTGACAAAAATTTCTCAAGAGTGCTGCACATGTCCACAGAAAGCCAAGCAACACGTATACATGATAAAAGATATGTAGTTACAGTGTATCACAATTTCAGAGTTGTATTTTTAAAAGATTTTAAAAATGCATCTGTTTTGTCTGCATTCATCTGCACCATGTGTATGAATGGTGCTTGATTAGTGCAGGTGGTGGCACTGGATCTCCTGGGACTGAACTTAAAAAGAGATGGTGTTAGCTGCCACATGGATGCTAGGAATCAAACTTGACTCCTCTGGAAGCCAACCAGTGCTCATAACTGCTGAGCTATGTCCAGCCCCAGAATTTCACATTTAAAGATCTCCTCCCACCCCCCAATGATTGTTTACAAAAAATCAGACTCCATGTTGATACTGGAAGCTAAAAACATGTTTTCTGCAAAATCTAAGAAAATTACTTTTTTTGCCTTAATGTGTTCAAGTGTTTGGGTTTGAGGAATCAGCTATCTTTTCTTGAAGTGTTCCCTTGGACTTCTGCTTTGGCCAAATCTTCTCTGAGGATACCAACTACTTTTAGCCTTCTCAATTGAGGGCAGTTTCCCAGCCTGTGTAAATATGGAGCCTTCAGTCTTAAGTATGTGTTTGGAATTCTTTAACTTTCAGATCACTCTTTTTTGACTCAAACTATATTAACTCACTCCTTGCTACAGTCATTTCCTGATTCATTCTTTTTCCCCTCCCCAACCCACTCAGAGGCTCCCCTTCATTTTCTTATTGTTTTCACATTCAGTCACCTTTTATGTAGTCTTTCAAAATTTTAATAGGTGCTGCTGAACGATTTCTGTAGATGGTTCAGCAGCTAAGAGCACTGGCTGTCTTCCAGAGGAGTCAAGTCTGATTCCTAGCATCCATGTGGCTCTTAGAGAAGAGTCAGGTTTGATGCTCACCCATGTACTGGCTCAGAACCATCTATAACTATGGTTTCAGGGGATCCGATGACTTCTGGCCTCCAAGGGTACCTGGCACAAATGTGATCTATAGACACACATCCAGGATAAACATGTACCACACTTAAACCAGGACTGCTATAATTACATACTTCTTGCTCACTTCTTGCTATTCCTATGTATCAAACAGACACACCAGGAGGTCATTGGGTCCCTTTGTTTCATCTTCCTTCCAATGTTGCCTATGAGTAAATATACTCTTTACCATCACATATCCTTTTATTTGACATACTGGACACAGGGGTAGCTGTATGGAGTCTCTAGAGCTCAGGCTTCACCCTGAAGATTCTGGAAACAGACTCTACTGCCTTTTCATTATTAATGCCTCCAATTCTTAAGTACTTCCAGTTGTTTCCTTAGATCTTGTTTCCCTGGATCCTCTAGACAAAGCTTAGATTCAGAATCCCCAAATATTGTTTCTGTGCCTGCATTTATTTGGCCATTGTTGGGGAAATTCTGAAGGATGCCAACTAATTTCTCCTCACAAACATTAACCTCCTATATCCTAAAGTTGCCAATGACTGTGTGTACAGTAGTTTATAAATTCTAAAACATGCACATTTTTGTATTTGTTGCTAGGGTTGCTAGGTAGAAAAACCACAATTTGGCCTAACAGCAGATTATTTTCTCACAGTTCTGGCGGCTAGAAGTCCAGGGCTAAGTCAGCAAGAATGGTTTCTTCTGAGGCTAGTCTCATTATGATAGGGGACTATAGCCTATATTGTAAAAGTACATTTGGATTTTATACTGTAGACAGTCATCTGCATATACACCATCTGAAGTATTTCTTAGAGTCTTAGAAAAATCCCAGCTTGTCAAAAAAACCTCCCTCTAGCTCAATTCTCTCTTCTGTAGCACTATTTGTTCCTCAATGAAAGTTCTACAAGAGTGAGCAGCTTTTTATATTGTGCCCATTATCAAGAACTGAACCTGGCACACCTGCTTCTCTATTTAATAAGCAAACACCAACCTGCTTATACAACAGATGTTAAAAAACAAGTGCAAGATGGGAAATGAGTCCTTGGATATCAAATTAGCATAAAACCAGAATAAAACTGCACAGAATTAATCAAAGAAATCCAATATACTTTATAAGAATAAGATGTAGGTTGCCAAGGACACATTCACCTAGAAGAAAAGTAGTTAATAAAAATCCCATATAGCCCACTTCAGATCTAGTCATATGACCAACACATAGACAAAAGGAGTTCTCTCAGATATAACCAGACTAGCTGATTAGAAAATTCACTTTTCAATTTGGGCAATCAGTATGCAGTTCAAACAGTATTATTCTAATCTTACTATCTTAATGGAAATTTTTTTACTTTCAAATTTAATGATTCTTTTCTATCGCTGTATAATGGTGTTGGTGGAACTAGTTAGATATATATTAATAGTGGCTCATGGACAGCTGTTTATTTAGACCTGAAAAAGCAAATCATATAGAGGCTTTTGGATTCCAGTTTCAACTTGTCTCCCTAAGGAATCTCACTATGTAGCTTTAAGGCCTGGGGATACTCGATGGTAAGTGCAATTTTAGACTGGGGCAGAAAAAGATTATGAACCTCATTATTATTTAAATATAAGACAGGAAGGAGAGATGCACAGGTGAAAGTGAGACAAGAGAACTAGGGCCACAAAACAAATGTCAAGGTCAGGAGACCTTGCAGACAATTTGTACAGCTGGTTCTTTACCTTTGGTGGTTCTGGGGTCAAATTCTGGTTGCCAGGCCTGTGCATAGCATATTTACCCACTGAACTTTGAAAAAAATCTAATGTGTTTAGTACCCTTGCTTTTGACAAGTACCTCTGTACTATCTTTGCAACTCCTCTGCAAATGTTACAAAGTAGAGGGTATGTATAAAAAGATGCCTATGAAACAGTTTTTCATCTGTAGCACTATCTTTCCTCAGCTTTCTACTGAGAAACCACATGGCTCACTAAACTTAAATGTCTCTGTGGTGCAGAATAGCGCCCCTGCACTTCTGCTACTTTGGAGGCTACAGGAACCTGGTCAAACCTAGGTTTGACTTACTGAGCAATATCACAGTTTGTTAGTTACAGATTAGAGAATGCACATTTGACACAGAGCCAGCAAGATGCAAAACTAAGGAACTTGAATTTCTCCTTTCCATTAGGTTGCTGAGGGAAGTTTTATCAGTCTTACTGTCTTCAGGAGGGAAGAGTCTATTGGAAAACAAGATCAAAGCAGGCGAGCATGCAACCACCACCACAAGAGAAACAGAGTTGATAACATCACCTGGACTTACAGTGGATAGTTGGTATTTAAGTAAAACTAAGTTGGACTTTTCTGAATGTTACAACCTGAAGAATTCTGAACAGTACACAAATTTATACAGTGTAAAACTATGCATATAAAATCTTTGGAATTATTTAATCTGAAATAGAATGGGGTTATAGCAGCTATTGAAACAATCACAGTTCTTATATTTCCCATTTATTTGACCATCCACTGAGCCATCTCGCTGAACCATTTTTCTGAACTGCTTATTAGGAATATAACTTCTATCATCAAAAAACAGCAGATGTGGCTGGAGATGGCTTAGCAGTTATGAACAGTAGCCGCTCTTCCAGGGGACAACTGACAGCATCAACATAGTGGCCCACAACTCTTATTCCAGGGGATCCAATGCTCTCTTCTGGCTTCAGCTGGCACTACACAATGGCCAGCATGTCATCAATATTTTCTTTTTGACATTATAACAGGTATATAATGGTAAACTGTTTTTAAAGTGTTTTCTCCTAGCCCATGCATGGCTTGACCTCTAATTCTGTTTGAGACAGACTGCTTATGTAGCCCTGGTTGGAAACTAGACATGTAGAGCAGATTGGCCTCAAACTCACAAAGAGCATCCTCCTGCCTCTGCCTTTAGAGGCATGTATTACTATCTCCAACTGTCTCATTTTCTTAAGCATCTTTGACTGAGCAGACTATTTTTTTTCCTTTTGTTCTTTTTTTTTTTTTTTTTGAGACAGGGTTTCTCTGTATATAGCTTTGGCTATCCTGGAACTCACTTTGTTGACCAGGTTGGCCTTAAACTCATAGAAATCTGCCTGCTTCTGCCTCGTGAGTGCTGGGATTAAAGGCATGTGTCACCACCACCCAGATGGAACAGATATTTCTGTGAGGTCCAACTTCCAATTCTCTTTTATGAATCAGGCTTTGGTGTTTATTTTAAAGTCAACACCAATCCAAAGGTCAACCAAATTTTCTTTCCTCCTCTTCTTCCTTCTTCTTGTAAACAGTAACAGGTAGACTGAAGAGAGAAAAAGTTGTTTGACAATCTCATACATGGTATACAATATCTTGGTTTTATCCATCCCCTGCTAGCTTCCATCAGCTTCACCCATCTCTTATCTTCAAGTCTATTAAAAGTTGTTTTTCTTTTAATTCACTAAGTCCAATTATGCATACTTGGGTGAAGTCTTCCACTGAGATTTGGGGAACCTTCTAAATCCTGCCCCTCAAAGAAGTGACTTTTCAAAGTTTTGTACTTTGTATCCCCCATTATTGTTATCTATAATTTTACTCCTTCATTAGTCATCAACTGTCATTAGCCCCTCTGCAAAATTTAAGTACCCAGAGCCCTCCCCACTCTCCCCCAGCTGGAATTTTAGTGCATGGAGATTATGTGTGTGTATACACACACACACACACACATTGCATGCAGTGCTGGTGGAGGCCAGCAGAGGATTTAGGGTCCCATGGGATTGGAAAAACATCTGGTTATAAGCCACATAGTTGCGGGGAAAAGAATCCCAGTGATGGTGTGGAAGAGCAACTTGTGCTCTACCAGTGAGCCTTCTCTCCAGCTCCAATGCTAGAACTTTAAATTCTTGATCTTACATTGGTATCCACACTGTGATAAATTCATGCACGCACCAGCTATGCCATGTACAGAGGTCAGTATCTCACACTCTCCTTCCGTTCTGATTTTAAATTCTTTCTCCCCCATTTTCCTCAGTGTTCTCTCGAGTCTTGGGAACTTGGTTGATAATATACATATTCCATCTATAACTGATAAGTAGTCACAGTCCCTTATTCTCACAGTTCCTTATTGAATCTCTACATTAACCTCTACTCTGCAAAAAGAAGCTTCTCTGACCATATTTAAGAATAGCACATATCTGTTGGTATCAGAAGCTGGGCGAATAAGCAAAACTTGGGGCAGAATGCTTAAGATCTCTGGTTTTCTTTTAAGACTTGTTGAATTTCATGTGTATATGCCTGCATGAGTGTATGACCCGCTAAAGCAGTGTGGGTTTTCTACATGTGGGTTGCAACCACTTTGGGAGGATCAACTGACCCTTTCATGGGAGCTACATATCAGATATCCTGTATATCAGATATTTACATTACAATTCACAACTAGCAAACTTACAGTTATAAAGTAGCCATGAAATAATTTTATGTTGGGGGGGTAGTCACCACATGAGAAACTGTATTCAAGGGTTGCAGCATTAGGAAGGTTGAGAACCCACTATTCTACAGTTACAGATGGTTGTGGGTTGTTATATACATGCTGGAAATGAAGCCCACATTTGTGAGAGCAGTCAGTGCTCTTAACTGCTGAGCCATCTCTCCAGCCCCTCATATTCCCTGTTATTCTCTTTTATAGGTTCATGTTCTGTTGAACTCACTATTCTAAGTCTTTTGATTTCACAATTAAACTTCAGATTCAATGGGGCCAGTAATGTGGCTTGAACAGGTGAAGAAGGCTGCCTTCAAGGCAGATAATCCCAGTTGGAACCCACATAGGAGAGAATCAAGTCCCCCAAGTTGTCCTCTAACCTCTATATTTGCACCATGGCACATGTATGAATCCCAGATTAAATAAGTATCCTTGATTTTAAAAGTTAGGATCCATTTATCCATATACACAAAGCAACTTGCTAGGAATAGTAAAAATATGAAACTGGTCTGTCTAGGTCTTTACCAAATGAAGAATGGCTAAAGAAACTGTGACATATACATACTAGCAAGATATTTATTCAGTCACAAAACCCTATGAAATCCTGTCATTTGTGGCAAAATGGGTGAGCCTGGATAACTTTTTGGACTTTTTTGGACAGAGCCAAGCTGGCCTCAAACTTTGAGATACAACTGTCTCTGCTTTCCAGGTGCTGGGATTAACCACCACACCCAGTCTTTTGAATGGCATTAAGTAGTGAAATAAAGAAAGCATAAATACTGTATTCTCATTTAGATGTAGAATTTTAAAAGGGTCATCACAGCTGGGAAGGACATCTAGGAGACAAATGGGGTAATGATGGCTAAGAAAACAGAAATGCACCTGGGCGGGAAGAGTAACTTCTGTGTTCTATAAAAGCACAGTAGGGTGACTATGGCTGTTAACTTCAGGTGATTCACTTGAAAACTAGTGTTTAAAATAAGGGGGAAAAAAAAAAAGTCATTAAACCAACACTCCCATCTCCTTTACTTGGCAAAACATCTGAATTCTGAACATTTCCATATGAAATGTTAACAGCTGGAGTGAACACATTTTACTCATAGTAAAAAAAATAAATTGTCATACTCCTTTAACCAAGACAGTAAGAAATGTTTGATAGAATTCAAAAAGATTCACTCTTGATAGGGAAGTAGGAAGATATTCTGGAAGAGTATATGGGACTTGAAATATTGTTAGGTTCATTTTTGGAAAGCAAATCTTGCTATGTTTCTTTTGTAAAATGTGATAAAGATTAATAAGGAAATTGCTGTGATCCCTTGATCACAGGCATCTTAAGTTCACTTAATTCTGTAGTTTGGAGAATTAAGGATTTGAATTTGGTTGGATTTTCGTAAATTACCATGCCTACCTATCCCTTGGAACATTAATTACCTCAAAAGAATTCATAATCTCATTTAGAGACAATGCTAATATAGACTATACTCTTGTTTATAACCCATTTCTGAGATGTAAAGGTCTATACATTTTTCTAAAGTTATTCAGCTTTTCTTTCTTGTTTTGTTTTTCTAAGGGTCTCACTATGTAGCTCTGGCTGTCCTGGACTTCACTGTGCAGACCAGGCTGACCTCAAATTTAGAAATTGGCCTGACATCTGAAGGGTTGGTATCAAAGGTGTGTGCCATTAAGATCAGTTCAAGAACCCTTCTCAAAAATATACAGGTGTGGTGGCATACTCCCAGCACTCTGGAAGCCAAGGCAGGCAAATTTCTTTTGAGTTCACAGCTGGCCTGATCTACATAGTGAGTTGCAGGTAAACCAGGGTTACATAGCTTATCTCAATGCAAAAACTAAGCAAAACTCCATCAAAAACCTAATTCTGAATACATGACTAATAGTGTATGCACTTTTACTGAGGACAAAGTTTTTTTTCTTAAAAAGTTAGAGGTTAGATAGACCCCTGAAAGTAGATGTTAATTGAATTTAAAAATGAAACACTAGGTTGTATTTGAATGTCTTCCAAACATGGTACACACGCAACACATAAAACCTTCCCTAACTTCATTATTTTTGCAGTCTTGCTAAATTGCCCAGGCCGGCTCAAACTTACAATCAAGTCAGCTCAGTTTCTGGAGTAGCAGGGATTACAACCATGTAAATTTGTGTCTGGCTTTAATTTTTCATTTTTGCTTAACATACTTTCTAAGAGACTGTTTAGTAATTGTTTTTAAGTGTTATTTTTTATTTATGAAGTTCAGTAAGTATCAAATATAAAATATATGAAAAAAAAAAAACAAGATGTTGAGTACGGACGTTTTCTTTCAAATAGCCACATAACATCACTCTATTAACCCCTTTACATGAGACTAGGCACAGCAATATAACAGCTACAACCAGAATTTGTGTATTAACATTTACATGGTGCCCATTATTTTATAGGCACTATTCTAAAAACTCAGAATATAGGGTTAAATAAAGACAAGTATTATGAATTTCCTCACTTTACATGATAAAACTGGGGTAGCTAGCTAATAACTAGTAGAAAAGTTTCAAAGCTCTGGCTCCAGTGGAGGTTTTATTTGCATACAATCCTTCCAGTGGGTCCCCACCTCAATAACAAATAGTTATGGCTTACCTAGGTGGAATGGCCATTTCACTTTTCTTTTGGAGAATGTTGACAATTTTTTTTAAACAGACTGTACTGTTCAAGACTTGATTTTAAATAACTCAGGAGTACTCCAAGTTTTAGCTCTATTAATCCAGGTATATATACACAGCATCCCTTTCCTTCTACTCCAGCCAGGCAAAGTAAGCTAAAGTTCATAGAACCCTTAGAAATGTGTCCATGAGTCAAGATAATTAGGCCTTACTGTCTCAGTCACAGTAAACTGGCTTCATCATTTGTCTTCTTTGGGATTGATGGAATCAAAAATATATTTATTGTCGTTGTCATGGAAGTCATTTGAGATTACTACTAGTCATTTGTTGTGGTATGGATATATAAATGTCTCCCCAAATGGGTCATGTGTTGAAGGCTTGTCTGGTCACTGGGAAGTGATTAGATTGTTAGGGTATTTACTTCCTAAGTGGATTGATACCTTAGTGGGTCACATGATGCTATTATTGGGAGGTAGAAAAGGTGCTCTAGAAAGGCTCCTCTTGTCCCTGGCCTCCTCCTGTCTTTCTGCAGCTTGGTTGCCAAAGGTGAACAGCTTTTGCCATATCCACAGACATATTTTGACTCACCTCTAGACCACTAATAGATCCAGCTGAACTTCCACCGGAACTTTAGAAACTATGAACCAAAATTCCTTTGTTTTCCTTTGGCATTTTATCACAATGACAAATCAACATACCACCTTCTTTTGCTTCACGAGAAAGTAAGCCTACAATGCTCCAAATATAGAGAAATTTCGGTAGAACACTGAACTGATATATGGTTTATCCTGGCCTTTTGTGGTTAAAGAAGATAAATCATATTAAGTAACTTCCAGTGATTTTAAGTTTCAATATCTTAACAAAAATACAAAAAAATGAATGTAGAACTATTTTCTATTAATATACAGAAAACTGTCTAAGATAACTTACCATTTCATTAAAAAATAGTTTGCCAAACATCTACCCTCAAATTCTAAATGATTATTGAAGCATTGTTTTAGCAATTCTACATATTCACAAAGTCACAATTAGGAAGACAAAAACGTTTTATTTTAAAACATTGAAAAAACAAATGTCTGTTATATTGGAAATGTTAAATATAAAAACTGTGTTCTATGATACACACTCCCAGATAGCTAAATACTGTAAATTGTCCTATCATTTTCTCTAATATCAACACTTGATAAAGTTGGAGATATACCAAAGGTCTGCTAATCATTATTCAAAGTCATCATCTTTGCGTTCAACTCATTTACACAAGTAAAAGTTCTGTCCAAGATGTTCCTGACACATGAGGCTTCCAGTTGAATTTCAGAAATATTAAGAAAAGTATCTTCCTTTTTTGCCTGTGAATGTTTGCGTATTGCTGTACTGTTGACTTATATCCACTACAGATACTGGTTCTAGGCCAGCCCAAGGGTCTTCAAGCATTGAAGGCTTAAAATAACTTTCCAACTCATTAGACATTCTTTTTTCTCTACCACGCCCTGATCCAAATGGTGTAGATGTCCTTGGAGAACCCTTTAGGAAAAAAATCATCAGTTAAAAATAAAAACATCTAATAGAGGTAACTGGTACTTTCTCCTCTAGTTTAATATTAGTGGGGAAATCACATTAAAAGTGTCAATTAAAACCCAATATATTCAGTTGCAAATTTCTTTAATCTAGTGCTTTTAAAAATTACTAAAACCAATTGTATATTTCTCTTTTAAAAATGTCTATCATCTTAAAAACCTTTCAGTTTCTAATGTGATAACCAACCCTGCAGCTATTAACTACAAATAAATTCAGTACAAGGAGTGATTGTATTCACTTTTTCTTGGAAACTTACTTTTTTAACCTGATAGGCTTCAAATTTCTAGAACTTTTATATGGCATGAAAATTTTCTATTCTTATTAACTCCAACTCATAAGGGATTCATATGGGTGAGCATATTCAATTTTGCAAAACGACCTAGATACAAGTGGTTAGCCAAAGGGCTACTTCCTGTCTTGTATTCACTCATGGAGAAGAGGGGGAAGTTTCCTCAATTCCAAATTTTCTATTTTCCCTTCAAGAGAACTTGGAGTAGATATAAATATGGCTTGAAAAACAATGATAATCGTTAAAAAAAAAAAAAGCAAGAATGCAAAAACAAGGGAGGGACATCTGTAGGAAAATGGCAATAGACTACAGTCTAGAGAAGCCATACTACATAATAGGGAATCATTTACTGTCCTCCCCCTAGGAATATTCATTGAAGTGACAAAAAATAAAAAAACAAAACCAAATAAAAACCTCTGGGGGTGGGTGGGATTAGAAATGGAGGATTAAAGAAGTTTGTATACGAATGTGGTATGCTGGCTAAGGGTACAATTTCTGTGGAACAGAACTATAGCTCCGCCACTTATGGTTGTCTTAGATAATTTCTTTACGCCTCAGAATATTCATCTGCAAAACTGGGCCAACGTAGTATCAGAGGATTAAACAATCCACGGAAAGGGAACTTTTCGTAGCACGCCTGCCATCACAGGAAGAGTTCGGCAAACGCTAGCTATTGTCTTTACCTGGGGGTAGGTCTGCTGCTGCCCTGGGGAGTAGCCGAACTGATGCTGGGACCCCGCGGGGGACCTGGAGTAGGAGCCTGGGTAGCCGCCCGGGGACGGAGACCCGAAGCGGGCCCCCGAGAAGTTGCCGCCGTGCCGCGGAGACTGGCTGCTCCCGTACGGCCTAGCCCGGGGCCCGCAGGGCGGAGTGTGGTGCGGACTCCCGTACCCGTCCCGCGGGGAGGGCGGCCGCGGCCCCCCGCCCAGAGCACCCCGGAAGTTATTTCCGCCACCCCAACCTCCTATCCCCGGGCTGGGGTACGGAGGAGTTGGGGGTCGAAAATTCGGTCGGTGCATATCAGGAAACGAAGCCGCAGAGCTCACACGCCGAACGCCGAACGCCGAACGCCTCACCGGAACCTCAGCGAGCAACCGCCAGAAGGAAACTGTGTACTCCTCTATTTATACAGCCTTCCGGCTTCCAGCGGGCTACCGCACCTTAGTTCCGGCTCCACAAAGGTTCCGACCTCACCAAGTTCCTGCAAGAGGGCGGGCAAACAGGTCACTCAATGGGAGAATGGTGGGCGTGTCTGAGAGGAGGAAAGACTAAAGAGGAAACTAAATCCCCGGCCGCAGCGCGAGCACTGTCAGCAACGGCCTTTCGGGAGACCCCCCCGAGTTTAAGAAGACGGAAGCGGAAGAGACGAAACCGGTCATCAGGCCTTATTGGCTGTGCGGGTGGGGGGCCATCGGGCTTGGAGGCTTCCGGGAAGCCAGGCGTGAAGCGTCAGCCCGATTCAGGGGCGGGGCGATGAGCCAAAGAGGGCGGGGCCGAAGGGTGTGAAGCGAGAGACTTAGTCGAACGGGATCGTTCAAGGGGGCGGGGCCGAGTGAGACTTAGGCGGACGCCTGGGCAGAAGCGGAGGGCGTGGCGGGGCGGGGGATGAGTGCGGGGAATACCAGGGGCGGGGCCGGCGGAGGGGGCGGGACCCCCGGAGGGGGCGGGGCTGGCTGAGGGGCCTAAGGTCGAGGAGGGAGGTCGCGGGGCGCTCTCGCAGGGGTGAGGGGCGATGCTGTGGATGCTGGCCAGGGCGGTGGCTTTTCGGAGACCCGGCCGAGGCCTGGCCGGCGGGAGGGGGCTGTGGACCGGCCGCCCGCAGTCAGGTACCTACTGACACTGAGCGCTCAGGCTCCTTGAGGGGAGCGCTCGCGCCTCCCGGGGCGCCCATCGCAGGGCTCACGGCCACGTTCGTGCCCTGCTTCTCTTCTCCACCCCTGCCTTCTTATCCCCCAAGGTTTGGTAATTTAGAAAACAGCACCTCCTGCCAAAAGCTGAGTTTTTAGAAAGCAGACCGCTGCCTTGAAAACTTAAGAGCCTGTAGTAACTAATGCTGGACTTGAGCCCTGCGTTTCCGTTCGTGTAAAAATGACGAGGTTAGGAAGTAGGAACAGAAATTTAAAGGAAAAAAAACCCCACGAATATATACCCAAAACTTAAAAATCTTGTAATTATAAAGAAATGGGATAATTCAAAAATGCCATCTTCATATAAGATACCTGTCTCAGAAATTCCTGTAGAAGATGGAATTTCAAATTTTGTGGTGTTTCCCTAACTCCTTCAGTTACTGAAATCAACTCGGAATTTTAGGACTCATTACATTACATGGATATGTGAGGGGGTTATTGGTTTAGATTTTTTTGTGTGTGTGAGTGTATTGCTTCCGTGTATGCACACGCACCACTTAACATGCCTGATGCCTTTGGAGATCAAAAAAGAATCAGATTTCTTGCAACTGGAGAAAATTATAGTGAGAGCTACCTTGTGAGTGCTGGGAACAGAACCCCTCCCCTTGAAAGAGCAGTAAGTGCTCTTTCTTAACCACTGAGCCATCTCTTCAGCTCCTGGCCTGAGGTTTTCATTCATCCCTAGCATCTTTCTGAAGCATTTTGGCCTTCAGTTTCTGACATCTTCAGTGATACAACTAAAGAGTATCTTCCCAGTTTTATTCTTTATTAATGGAGACATAAACACAAGGGCTTATTTTTTTACTGGGGGGGGGGAGGGATGAGGTTGTTTAATTTTTTCATGCCCCTGCTATATTCTTGGATAATTCAGTTTGACTTTTTTGTTTTGCTTCATTTTGTTGTTTTTGTTTCTTGTTTGGTTTTCTTTTTCTGAGACAAGTTCTCAATATATAACCCAGGCTGGACCACATTTCTTATTTCTGAAGACAAATTGTATAATTAATCATGGAGGGATAAGGTTACCATCAGGATGTAGTGATATAATTAGAGCCTGCGTACTGCAGCTTATCTAACATTTATATTGTTCTTTACTGGCCATAATTTCTGTTTTATCTTTTCTTTGTTTAGCTTAGTATCTAGCAGTTGGGCAGTCACATATATGAATAAATATGTATATTTATTCACACATACATGTCAGTGAGTCAATAATCTGCCTTATGAAGGGAGCTGAGAAGTGGGTTGGTGGGCACCAAAATTACGTTTATTATTTTTATAACTGGCAGAAAATAATGCAGAATTGGGTCTCAGCTTGCCCTATATTAATTATCTTCTCACTTGAATTCTGCTTCTAGAGTGGAACTGAGTCCAGGGCCTTGTGCATGCAAAGTGGGCTCTTTACTCTTGAGCTTCAGTGCATTCCTAGTTCCCAGAATCTCTCCACACAATACACTAAAATCCTGGGAGAAGAAGAAATACAGGGGAAAATTTTGCCAGGTAGATTAAGACAGTGTACTTCCCAGCGCGTTTGAAAGTGTAGACAAGGATTGTCCCAAACTGAATCTTTAATAATTATGTGAAATTCAAGACCCATGTTAATCCCTTTAGAGACTTTTTTCTTTCAAATGAGAAATTTGGCGAGAATAATTAAATAATTTTTTTTAGACTCACCTACAAGATCAGAATTCAGGCTTCTAAATTCTATGGATTTTTTTTCCCTTAGAAATACAATCATTTGAAAAATGAGATAAAAAAGGCATAAAAAGTGGGCAGGCATGGTGACACATGCTTTTAATCCTAGTATTTGGGAGGTGGAGACAAATGGATCTTTGTGAGTATAAGGCTAGCCTCAGCTTTAAACTGAGTTCCAGGATAGCTAGAGCTGTGTGATAGAGGGATTCTGTCTCAAAACCAAAAATTACTGTGTAGCTTCGTTTGGATTTACAGATTATGAATATACTCTTAGCTGGTGAATCATAGCTCTATCTAGGATATCCCTAAGCTTTAGGCTGGAATTTGCAATCTGACTGGCTGAGCTTGTGGGCCCAAGAACCCTATATTGAAAACTTATATAGTGACTTTAGTGAAAGCATGAGAGGAAAGAAGAATTTAGTTGTGCTCCCTGGAACTATAAAAATTAAAGAACTGTACCAATGGCTGTGAATATATAGTAGCTTTCTCATGGAGGGAAAAGGGAATATTCTATTTCTGTTAGCAAATAGACATGGTTCCTGCACAAGGACTGCAGCACAGTGTAGGGATAACCAGCATTAGAAGACAGGAGTACACTACAGTGCTCTCAGAGCAGTTGCTGACAGTGCTTAAGTGTGCTCTGTAGTTATCATTATGTACATAGACATGAGCAATGTCGGAGTTTTCTGTGTCCTTGAGAACTCTGTGGTGATAATGTATTTTGGAGTGTATAGATTAAAGCAAATGAGAGCAACAAGATAAAGAAACGAGAATGAATGTGAGTAGGGTTGGCTTGTTTCTATAAGGTTTTAATGTTTATTTAGGTTACCTAAGGGGTGTTTGTATGGTGTGTCTCTGTGTGTGTGTGTGTGTGTGTGTGTGTGTGTGTGTGTGTTTACAGTGGATAGCAATTTCATTTCTTTTCATATTGCCATATCTCCAAAGCAAACAGCAACAAAAATCTATTTAAGAGCCCAATATATAAAAGCAGAATAATGTTTAAAATGGAGATTGGGGACCCAGAATTCTGCTCACCTTGTATTGTTACTTTGCCATCCTGCAAAGCAACTCTGGGATCCCTTTGAGGAATTCCCAGAACATCCCCAGTTTAGGTAAATGGCAGTAATCAGTGCTTCATGCATTGATACTTTGTTTAGTTTTACTGTCTGCAAGAAGTAAATATTTTCATGTTTCTGTGTTGTTAGGGCTTTCTAAATGGAAACTGGGTCAAAGGACAAGCCATGGAAGTTAAACAATGATTGATTAGATAGTTAGAAGTATGAGTTTATATTTAAAGGGAAATAAGCCAAGAGGCTTGGATGCATTCCCAGGACTGCAAACTCATCGAGGCTTCTGTCCCCCGGAAAGCTATTTGTACCCCATGGGGTAGGATCCCCCCAAAGAGTATTTAAATGTTCCCATTTATCAGAGGAAGGTAGAAGCTGGGCTGTAATCCTGCACAAACTCCTAGATTCATAATTTTGGGGGCCTTTTCTTACAGTTCAACCCCTGTAAAGAATAAGTGTAATAATTTTATTTGTATTATGTTTGTTAACTGTGCGGTATTAAGTGTGGGAATATGGTATATTTCTTGATGTTATTCATCAGAACTGATATCTGCTATAGAAATCTCATGTTTACTCTCAGAAATGTATATATAGATTAAAAGTTTATTATAGAGAAACACTGTTTAAGAGAACATAGTAAGTAATTACTATACATGGAGAATACTTGGGGCATAATCCCTCTTGGGAAAGCATAATCTTTAACTTCATACTTCCTGATGGTTTTCATACTGTTTTCCTTGGAGTGCAGCCTGTTAGTTGTCTCATGTTAAGGACAGTAGGCTACAGAGAAGTGAATGAATATGAGATTAGGTCATTCCTTAATAAGAAGGAGTGAATCTGCTTCTAACACAGTAAATCACTTTAATAATATTTCCACTGACAAAGCAAGACAGATTTAAAGGAACTTTTAAAAAATATTGCTTTGTTAAAGTTTATTCCCTCTATTTTTTTCTTTTCTAAGATGTACTTATTTTATGTGGATTGGTGTTTTGCCTGCATGTACGTCTGTGTGAGAGTGTTGGATCCCCTGGAACTGGAGTTATAGACAGTTGTGATCTGCTATGTGGGTGCTGGTAATTGAATCCTGGTCCTGTGGAAGAGCAGCTAGTACTCCTAACCACTGAGCCATCTCTCTCATTCTTTCTCCCTTTTCATTTCTAAGCATGTGATTAAGCACAAGAGAAACATGTTATACATATTTACTTCTTTCCAGATTAATATGGTTACACCAACAGAAGTCTCCATTGAAATTAATAAAAATCCTTACAGAAATAGTTCTATATGAAGAAATAAAGAGTTGAAAGGTCTAGACGTGAGGTTTGAAGGAACGTTGAGATGGGTTGTTGAGGGTAAGAAGTTTAATAGAAAGGACTATAAATGCCATGAATTGATAGATATCAGCATGGTGGGGGCTCTGGGGAAAGCTTAGAGACAGAAAACATGATGGGCACTCTGTAACAGAATCAGGCTCATGAGGCAGGAGTGGGTGTCTCTTCTTATAGGTCTCTGAGGAAGTATGGGACTTCACAGTACAAGCCTGCAGCCAGGCTCCCTGGCTCCCTAGCAAGAGGCAGAGAGAGACCAGAGCATATGGATGGCCATTACCAGCTTTTGTAAACTCAGTTTCTCGGGTGAGAACATGTAAGTCTATTAGCAGAGATTCACAGACAGTTTCTTAGGGTGAGAGGGATGGGCTGCTACAGGTACTAGTCTGAATATCAGTCTGGGCTGGAGTCTGATTTAGAAGTATGAATCATGTTTTCAAGAAACTAACACTAGACGATTACTTTAAATGAGCAGATGACATTGGAATGTCATTGGAATCTATATCTTTGTAGTCTTCCTATTATAAAATGATACACGTGATTCCATCATTTGAGTGTCTCCTCCAAAACACAAGTAAAAGTTTAATTAGAACTATAATCGTGTTGGCCTTTAAAAGATGTTAGGGTTGAAGACTCAGCCCTCATGATGGGCTAGCATGATTCTAAGTTAGGTATTGCTAGAGTGGTTTGATATAAAAGCAAGCTAACCTTTGTTATCCCTGTTATTGTTGCCCTTTGTCCTCTTGTTTTCTGCCATGGGGAGTGGAGCACAAAGACTACATGGAGGCAGTGTGCGCTCTTGGAAGTCCTAGCTCTTAAATTATGAGAAATAAATCCCCTTTTAAATAAATCACCCAGTCTATAGTTTTTGGTTATAACAGCAGAAAACAAGCAAATACAACACTTTTTGCATAAAATGTAAAGATTACATAAGCAAGAGGAATACTTAACTTTATCCAAGAAGCAACTACTTGATGTTTAAATAGGAAAACCAAACATCAGTTAGTCCTTCTAGGAAACAGAAGAGTTTTAAATGGGCAATCAAATTATAAATGGTATAATCTGGGTCTGTGAAAACTACACCTTTGCATTATGTACTTCTATTAAATATTGACTGGTTAAAAAGGTTATTATTAGTTTTTTGAAATGGATCTTACTGTGGAGCCTTGGGTAGCTTAGAACTTTTGTAGTCTGGTCTCAGATGTACAGGTATCTGTCTGCCTCCGCCTCCTCAGTGCTCGAGTTAAAGGCATCACCATGACTAGCTAAAGGTTAATAGCTTTGCTACCCAAATTTATATAAACCAATAAAAAAGATTAAGGTGCTTTTTGAAATATGAGAAAACAGCCAAGAGGAATTTATAAAAAAGATATGAAAATATTCCATGTATAAACTAACAACAGTAGTATTCAGACAGTAGCATTTTTTTTTTTTTTTTTTTTTTTTTTGGTTTTTCGAGACAGAGTTTCTCTGTGTAGCCTTGGCTGTCCTGGAACTCACTTTGTAGACCAATACACCTGCCTCTGCCTCCTAAATGCTGGGATTAAAGGCGTGCGCCACCGCGCCCCACTCAGACAATAACATTTTAACTGTCAATTTTATAACAGAAACAACCCCCCCAAATTAAGATGTTATTTAGGATTATGTTAGATGATTGAAAACACTATCTTTGTACACTGCTGGTGCCAACATGTATGAATGTAACCTTTCTGGTAGATAATTTGATAATATCTATTAAAAGTTCTAAAGCATTTACCGTGTGAACATGGTTAGGCTACCTCAATGTGAATCTTTTTCCTTAGAAACAAACTCCTTGTTGACTCTCCATTCCCCCAAACTCTAAAGGCCTTGTGAAATGTTAATTTTTACCTTTACCATTTGAAGACGCTGGGAAGATCCATAACCCTTTATACACAAAGTACCTGTACACATCTCTCTCGTTTTTCAGAGTTAGCCACTGAACCAATCAACAAAAACCCTCTATCTCACAGACATCCGTCCCCACACTTCTTCAATGCAGTCCCTTTCCTTTGTATATGCTTCTGAGCTACACATGTGCAATGCTCTGTGAAATAAGGACTTAATATTCTTTTGCATATGATATTTTTGAGAGTTTCATATAACATATTTAAATTATTTTATTTTTGAAATTATGATGTACTTCTATTATGCCCACTTCTATCTTCTCCCTCCAAGCCCTCCCATATAGCCCTCCTTGTTTTTTTCTAATTTATAACTTTTTTTTATTAATTGTTGTTACATATTTGCTCCCCTTCCCTGCTCCTTTACTTTTCCCAGATTGATCTTCTATCTCCAGCCCCTCCCAGCTTTTTTTGGTCTTCTTTCTCTTCCTCCTTCTCTTCTATGTCTCTCCTCCCTCTCTTCCTCTTCTCCTCCTCCCATCTTCTTGCTGTCCTTCTTCTCCCTACCTCTTCCCTCCCTTCTTCTCCCTCCTCCTCTTCCCTTTCTCTTATAACCTCGTGAATACAAATTGTGCTGTGTATTGGTCAGGGTCCTCTAGAGTCTCAGAACTTATGGGTAGTCTCTATATAGTAAAGGAATTTATTGATGACTTACAGTCTGCAGTCCAACTCTCAA
This sequence comes from Mus pahari, assembly GCF_900095145.1. NCBI lineage: Eukaryota > Metazoa > Chordata > Mammalia > Rodentia > Muridae > Mus > Mus pahari. The sequence continues at coordinate 21,125,990 of NC_034605.1, read as the reverse complement.
TGGTCAGTAGCAGCTGTGAATGGAAATCTAAGGATCTAGCAGTTGCTCAGTTCCACACGGCAAGCAGGCGAAGGAGAGAGAGTGAACCTTCCTTCTTCCAATGTCCTTACATAGTCTCTAGCAGAAGGTGTAGCCCAGATTAAAGGTGTGTACCACCACACCTTTAATCCCAGATGACCTTGAACTCAGAGATCTACCTGTCTCAATCTTCTGGAACCCATAGCCACTATGCCTCAAGATCTCCATACCAAGATCCAGGTCAGAAACTTCTATCTCCCAGCCTCCAGATTTAGGGTCACTGATGAGCCTTCCAATTCTAGATTGTAGTTCATTCCAGATATAGTCAAGTTGATATGAGAATCTGCCAATTTCTGAGTATATTTATCCCAATTATACATTCTGGAACTGGGNAAATGACCACAGGATGTGTTTGGGGACCTACTGGACCTACTTGAGTAGGACATCAGTCAAAACTCCATTAATCTCCATAAGCCCCTACTTTAACTGGAGGGCCACAATGTTTCTTGGGATCTCCTGGGATCAGTGTCAACTCAGAACCAGTATCCAGTAGACCCTGGAAAATCTGATTATTTCCTTTTCTCAGTGTACAGTTACCCTTGTAAAAGGCCGTAGGTCCCTCTGGGGAAGAACTGGAGAAAGGGTAACAGCAAAACTTGATGTCTTATCAAGATCCTTCCTCAAGGGAACCTGGCCACCCCTTCATTCAAGGGGTTCTGGATCTGCAAACTGGCTCAAATCTGGAAATTGATTCACTGGCCGAGATTGCCTTTTACCACAATCTAAAGTAGCCTTTCTTTCATTTGTTTGAGAATTTTTCTGCTTATACAGATCAAAGATATGCAGTAGGCTTCCTATCTATTTCGAGCCTGGAAACACCATGATTGATTAGCCAGTACCAAAGGTCCAAACAGTCATACCATTATAAATTTCACGTCTCCTGTGCTGACCATTATGGGCCATGTTATTATAAACATTGTTTTGTCTACACTGTCCATTATAATAACTAGGATCACCTTGTCTCTGGAGATTCAATGCTGCCACCTGGTCCTTGTTACCTCGGGGACCAATTAAACTCATTGAATTTAATTCATCTAATTGAGCAGCAGCATCTCCAACCCTAAGGTCTGGCACAAGGAAAAGGGCAAGAACAAAACTCTTCAAATGTGCTGGAGCCCCTCTCACCAGTTTGTATCTTATAGGGCTGGTGAAGGGCATATCGTCTGGACCTTCCCATTATGGAGAATTAGGTTTTACACAATGTATCCACTCTAACATTACAATTTCCCTAAGTCTTAAAATCCCTTAGTCAACACTAAGCCAAGGGATATCAGGCATCTCCAACTCTTTTTCAGTAAGCCACCTTTTGATAAACACTTAAGCCAACCATTCAAACAAACTTTTGACACCTTTTTCTTTAAACTGTGTGAGCTTCCATATTAAACCTAGAATCTCCACTCAGAGGGCCCATGTCAATAAACTCAGCCTGCTCTAGTTTTATGTTCCTTCCACCATTATCCCACACCCTTAAATCCATTCCTACACATATTCGCCAGGTTTCTGCTTGAATGAATTAGCAAACTCATTAAGCTCCTTAGTAGTGTAATGAATTTCCTCATGAACTACACTTTCTATCTCCCCTCCAGGGGCCTGTTTTACCTTGAGTCTGGTTATAGGTCTAGAAGAAACTATTGGTGGGCCTTGAGAAACATCAGTATAGTCTTGTCTGATGTTTTCTTCAGTGAAAGTCACTGCTGGTTTATCAGACTGTGCAGAATTCATTTCCTCATGTGGGGAAGGCATTTCAAGGGGTGGGGCTGTGAGCACTACTTCCTCAGGTGGGGCAAACCCTTGAGAATCTGAAGATTCAAAATTCTCCGCTTCAACAGGGTCTTCCCACACATCCCCATCCCAAGTTATAGGATCCCATTCTTTGCCAATTAGTGCCCTTACTTTAACTGTTGACACACTCTGAGGTTGAGACTTGAATTTTTGCTGTAGTTCAGCCAACCTTACAATGAGGGTTTCAGTTTGATTTTCTGCAACTTGAACTCTGTGGCTGCTGTAGAAGATTCTCTTCAAGGACACACTTAGCAACTTTTAGATC
>NC_034605.1:21111833-21122945 GCF_900095145.1 Mus pahari | reverse complement strand
TCATTCCAGATACAGTCAAGTTGACAACCTGGAATATCCACTACATGCTGCCTCACACTTACTGTGTGGCACTGGTGCATAGTCAATATAGTAGGGGCCATACCCTTAAAAAAACAAAAACAAAAAACACAGGATTCTCCCTCCCTCAGAAGCCATGAACTCTCAGTAACTCTTCAGCTTAGTATACATGTCTTCCCCACTCCATGATAGAATGTCTGTCTTGCTCTTGTGCAGGTACCCACATCTGCTGTGAGCTCATGAGTGCTTTCATGTCCAGAAGATAGTTTTGCTCTGGCTTTCCTTGACCTCTCACTCTTAAGTCTTTCCATGGCCCCACTTCTCTAGTGGTTCCTGAGACTGTGCCTCTGTGTGTGTGTGTGTACATACATGAACTCCCCACCTTCTCTTTGTGTGTCTCTATGTGTTTGTATAGTAAAGATGGCCCACTTGTGACTGAGGACACTTACTGTTTTCCACTGACACTCTCTTTACTTGATCAGTTGTATCATAGTTCCTAGAGCTGCACTAATGTATGGGCATAGGCATACGAATTTAGAGAGTAATGTGATACTATGTCAATTTAGTATACTAATAGTAGTAGGATCACTTCTTGGGTCTGTTTAAAGGAGCTTCTTGCATTCTGTCGGACTGGAATATCCCATTATTCCACCTCACACGTTCTTTTTTTTCTTTCCTTCATTCTTTCCTCTCCCTTTCTACCTTTTCATTCCCCCTTCTTTCCTTTCTTTTTTCCTTGCAGCATAGAATATTTATCAATTTTTAAATTTACATCAAATCCCTGGCCCACCTCCCCCACTCCTCTGCTCCCAGTTCCTCCCTCTCACCTCCTCTTCCCCCACATCCTCCCTTCTGCTCTTTCTCCTCTGAAAACGGGAGTACTCCCATGGATGTCAACTAACCTTGGCATATCACCTTACAGAAGGACTAGGTGCACCTTCACCTATTGTGGCTAGGCAAGGCAGCCCAGTTAGGAGAAAGGGATCCAAAGGCAGGCAACAGAGTCAGAGCCAGACCCTCCCTTTTTAGGAGTCCCACGTGAAGACTGAGCTACTCAACTGTTAGATGTACAGAGGGCCTAGGTCCATTCCATGCATGCTCTCTGGTTGGTGGTTCAGTCTCTGTGGGTCCTGATGCGCCTAGGTTAGTTGATTCTGTAGGGTTTTTTTGTTTGTTTGTTTTGTTTTTTTGTGGTGTCCTTGATTTCTCTAGCTCCTTCAATCCTTCTCCTCCTCTTTAATGGGATTCCCCAAGTATATAATTGTATAAATTATATATATCATTTAATTTTTTACAGGTACGTTTTTTAGCAAAATTGATTTTAAAATATGCAAAGCAGGACAAAAATTCCTGCAATGTATTTGTGTGTGTGTGTGTGTGTGTGTGTGTGTGTGTTGTGTCTGTGCATGCGCTTCTTCATGTATATATAAGTGGGTGTTGGGAACAGAGGACAACCTGAGGTATCATTAGTCAGGTGCTGTCCTTGACTTTTTTTGTTTTTGTTTTTTGTTTTGTTTTGTTTTGTTTTGAGACAAGATCTCTCAATGCCCTGGCTTGGAACTTTCCAGGGAGGCTTAGTTGGCTTGTGAGTGATCCCCAAAGATTTTCCTGTCTCCACTTGCAATTGGGTGTTGGGATTACAAGTACATGGTACCACTTTGAGCTTAATGTGGCTTCTAGTTACTAAACTGAGGTCTTCATATTTATAAAGCAAACACTTCATCAACTTAGCCCTCTCCCCAGGCCCTCCACAATGGGCACATTTATACCTATGTCTTAGCATACTTGTAAAATGATTTGTTTTGTTTTTCTGTTTGCTTCTTTTTGAGATAGGGTTTCCTATGTATCCCTGGCTGGCCTTGACCTCACAGAGATTCACCTGACTCTGGATCCCAAGTGCCACCACACCTGGCTGTGGAGGTTTTTCTGAGAGTGAATTAAATTCTGTATACAGGAAAACTTAATGGGTGAATATTAGTATTTGAATGTTTTATAGAAACTGCTAGGTTGTTTTCCTAAAAGGTTATCATTCCAAATGATATGAAAGTGTTCCTTTAACCATAACCTTGTGTCTTAGTCAGGGTTTCAGTTCCTGCACAAACATCATGAGCAAGAAGCAAGTTGGGGAGGAAAGGGTTTATTCGGCTTACATTTCCATACTGCTGTTGATCACCAAAGGACTGGAACTCAAGCAGGTCAGGAAGCATGAGCTGATGCAGAGGCCATGGAGGGATGTTCTTTACTGGCTTGCCTCCCCTGGCTTGCTCAGCCTGCTCTCTTATAGAACCCAAGACTACCAGTCCAGAGATGGCACCACCCACAAGGGGACCTCACCCCTTGATCACTAATTGAGAAAATGCCTTACAGCTGGATCTCATGGAGGCATTTCCCCAAATGAAGCTCCTTTCTCTGTGATAACTCCAGCTGTGTCAAGTTGACACAAAATTAGCCAGTACACCTTGTCAACCTTTTAAATGTTCCAAACCTTTTAAATGTTCCAAAGTGGTGAGGTAAAATAATGTTACAATATTCATCTTTTTGATTAGAGAGGAAATTGCTCAAGATAGTTTTTGTTACATTACTGTAAATTTTTACCTTAACTGTTAATTTCCCTTTGTTTCTTCTTACTGATCTCTAAGTTTTATTGTAGAAATCATTTATGTTTTATTCTTAAGAATGCTTTTATCTGTGACTATATCCTCTATCTTCTACTTTTATTCCCAGTATCTTTTACTGCACCACACTATCTCTATCTACCAAGGTATGTATTGCAACTATGAACTATTCCCTTTATGGCTGTTTGAATTTCAATCTTTTTATCTTTATTTTTTTCTTTTTTTGATAAATAAAAGCTTTCCTCAAATAAAAGTGTAAACATTTTCTTTCATTTTTCTAGCACCTTAAGTATTTAAATTGTATTCATATTTAGTTCTTGAATCTATGCAGAATTTAATAAATTAATAAGAACAGGCACAGTGCCTTTTTTCTATGTGTATAATCAGTTTTCCCAACTATATCTTCAATATTTTAACATTACTCAGTCAACTGAAATTTCTTCATTGTGTAATATTTCATTTTCTTATACTTGCTTCCCTATTCATTGATTTATTCACTTGTCTGCTCTGTTTGTTTGTCTGTTTGTTTTCAGGACAGGGTTCTTCGTGTAGCCATGGATGTCCTGGAACTCACTCTGTAGACCAGGCTGGCTTCAATTTCAGAGAGCATCCTGCCTATGCCTCCTGAGTGCTGGGATTAAAGTCCTGGTTTCACTTGTCTGTTATTGATATAGTATGTTGTGTGATCTCTTAGCCTAATTATCCTTCCCTAACCTCATAATTTTCCTGACTGTCCTTGATCATGCATTCATCAAAATGAATTTTAAAATAAATGTATTAATTATTCTCTTTGTTTCTTTTTCTGGTAGTGAGATGTTTATGTATTTTTGGTGTGCTTTAGTGACAGGGTTTCCCTTTGTATCCCAGGCTGGAATGGAATTCACTGCAGATCAGACTGACCTTGAACTCATGGCATTCCTTCTGCCCTAGCCCTAGAGATACCATGCTTGTGAGTTCCCTGGAGCTAGAGGTCCAGGCTGTTGTAAGCCATTGATGTGGGTGCTTAGAGCCAAACTCTTGTTCCCCAAGTTGAATTTTATTAATATATTCAGTTTTATTTGTATGCTTCCTAAAGCTTATCTCAGGTCTACTGGTAGTCATGGGGCCCATGGTTCATTTAGTGATGTATACTGAATTATGAACTCCTAGGGCAAACACACTGTTAGGATCTTTCAAGACCACTCATATATTTCATCAGCATATTAATAGGTAACTTTGTTTTATAAATGTTTCTGTTTGAAGGAACCCTATGTAATAATACTGTTAGTTTATCAGTTTTGAATCCATAACACTAACTCATACCTGAATTAAGCTCAGCTAATGTGCATTTTCTCCTTAAATCATATCACATCCTTCACGTGGCAAGCAATATTAGATACCACTGTACCACTATATTTGTTTTTTTTAAATCCGCGAAATCAACAATAAAAAGCAAAAAAAAAAAAATGTGAAATATATTGCCAAATGGACATTTATTTCCAGCATAACAGTTGAAACAAGAAAGATGAAGATTACCTTGTTTGATTTCAGATAGGAACGTGTACATTGGTGGTTCAGTTTTCCTGTGCATTGTGCTGTGTATGTTTTAAAATGATTGTAAAAGACCTGTTAATTTGGGGTCACAAATAAACTGTAATGGCCAGTCAAATCTTGAATAAAATGGTCTATTGTAACATTATAAATCCCTTTTCATGCTACTGATGTGCGCAAAGCTATTGTTTGCTAAAATCTTCACAGTGGCAGTATTTATAAAGATATTGCAGAGGCTGCCCAGCAGGAGACACTTGAGATGCTACTTCATAGTGTTTGTGAATGCAGGTCTCGCTCTGTCATCCAGCTGGCCTAGAGCTCGCTGTCTAGAACACAAGGCTACTGGAGCGACTGTGCAGTCCTGCTACAACCTGCTGTGTTTCCAGTCTTGCACCACTGTGTGGCATCCTTGTTTTGTTTTCTGAAGCAGGAACTTGACTTCCAGCTACTCTTGCTTCTGTCTTCCAACTGCTGGGATTATGGGTAGGTGGCACTTTTCTGGGCCCTTTGATTATTTTTTTTTAATTCAAAGTTTTATCTAAGCATTAGAACTTCTTTGTGGTTAATTTTACAGTAAAGTTAACTTTTTGTTTTGTTTTGTTTTTCGAGACAGTGTTTCTCTGTGTAGCCCTGGCTGTCCTGGAACTCACTCTGTAGATCAGGCTGTTCTTGAACTGCCTGCCTCTAACTCCGAAGTGCTAGGATTAAAGGTATGTGCCACCTTTAAAATTAGCTATTAAAAGGCTAGGTGTGGTAGCACATGTAATTAATCCTAGCAGCTGGGCGACAGAGTTGGATCTTTATGAATTTGAAGCCAGCCTGATTAACAGAGACAGTCCCAAGCCAACCAGGGCTACATAGTCTCACTGTCTCAAAATCAAAGAAACAAAAAATTTAATTTTGCCTTTCTAGCCCTCCCAACTTCATGTGCTTTGTTTTATTTTTGTTTGTTTGCTTGTTTTGTATTTTTGTTTTTGAAAACCTATTGAGTCTTCTTAATGTTGTCTGTGTGTGCATGGGTTTAGGACCACTTATTCTATGTTTCTCTCATATGTGGATCCTACTTTCAAGTTTATAGATCTGTGTGATTAATTTGAAGTCAGGAAGCTAGAAAAGGCCCATGAGAAGGGGTATAGGGAGTATTCATGGGGTGATGGGATAGGGTACACGTGATAAAATTTATGAAAAACCCTCTGGAAGTCCACTATTTTATAAAGAAATTAAAAAATAAAGGTGTAGCCTCTTATGTCCCAAATCCCTGAAGAAACTGACTTTCTCTTTCCCAGAGCTGTCAATTGCCCATAGCTTCTTAGCTAGGAGTGGGACTTCATGGCTATCTCCTTAATCCATACTGGGTGTTGTCTGCCTTGATCTTGTCCAGGTCTTACATATTCTGTCACAACTGCTGTTAGTTCATAGTCTGGCAAACACTTTTTATTATAGCTATTCACCCCCTCTGGCTCTTAAAATCTTTCTGCTTCCTTTTCCAACATGATCCCTGAGTCCTGGGAGGAGGGATGTGATGTAGATGTCCCATTTATCACTGGTCCCTTCCCAGTCTGTTTGACCAGAAGTATGTCTCTGTGTTAATTGATATTTACTGAAGAAAGAAGCTTCCAAGACAAAGGTTGAAAGATACGATAATCTATGGGGATAACAAAAAGCTATTAGGAGTTGGTTAATACTTGTGAGCACAGGCTTTTCCACCCATACCCAATTTCCCTGAAGTAACTCTTGAGAGTTCTTAGATATGAATAAATGCCTAGGCCAATAGATTTGGCTCATTCCCCTACTACTTTGTAACTTAATTCTCCCATTTAAACTAGTTTAAGTTGTGCCACATGGCTAGTTACCTCTCCTTCAGTTTCATGTGACTAACAGTCTTCCTCAGAGTTTGGGGCAAATATTTCCCGTGCCTGACTTTTAGTAGGTTCTATTCTATGGCCTATGGCATATCTAGACACAAGGTCTTGACCCTGATTACAGTGCCATGTATAGGTTCTCTCTTGGGGAGTAGGCCTTAAATCCTATCAGAAAGTGTTTGATTACTCTAATAATATTTGTGCCAGTATTGCATCATTAGATATGTCTTGCTGGGTTGGTCATTGTTTTAGACTTGTTTATTTTTATTTTACATGTTTGAGTGCCTGCATGTATATGTGGGCCTGATGCCCAAGGGGCCAGACATGTAAGCCCCTTGAGCTGTGAGAGTGGCCAGGTCCCATCTTCCAGATTTCTCTAAGTGCCCTAAAGGCCATTTTCAATACTGAGACAGATGGCCAAACTCCACCTGACAGAGAAGAAAAGCCCAAGCTACAAAATCTCATCAATCCCTGACTTTTTCCTCATAATCAGGTCACAGAATTCCACCAATCCCTGAGCTTGCCTGCAAGATCAGGCCATAAAATCCCACTAATCCTAGGCCCACCCTGGACCTCCCCCTGCCCCCACCAAATCACACCCTATATAAATTTTGCCTCCTCAGTTCTTTGCTGTTTCTCTGTGGAGCAGAAGCAGTCACTCTCCTGTGTTTTTTTTCCAATAAATCTCGTCTGTGAGGTTTGTTATGCAGTGTGACCTCCTGATATTCTTTGGGTTTTGACTGCCAAGGTACCTTTCTCCTCAGAGCTTTAACAGAGGAGGTCATAAGATCTCTTAAAACTGGAGTTACAGACAATTGTGAAGCGCCATTTATGGTTTAGAAACTGAACCCACAAACTTATAGTAACATCTAAGGCTGAACACTGGAAGAGGAGGCAGAAAACTTGTAAAAGACAGGCGGTGGTGTGACTCTAATGACAAAATGTTTTCTGGACACAGCAGGGCAGGTACACTTATGAACTCACTAAAGTTCTGACAACGTGCACAGGGTCTGAGCTATGTTGAACCAGACAGACTCAGAACAGCAGTTAACATGAATGTACAAGTGTCTCTAGGGAGGATACAGAGTCTTTTGGGTATGTGCCTAGGAGTGGTAGGGGTGGATTATATGCTAGTCCTATTTTTAGCTTTTTGAGAAAGATTCACACGGATTTCCATAAGGGATGCACCAGTTTCCACCTCACCAACAGCCCAACAGCAGAGAAAGGCTCGCGTGTCCTTGCTTCCACACCAGCACTTGTTGCCATTTGTTTTCTCTATTTCTTTTCCTGTTTTTGTTTGCTTGTTTGTTTTTTGTTGTTGTTGTTGAGAAAGGGGTTCAGTGTAGCACTGACTGATCTTAAACTCTAATGTAGACCAGGCTGACTTTCAACTCACAGATCCGCCTGCCTCTGCTTCCTATGTACTAGGATTAAAGGCTTGTGTCACCATGCCTGAACTTTCATATATTTTCTTGATAGTGGCCAATGTGACTTGTCTGAGACAGAATCTGAAATTAGTTTAATTTGTATTTCCTTAAGGAACAATGATTTCAAGCTGTTTAAAGTGTTTGCTAGCCATTGTACATCTTTTGAGAACTTAGTTTAGTTTCCTAGCCTGCTTGTTTGATTGGATTGCTTGTTCCTCATATATTCTAGGTAATAATCTGCTGGCAGATGTTTTGCTGTCAAAAGTTTGATCCTATTTAGGAACGCATTTCTTCACTCAATTGGCACTTTCCTTTTCTGTGCAGGAGTTTTTTGATTTCCTAAAGTTCCATTTGTTGATTACTGACCTCATTTCTTGAGCAATTGGTGAAAGGCCTTACCTGTTTCTTATGTGTACTCCTCTAACAGCTTCAGAGTTTCAGTTCTTATGTTGTGGTCCCCAATTCACTTAGAAATGTTTTAGAGCAGGGTGATGAATAAGGATTTAGTTTCATTCCTCTACATATGAATATCCAGTTTTCTCAGCAGGATTTGTTCAACATGCTTTTTTTCTCCAATGTGTAATATAGCTCTGTAGTATAATTTGATATCACATATATTGACACCTCCCTCAGTGTTTCTTTTTGTTAAGGATTGATTTGGCTGTCTGGGGTCTCTTATGCTTCCATGAGCATTTCAAGATTTTAAAAATACTTCTGTGGGGAATGGAATTGGAATTGAAGGGGATTGCATTGACTCTGGGTTTCTTTTAATTGGACAGCCATTCTCACAGTACTGAGTCTTCCAGCCCATGAGCATGGAGGCATTCCCATCTTCTAGTGTTTTCCTTGGCTAGATTTATTTGAAGGCAATTAGTTTTTGAGGTCATTATGAATAAGATTATGTCATTGATTTTTTTTCAGTTTTTCACTGGTGTATAAGAAGGCTACTGACTTTTTGTGGGCTAATTGTCTATCCTGCCAACTTTGTGGAAAGTGTTTATCAGCTTAAGACTTTCCTGTTCTCATGTATAGAGTCATATTACCTGCAAATATTGGCACAGGGGGAAATTTCCTAAACAGATCTTATGCTGTAAGATCAAGCTTATGCTGTAAGATCAAGAACTGATAAATGGGACCTCATGAAACTCAAACGCTCTGTAAGGCAAAGGACATAGTCAATAGGACAAATTGGCAACCTACAGACTAGGAAAAATCTTCACTAACCCCACATCCGATAGAGGGCTAATATCCAAAATATATGAAGAACTAAAGAAGGTAACCACCAAAAAACCAAACAACCCAATCAAAAAATGGGGTATAGAACTAAACATAGAATTCACAACAGAGGAATCTCAAATGGCTGAGAAGCATTTAAAGAAATGTTCAAAGTCCTTAGTAATCAGGGAAATGCAAATCAAAATGACCCTGAGATTCCAGATCAAATCCTCAGGTAACAGCACATGTTGTTGAGAATGTGGAGAAAGAGGAACACTCCTCCACTGCTGGTGGGATTGCAAACTGGTACAACCACTCTGGAAATCAAGCTGGAGATTCCTCAGAAAATTGGAAATAGATCTACATGAAGATCCAGCTGTACCACTCTTGGGCATATACCCAAAAGATGCCCCACCATGCCACAGGGGCATGTGTTCCACTATGTTCATAGTGACCTTGTTTGTGATAGCTAGAAGCTGGAAACAACCCAGATGTCCCACAACAGAAGAATGGATACAGATAATGTGGTTCATTTACACAAGGGAATACTACTCAGCTATTAAAAATGAGGACATCCTGAGTTTTGCAGGCAAATGAATGGAACTAGAAAATATCATCCTGAGTGAGGTAACTCAGACCTAAAAGGACATTCATGGTATGTACTCACTAATAAGTGGATATTAGGCAAAAAAAACCCAACCAACCAACCAACCAACCAACCAAACAAACAAACAAAAAAAACCCAAAGGTACAGAATACCCAGGATACAGTCCACAGAACTCAAAAAGGTTAGCAAGCCAAAGGGCCCAAGTGAGAACTCCTCAATCCCACTTGGGAGGGACAAGAAAGCAATCACAGGAGGGGGGAGGGAGGGTCCTGGGTGGGAAAGTGGGGATCATAATCAAGTGGGGGAAAAGGACTGAAGCCCTGAGGGCCAGCAGAAAGAATAGAAATAGTCAACCTCTGGAGGTAGGAGGTGGGGGACCCTCCAGAATGTACCAGAGACCTGGGAAGTGAGAGACTCTCAGGACTCAAATGGAGGGGTCTTAGATGAAATGCCCTATAGTGGTAAGAGGGAACTTATAGAGCCCACTTCCAGCAGAAAAACAGGGCATCAATTGAGGGATGGGGTTGCTATCCCACAGTCAAAACCTCTGTCCCAGAATTGTTCCTGTTTGAAAGAACTGCAGGGACTAAAATGGAGAAGAGCCTGAGGAAAAGGAGGTCCAGTGACAGGCCCAAAGTGGGATCCAGCTCAAGGAGAGGCCCCAAGGCCTGTCACTACTACTGAGGCTATGGAGCGCTCACAAAAAGGGCCTATCATGACTGCCCTCCAAAAGACTCAACAAGCAGCTGAAAGAATCAGATGCAGATATTTACACCCAACCAATGGACAGAAGCTGGTAACCTCTGTGGTGGAATTAGGGAAAAGCTGAAAGAAGCTGAGGAGGAGGATGACCCTGTAGGAGGACCAGCAGTCTCAACCTGGACCTCTGAGATCTCTTAGACACTGGACCACCAACTAAGCAGCTCCATTTTAAGTATCCTGAGCTGTTTGTTCTCCATTTTGATCCTCAGCATCCTCTCTAATAATCTCCTTCCTTGGGTGATCCAGTGTCTATTTTTTGTTACTCATCTTTTTGTTGAATGGTGACCCCTAGAGACTGTTTTTCGAGAAAGAATACCTGGAAGTAATGTTATTTTTCCTATGCTTTGTATCTTTTATTTTTATTAGATATTTTCTTTATTTACATTTCAAATGTTATCACCTTTCCTTTCCCCTTCCCCCTGCTCCCCAACCCACCCACTCTCCCTTCCTGGCCCAGGCATTCCCCTTTACTGGGGCATAGAACCTTCACAGTCGCAAGGGCCTCTCCTCCCATTGATGACTGACTAGGCCATCCTCTGCTACATATGCAGCTAGAGACAAGGGTCCCACCACGTGTTTTCTTTGGTTGGTGGTTTAGTCCCAGGGAGCTCTGGAGATACTGGTTAGTTCATATTGTTGTTATCTTGATTGTATTTAGACAATAGGGAAGAAAGTTCTGTACCCTGAATTTTTAAAGGTTTTGCTCCATTTTAGCTTCTAATGGTATCACTGAGAAATCTGATACTGGGAGGATGGAGGGATGGCTCAGTGATTGAGACTGTTTGCAGATCTTGCAATGACCAGAGTTTAGTTCCCAGCACACACATTGGGCAGTTCACAAATTCCTGTAACTCCATCTCTAGGGAATTAGATACTATTTTTTGACTTCCGTTGGTGCTTGCATCGATGTGGGTACCAAGTCAGCCCGTTACACACACACACACACACACACCTTTAAGAAATCTGAAACTGTCCTAATCAGCAGCATGTTTGTCTTTCTGCACTGTGAAGTGCTTCATATCTTCTTCTTTTTTTTTTGTAAATCAAATACAATTTCAGATTTTATTTATTTATTT
>NC_034605.1:21080476-21109866 GCF_900095145.1 Mus pahari | reverse complement strand
AAGAATGGATCTATTCTCATTCTTCTACATGATAGCCGCCAGTTGTGCCAGCACCATTTGTTGAAAATGCTGTCTTTTTTCCACTGGATGGTTTTAGCTTCCTTGTCAAAAATCAAGTGAAAAAAAGGTTTGTTTTTCAGCTTTTTCTCAGTGATGTGCTTGTGTGCATGTGCTTTTCTCCATTGTTATTTAACTTTTCCATACAATATATTTTGAACATGTTTTTACCCTTCACCAGCTCTTCTCAGGCCTGGTTATTTTATTTACATGTATGTGTATGCAAAAAAGATGTTCATATCCTCAGTGAATGTTTGCAGGTCAGAGGATAACTTGTGGGGTTTTTTTTCTACTTTATGTGTTTCTGGTATGGAACACAGGGTCTAAGGGTTGGAGGTAATTGCCTTTAGCAGCTAAGCTATGTGACCACTCCTGATTGTTAGTTTTAACTGTCGACTTACGGTTACAATCCATAATAACTTCGAAAAAGAGTTTCAGTGACGCTTTTTTTTATACCCAGTTGGCCTATTTAAACGTTGTGTTAGCTGGTTGTGGTCCTTGTGCCTTTAGTAAATGCCGGAGGATAAAGAAACATGGGTAGTATGACATATACTAATGTTAATAAATAAAATTAGGTGGGAAGAAGAAAGTAGGTAAGCAAAGACAGGGATAAGTATTATATTGTGATAACTCTGAAAAGAAAAAAAAAACAATTGATGTGGAGGGTAACAAACTGGGAAGAGAAAGCTGAAATACTGAGGATTCACAGATTTTAGTAACTGTGAAAACTACTTATGGTAAAATCAAGAAGTAAAAAGTGAGTATAAGGCTGGGAGACAAAGGTATAAGGACTAAGAGGGGAGTATGTGAGAGGCAGAAGAAAAGTGTGGTAGAGAATGCACAATCACAGACCACATGAAGCTCAACAAGAAGAAAGACCAAAGTGTGGGTGCTTCGGCCCTTCTTGCAAGGAGAACAAAATACTCACAGGAGCAAATATGGAGATAAAGTGTAGAGCAGAAACTAAAGGAAAGGTCACCCAGAGACTGTCCCATCTGAGGATTTATCCCATATACAGTTACCAAACCCAGACGCTATTGTGGATGCAAGAAGTGCATGCTGAAAGGAGGCTGATATGGCTGTCTCCTGAGAGGCCCTGCCAGAGCCTTACAAATACAGAGGTGGATTTTAGCAGCCAACCATTAGACTGAGCGCGGGGTCCCTAAAAGAGGAGTTAGGAAGGGACTGAAGGAGTTGAAGGGGTTTGCAACCCCATAGGAAGAACAATATCAACCAACCAGACCCACCAGAACTCCCAGAGACTAAGCCACCAACAAGGAGTACACATGGCTCCAGCAGCATATGTAGCAGAGGATGGCCTTGTCATGCATCCATGGAAGGAGAGATCCTTGGTCCTATGAAGGCTCGATAGATGCCCTGGTGTAGGGGAATTGAGGGCGGGGAGGTGGGAGTGGGTGGGTTGGTGGAGGAACACTCTCATAGAAGCAGGGGGAGGGAGGATGTGATAGGGTATGTCCTGGAGGGAGGGAAACCAGGAAAGGGGATAACATTTGAAGTGTAAATAAAGAAAATATCCAATGAGAGAGAGAGAGAGAGAGAGAGAGAGAGAGAGAGAGAGAGAGAGAGAATGCACAATAAAATGGTGGTCAGAGAATTGCACACAGCAGTCTGGAAACCAGAAGGAGCAAAATCAAAACCATCGATCAGGAGACATCGAGGCAAGCATGGGAATTGAGTAACAGGAATGAAAGAGTACCCTGTGGAGTTCATTTCTCTCCCAGTTGTGCTGATTTGGAAAGATAAAGTTATCACATCCATCTAGCTGTAGCAGGCTCCACCCAGTGCCCAGTATGGGAGGCCTGAATGGCAGCCCTCAGTCTTTGCAGCCTCCCTCATCTTGGTCTCCGTGTTTCAGGCATGCAGAGGAGAGAGGTTGGAAACCCATTCCTTATAGTTCCTGCAGAACCTTGTATATCTTTTTGAATGAGACAGGCCAAGGTTTCTATATTACATATCAAATAGAATTATTGAGAAGGAAAATTATTTTTGATAACATATTACTTAGAATATGAAGAATTACAAATTGTTTACTTTGTAAAAATTTGTAATCTCTACTCTTCAATGTGATATGTCTTGGCAGAGTGTGACAGTATGAAGCCGCTGGAGGGTGTGAGAATTCTGGATCTAACAAGGTTTGTGTTGGGTTACCTGCAGATTAGTGATTGAGTTTCCCCCTTTTGTGAAATTTTGTGAAAAAAATTTAAATTATATGGAGATATTTATATGCTTAGGTTGAAATTTTGATAAAGGAACAGAAAAGAAATTCTGGCATATAATTTCAAAGGCAATTAATGTAGCATTTATGAATTTTCCCAATATTCATATTTGCATATAATTAACTATCCTTAAATTTTAACTATATTGAAATTATGTTCCCCCTATTTTTTGTTTTGTTTTTTCCCAGACAGGGTTTCTTTGTGTACCAGTGACTGTGCTGGAACTTACTTTGTAGACCAGTTTGGCTTTAGACTGAGTTCTGCCTGCCTCTGCCACCCAAGTGCTGGGATCAGAGGCATGTGCTGCCACTGCTCTGAAGTTTTTAACCTATATTTTAAATGTATCAATGTTTTTTGAATAATTTCCAATGCTCATTGAGAGTTAACAAAAGATGACATTTATAAATGCCCAAATTATTCCTCAATTTTTACTTCTATAAATAAGACCCTTTACCTGCAAATTTTTGCTTTAGTTTGATTTTTTTCCCCTCAGGATAGAATTCTAGAAATAAAGTTTCTGTGTCAAAGGGATTATAGTTTTTTAAGCTCTTGATAAATATGGAAAATTTCAATTTTAACAAGTTTGATCATTGCTAGCATTGTATGAGCTTCTCTGTGTTAAGTTGACTTAAGAAAATAGATAATACAAAGATCTTGAGATGGTCATTTACCTATTGCTGTTTAACATTGTAGAGTACTGGCGGGACCTTTTGCCACGATGAATTTAGGAGATCTTGGAGCAGAAGTTATAAAAGTGGAAAGACCAGGTAAATCTATCCACTTTAAAAAAGTAGAGTCTAATAAAAAAAGTAGAGGGTAATAAATGTTTTTTGAGAATTCTGTAAATGATCCAGGATTAGCACACCCATAAATTGAGTGAGGAAATGATGGAAATGAGTTATTTTTTGCATTCCCTGTCTTTTTGTGTGTCTATATTAATTATCATTTATTTGTATGTATTAAGGACTAGGACGGAAGCCAGTTCCTTCTCATGTACGGAAAAATTCTGTTACTGTTCATAATTACAGTGCTGACAGCAACACCATAGGGCTAGGCAAAGGTCTAAGCCCTCCACTGATTGTAGTTTAGTCATTGCAACAACTCTGTGTGCTGATCAATTAGTCCTAATGTAAAAGAAATATTCAAGTACTCAGTTATTATCCTGGTTCTCCTCAACCCAGATGAGTGGTCCCATGAGTTAGTGAGACTATACCCCATGACTTTGGGCTGAAGGGCAGAGGTGCAGAAAAAGAAGAGCATAGGATGCAGAGATAGGGAAGGAAAAAGAATCAAAGTTCTGTAACAAGAGATCCAAATACCCCAATCTAAGCCATTATTTACTAATAAAAGAAACATTTAATTTCATACCATGAAAGTTTGATTTTAAAAAAGCTAAAATTAGCTGGGTGTGGTAGCGCATGCCTTTAATCCCAGCACTTGGGAGGCAGAGGCAGGCAGATTTCTGAGTTCGAGGCCAGCCTGGTCTACAAAGTGAGTTCCAGGACAGTCAGGGCTATACAGAGAAACCCTGTCTGGAAAAACAAAAACAAAAACAAAAACAAAAACAAAAAGCTATTTGTCAACTCTACATGCAACAGAGGGCTGATATCAAAAATATATAAAGAACTCAAGAAACTAGATATCAGCAAACCAAAGAACCCAATTAAAAATGGGGTACAGGTCTAAACAGAGACTCTTGACAAAGGAATCTCCAATGGTTGAGAAGTTAAAGAAGTGTTCAACATCCTTAGACATCAGGGAAATGCAAATCCAAAGGACACTGAGGTTCCATCTTACTCCTGTCAGAATGACTAAGATCAAAACCGCAAGTGATAGCTCATGCTGGCAAGGATGTAGAGTAAGTAGAACACTCCTCCATTGCTGTTGGGAGTGCAGACTTTACAACCATTCTGGAAATCAATTTGGTGCTTTCTCAAAAAAATTGGGACTAGTTCTACCTCAACACTTAGCTATACCACTCCTAGGCATATACCCAAAAGATGCTCCACTGTACCACAAGGACACTTATTCAACTATGTTCATAGCAGTTTTACTTGTAAGACCTAGAAACTGGAAGCAACTTAAATGTCCCTCAACTGAAGAATGGATACTTCATTTAGGAAATGAAGTATTACTCACCTATTAAAAGCAATGCCATCATGAACTTTGCAGGCAAATGAATGGAACTAGAAAAGAACATCCTGAATGAAGTAACCCAGACCCAGAAAGACAAACACAGTATGTACTCACAAGTGGATATTAGTCATAAATTAGTCATAGTGATAACCATGCTACAATCCACAGACCCAAAGAAGCTAAGTAACAAGGAGGACCCAAGGGGGTGCTGATTGAATCTCACAGAGAATGGGAACTAGAATAGACATGGGTGGTATAGATGAAGGGAGGGGACTAGATGGGGAGGGGGATTACATGGAATGGGGTGGGGATGGGAACAGAAGGGATCAGGTGGGGAAGGATGCAGGGAGAGAGTACTGGGAGAGACAACTGGAGTGTGGGAGGGCATCTCTGGGATGAGCTACAAACCTAGGGCAATGGAAACTCATAGTAATCTGTGAGGGTGACCCTAGCTAAGATTCCTAACAATGGGAGACATGGAGCCTGAACTGGCCATCTCCTGTAACCAGGCAAGGCTTCCGATGAAGGGACCGGGACACCAACTCAGCCACAAAATATTCGATCTACGATTTGTCCTGCATACAAGATGTATAGGGATAAAGATGGAGCAGAAATTGAGGGAAGGGCCAACCAATGACTGGCCCAGCTTGAGACCCATGCCATGAGAGGGAACCCACCCCTGACACTATTAATGATATTCTGCTATACTTGCAGACTGGAGCCTAGCTTAACAGTCATCAGAGAGGTTTCACCCAGAAACTGATGAAAAGAGATGCAAAGACCCACAGCCAAACATTAAGTGGTGTTTGGGTAATCCTTTGGAAGATGGGGTGAGGGGGAAGGGTTGACAGAGCCAGAAGGTTCAAGTACACCACACGAAAACCTACAGAATCAACTAACTTGTGCTTATAGGGGCTCATAGAGACTAAACTGCCAACCAGAGAGCACGTATAGGAAGGACCTAAGCCCTCTACATACAGAACAGGTTCAGCTGGGTCTTCATGTGGGACTCTCAACAGCAGGAACAGGGCTGTATCTGACTCTGTTGCTTGCCTTGGGATCTCCTTCCCCTAACTGGGCTGCCTTGCATGATCTCAGTAGGAGAAGATGCACCTAGTCTTACTTCAACTTGATTTGCCAAGGCTGGTGGATATCCACGGGAGTCCTACCCTTTTCTGAGGAGAGGAGGGGTTATAGGTGGGGGTGAGAGGAGAAGAGGGAGGGGAGGCTGGGGTTGGCATGTAAACTTAAAATATCAAAAAAGCTAAATTTAGATAAATTCTTTGTCACTTAAAAAAAAAAAAAACCTATCTATCTGCCTACCTACCTGTCTATTTTTCCCCACATAGGTTACTTTTTTAATAGTCATTTTATTTGTTTACATTTCAAATAATATCCCTCTTCCTGGTTACCCATGCACAAAACCCCTACCCTGTAGCCCCTCTCCACTTTTCTTTGCCTCTATGAGGGTGCTCCTCCACCTACTCATTCACTCCTGCCTCACTGCTCTAGCAACTCCCTACGCTATGGCATCAAGCCTCCACAGGACCCAGGGCCTCCCCTCTTATTGATGCCAGATAAGGCAGTCCTCTGCTACATATGTATCTGGAGCTATGGATTCCTCCAAGTATACTCTTCGATCGGTGGTTTAGTCCCTGGGATCTCCGAGTGGTCTGATTGATTGACATTGCTGTTCTCCCTATGAGGTTTCAATCCCCTTCAGCTCCTTCAGTCCGTCCCCTAACTTTTCCATTGGGGTCCCTAGGCTCAGTCTGATGGCTGGCTGTGAATATGTGGATCTGTATTAGTCAGGTACTGGCAGAAACTCAGGGAACAGCCATATCAGGCTCCTGTCTGCAAGAACTTCTTGGCATCAGCAATAGTGTCAGGGTTTGATATCTGCAGATGGAATGGATCCCTAGGCGGGGCAGTCTCTGGATGGCCTTTCCTCCAGTCTCTGTTCCATTTTTTGTACCCGTCTTTCCTTTGGACAGGAACATTTCTGGGTTAACAATTTTGAGATAGGTGGGTGGTCTCACCCTTCAACTTGAGTCTGTGCCTATCTATTGGAAGTGGTTCTAGCTCCTCTTTGTTCTGTTTTTGTTTTTATTTTATTTTATTTTATTTTATTTTATTTTATTTTATTTTATTTTGTTTTGTTTTTTCGAGACAGGGTTTCTCTGTGTAGTCTTGGCTGTCCTGGACCTCACTCTATAGACCAGGCTGGCCTTGAACTCAGATATCCACCTGCCTCTGCCTCCCAAGTGCTGGGATTAAAGGCGTGTGCCACCTCTTTGTTCTGTATTTTGGCTCATGTCATCCCCATTGGGTCCTGGGAGCCTCTCGCTTTCCTGGCCTCTGGAACTTTCTAGTGGTTACTCCCAGATCCCCATCCCGCACTGCTACATATTTCTATTAAATTTCCTGACTCTCTGTGTTACTCTCCTATCTTTTCCAATACCTAATTCTGCCCACTTTATTCCCCCCCTCATCTCTCCCTCCCAGGTTCCTCTCTCCCTCTCCCTCCTGTGATTATTTTGTTCCCCCTACTATGTAGGATCGAAGCATCCACACTTTGGTCTGCCTTCTTAAGCTCCATATGATTTGTGGGTTGTATTGTGGGTATTCTGAGCTTATGGGGTAATATCCACTTATTAGTAAATACATACCATGTGTGTTCTTTTTTGACTGGGTTACCTCACTCAGGGTGATAGTTCCAACCATTTGCCTGCAAATTTCATGAAGTTATTGTTTTTAATAGTTGAGTTGTACTTCATTGTGTAAATGTACCACATTTTCTGTATTCATTCTTCTGTTGAGGGTCATCTGGGTTCTTTCCAGCTTCTGGCTATTCTAAATAAGGCTGCCATGAACATAGTGGAGCATGTGTTCTTGTTATATGTTAGAACACCTTTTGTGTATATGCCCAGTAGTGGTTTAGGTGGGTCTTCAGGTAGAACTATTTCCAATTTACTGAGAAACCACCAGATTGATTTCCAAAGTGGTTGTACCAGCTTGCAGTCTCACCAAAAGTGGAGGAGTGTTCCTCTTTCTCCACATCCTCGCCAGAATCGGTTGTCACCTGAGTTTTTGATTGGTGTGAGGTGGAATCTCAGGGTCATTTTGATTTACATTTCCCTGATGACTAAGGATATTGAACATTTCTTTAAGTGCTCCTCAGCCTTTTTGAGATTCTTCAGTTGAGAATTCTTTCTTTAGCTCTGTACCCCATTTTTAAAAGGGTTATTTGGTTCTCTGGAGTCTAACTTTTTAAATTCTTTCTAAATTTTTGATATTAAACCTTTATTGGATATAGGGCTTGTAAAGATCTTTTCCCAATCTGTGGGTTTATTGTTTTTTCCTATTGACAGTATCCTTTGCCTTACAGAAGTGTTGCAATTTTTATGAGGTTCCATTTATTGATTTTTGATCTTAGAGCATGAACCATTCTCTTCAGGAAATTTTCCTCAGTGTCCATGTGTTCGAGACTCTTCCCACTTTTTCTTCTATTAGATTCAGCTTATCTGGTTTTATGTAGAGGTCCTTAATTCACTTGGGCTTGAGCTTTGTACAAGGGGATAAGAATAGATCAATTTGCATTCTTCTACATGCTAAGCACCAGTTGAACCAGCATCATTTGTTGAAAATGCTGTCTTTTTTCCACTGGATGGTTTTAGCTCCTTTGTCAAAGATCAAGTGACCATAGCTGTGTGGGGTTATTTCTGGGTCTTCAGTTCTATTCCACTGATGTACTTGCCTGTCTCTGTACCAGTACTATGTGGTTTATATCATTATTGCTTTGTAGCACAGCTTGAGATCAGGGATGCCGATTCCCCCAATTCTTTTATTGTTGAGAACAGTTTTCGATATCCTAGGTTGTCTGTTTTGGTTTGGTTTTGGGATTTTTTTTTTGTTGTTGTTGTTTTTTTTTTTGGTTATTCCAGATGAATTTGAGAATTGCTCTTTCTATCTCAGTGTAGAATTGAGTTGAAATTTTGATGGGGATTGCATTGACTCTTGCTTTTGGTAACATGGCCATTTTTACTATGTTAATCCTGCCAATCCATGAGCATAGGAGATCTTCCCATCTTCTGAAGTCTTCTTCCATTTCTTTCTTCAGAGACTTGAAGTTCTTCTCATATAGATCTTTCACTTGTTTGGTTAGAGTCACATCAAAATAGTTTATATTATTTGTGACTATTGTGATGGATGTTATTTCCCTAATTTCTTTCTCAGCCCATTTATCCTTTGAATAGAGAAAGGCTACTGATTTGTTAGAGTTAATTTTATATCCAGCTACTGCACTGAAGCTGTTTATAAGGTTTAGGAGTTTTCTGGTAGAATTTTTGTGGTCGCTTATGCATACTATCATATCATCCACAAATAGTGATATCTTGACTTCCTCTTTCCCAATTTGTATCCCTTTGATTTCCTTTTATTGCTCTGGCTAGAACTTTGAGTACTATATTGAATAGATAGGGGGAGAGTGGGCAGCTTTGTCTTATCCCTGATTTTAGTGGAATTACTTCATATTTCTCTCCATTTAATTTGATACTGGCTATTGGTTTGCTGTATATTGCTTTTACTGTGTTTAGGTTTGGGCCTTGAATTCCTGATCTCTCTAATACTATTAACTTGGAGGGGTGTGGTATTTTGTCAAATGCTTTTTCAGTCTCTAATGAGATGATCATGTGGGTTTTTTGATGGATTTCCATATATTGAACCATCCTTGCAACCCTGAGATGAAACCTACTTGATCACAGTGAATGATTGTTTTGTTTTTTAATTTTAATTTTAATTTTTTAGAGACTATTTTCTTTATTTACATTTCAAATGTTTTCCTCTTTCCAGGTCTCCCCTTTGGAAACCCCCTATTCCACCCCTTCCTCCCCCTGCCTCTATGAGGGTGCTCCCCCACCCACCCACCCACCCACTCCTGTCTTCCCGCCCTAGCATTTCCCTACACTGGAGCATTGAACACCCTCAGCCCTAAGGGCCTCTCCTCCTCTCCCACTGATGTCCAACAAAGCCATCCTCTGCCACATGTATGGCCAGCACCATGAATCCCTCCTTTCATTGGTGGTTCAGTCCACAGGAGCTCCGGGGTTCTGGCCTGTTGACACTGTTGCTCCCTCCTTGGGGCTGCAAACCCCTTCAGCTCCATCAGTCCCTTCTCCAACTCCTCCATCTGCCCCCCACCCCCTTGCTCATATTCATGAGATAGAATTTTATGTCTCAATCTTGCTTTTCATGTTTATTGGGGGGTATCCAGGGCTTGCTGTGGTGGGAGAACTGGGTTCTGATGTTGCCAAGTAGCATTGGTTTCTGTTACTTATGTTCTTGCATTTGCCTCTTGCCATCTTGTTATCTCTGGTGTTAATTGGTCTTGCTATTTCTGACTGGAACCTGTTCCTCCTGCAAGCTCACGATCCTGTGTGTGTCAGAACTCCTGGGGGTCAAACTATTTCTGGGTGTGGGTGGATTGGGGCAGGCTGGAACATGGCCTCCACTACTAGGCACATGTGCAAACTGGAAGGAACCCTCTGGCTGGGCGGGGGTTCCTGGGTACCCTGGGTCCTGGGAGGGTCCCAGTTAGGCTAAGTAAGGAGGCAGGGGTTGGGGCCTCACCTGTGATCCTGGATGTGTCAAATCTCCTGGGGGGTCAAGCTGCCTCTTGGTGTGGGCTGAGTGGGTGGGTATGCAGAGCACAGGCACCTCCCCCTGGAGCAGGTGCAAACTGCAAGGAATGTGTATCTCTGGCTGGGTGGGGTTCCTGCATCCCCTGGGTCCTGGGGGTCCCAGTTAGGCCAGGTATTGGAGTGGGGTTTGGGGCCTTACCTGTTATCCTAGATCACAGACCCTAGACCTAGAACTCCTGGGTGTCAAGTTGTCTCTCGGCCCTATCTATCTAATTATAGTATCTCTTTACCTAACCCAGGTTGGTCTGGAGACTCAAAGTCTCAAACACACACTAGGATGTGATATCTTTTCAGTTCATTCTTTTCTTCTTTGCCTACCAATAAACATCCACTGTGTACACATTTCTCATTTTATTTGCTGCCTTCTTAGCATTTTGGCAGTTTGTTAGTTTATGCTATTATGCTCATGAAAGTGCCAATGTAGCATGCCCTTTTTCTACAACAAGCACATACTTTAACTTGTTCATTTTGGAGTTTTCAAAAATCATTGGTATTCTTTGTGGTGGTGCACAGCTGTAACCCCAGCACTATGGAAATGGGAGCAGAAGGATCATTAGTTGAAGGTCATTATTTACCACCTAATGAGTTCTAGTCCAGCATCTGCTAAATGAAAATGTTCCTCAAAAATGATGAAATCACATTATCATTTGTTTTCAAAGATTTAATTCTTAAAGATTGGAGACAGAATTCTCAAATCAGCGAGAATGGATCAGAACCATAGTACAGATTCATAAGATTCAAAAAAGACAATATGTAATAATATGACCTTAATACTTTACAGTAAATGATAAACCCTTTAATGTAGAATACTTGGAAGATTCAATTTATTTTTAAATAGATTTTCACAAGAGCCCAAAGTAATTAGCAAAAGATTCTCATAGCACCAAGGTGAATATTACCATCCATCTGAGCCTGGCCTTGTCAGTCTCCACTGGCAGAACTTATCAGGCCCTGCTATCCAGAGGCAATGCCTCACCCACTCAGTTAGGAATATGGACCCAGACAGTGACACATGCTACCTTTTGTCTGTTGCTTATGCTGGGGAATGCNGAGCATCCCATCTCCACAGTCCAGATTCTATAAAGTTCTAGCTTTCTTATTGCAATCCTATTCTTGGTTCTTTTGGTTTTTTTGAGGGTCTGAGGGAAGGAGGGACACACACACACACACACACACACACAGAATGAGAGAGAGAGAGAGCTAGGTAGTGCACATACTGGTGTTGAACTTCTCTTAATGTTCAGTGTTGAGATTACATGCCTCAATGTAAACCACTATTATTGTATCATCTGTTCTTAGATAGAATACCCATTCTAATTCTCTTGACATCACAGCTGATAACTGAGTTAACATTTGTATTTGTATTGATCTGTGGACTCTCTGTTCCTACCTAGTAGGTACTGAGAATAAGGGCAGACTGCCACATCCACCTGAATTTTATATGGGTTCTGGGGATTTGAAGTATGGTAAAAAAGCAACAAGCCCATTACTTACTGATGAGCCATTTCCCCAGCCTCTGTTTTGGCTTATTAGGTTTTTATTACAGAAATATTTTATAGATTATTAGTTATTATTGTATGCTCAACCCTTTAGGCAAATTTATATATACTCACATTATTATTCTGATTTAAATAATATATAACACATCTTTTGTTTACTTTATAGTTTTATTTCTCATTCAGTGGCAAGAAGTTATAAAGGAACTGGCTAACATGCTTGCAAAAAACTGACCCCCCTCCCAAGTTTTCTGGTTACCAATCTTAAAGACTGCTAGCAAAATATTTCCTTTGGATTTTGACCTTCAATACTGCAAGTTAGTGAAAGCACATATGGAATGATTTGGCAGTTAGTATTAGAAAGTGGAGATTTCGTAAGTTGTATTGAGCTACAGAAAACACCAAGGATATCACTAGGATGAGTTGACTTTCTTCAGGTACCTGGGAGTGTGCACAGAAGTGAGCCTGTCAGTTTGTAATTAATAGTTCATATTATCATTTACAGGAGCTGGTGATGACACACGATCTTGGGGACCTCCTTTTGTGAACACTGAAAGTACATATTTTCTTAGTGTTAATCGAAATAAAAAAGTAAGACTATTTTCTGTTTTTGCTTTATTTGTGTAATTCTATGGCAGTTACAAAACTTTTGCTATCATGGCTTGCTTTTTGATATGTAACTAATATTTCAAATTTCATGATAACATCTAAGCAATAAATTTTTTATTACTAGTCCTCTTCTACTAAATAACTTAAGAAATTATGAGAATTTGTAATGGAAATATTCTGTGAAAAACAAATAACTTGGTTCTTTACATTTATTCTCCTATGTTGGTATTATACAGTATTGCTACTGAAAAGTATGTACTATGTATGGTTCTTGGTGTCAGATAAACATTTTGATTGCAACTAAAGCCAATAAAGATTACCTAAGTATTAATTCATAAAGGCACTAAGCTTGCTTTATAATGAGAATTTGTGTGATATGAATGGCTCTGTTGTTTAACTGACAGCAATGATGAAAAACGTTTATGAAAGTATTCTAATGTCGACATTTTGATTTTTAGAGTATAGCTGTTAATATCAAGGATCCCAGAGGAGTGAGAATCGTCAAAGAGGTACAGTATGTGACATCACCTTAGTTCTTAGGTTCTTATGCGGGGCTTGGTTACCTGGGAAAGGGTCTAAAACATTGCTTCATTGCCAATCTGTAAGTGGTGGCTATAAATCCTATTTAGTAATTTGAGTTGTCTTTGTTTTGGGTGACTTGCTTCTCACTAGTGTTTTGGATTAAAAATCCAATAAAAATATAATTATGTCCCCCACCTCCTTCTTTCAACCTTTTCCATGTCTCTTCCCTATTTTGTCTCAAATTCATGGTCTCTCTCTCTCTCTTTTTTAAATCACTACTGATATGCGCAAACATATGTCAGTAAATATAAAAGACAATACACTGGATCCAGGAAGTGTGGCTTGTGTGTGCATTTGAGTTGACATTGCTTAAGCAAGCATAGTGCCCTGAATAGTTTCTTATATGTTGCATGTAATTAAAATCATAGGGTTATGGATTGAGTTTTTTTAAAGATTTATTTATTATGTATTTTGTGCATTTGAGTACACCACCACTGCTCTCTTCAGGCACACCAGAAGAGGTGATCAGATCCCATTGCAGATGGTTGTGAGCCATTATGGGGTTACTGGGAATTAAACTTAGGACCTCTGGAAGAGTAGTCGGTGCTCTTAACAGCTGAGCCATCTCTCCAGCCTGATTGAGTTCTTTTGACATCAGATTCTAGTCTTCAGTATTATACTTATAGTTTCCCCTCAAAGCCTCCAAATGTTTGTATAAATGAAGTATTAGAATATTAATTTTTGCGCCAGTGAATGGGTGAAGCAAATCTGAGGATCTGAGTTCAATCTTAAGACCCACATTATGTTTCCACATGCATGTGTGGCATGAGAATGACCATACACATTCAAATAAGTAAATAGATGAACAAACAAATATAGTTTTTGTTTTAGTTTGAGTGTTTAAGACAGGGTTTCTTTGTGTAGCCCTGCCTGTCCTGGAACTCATTCTCCAGACCAGGCAAGCCTCGAACTCAGAGATACCCTGCGTCAGCTTCCTGCGTGCTGGTATTAAAGGTGTGCACCATTAGTGAATAAAAAAATAGTAAATACATAAATGTGATTTTGTTTGTTGTTAAATAAAAAAGAATATTACCATGAAAGGTGATTGAGTGGCCTCAAATATAAATGATACACATAAGATCATGTAGCTCATGCTGGATTTGGCATAAAGCTAACACATTTGTAGTAAACTGCAACAATTTATTGAGCAAACTATTTGTGGGCTATATTCATGTGATAATGGACTTTGATCACAAAAACAAAACTTTGGCCAATCTTAGGCTACCGGTTGGTCAGGTGGTTGTTTTCTGCATGTGATTTCTTCCTGTTGTTTATAAGTGTTGCCTATCCACATTGCTATGGGAGCCCTTTGGATCTCTCCGAGTTCTCAACACTGCCTGATGCATTCATTTTAGAACTAAATTCTGTTAAATTTAATATTCACTTTAATGAAGCATTTGGTTTTTCTTTTAACATAAGTAATGGTGAAATCCAATATTTGAACATGGAGTCACATGTTTTGGAGAAACCAAGCTTCACTGGCATACTTAGCATGTTCTTTTCCCAAGGTAGCATTGCACAGCGGTTAAGCGTATGCATCTTGCCATGAGATTTGAACTCTGCCTCTTTTCCTTGCAAGCTATGTAAATTTAGGTAGATTATTTTTTTATGCTTCCGTGTTCTCAGTAGTAGGATCATAACTGTAACTTCTTCCTACAGTGCTTAGAATCAAGCTTATTTGGATTAAATGCTTAAAAGAGCTCTTGCTGTGTAGCACCCATTCATTATGATCTGTTATTTCCTGATGCAAATGTGGTTGGCTGCATCATGTGAGATAATCATATTTATCATCATTAAGCTTTCCAACTCATTTTAATGGATTTGTATCCATTTGGTTAGGGAACCAAGTTTCAAGTTTTATTTTTATTTTTTTAAAAACCATTGTTTAGTCAAATTATTTTTTAAAAAGAATCAATTTCAGCTATATTGTTAGAAAAATTTAAGAGTCTCTTCTGTGACTCACCTATAGAATCTTGCCAAAGAATCCAGACACCTTTGCTGAAAGGACCCTGATATAGCTGTCTCTTGTGAGGCTATAACAGTGCCCGGCAAACACAGAAGTGGATGCTCACAGTCAGCTATTGGATGGAACACAGGGTCCCCAATGGAGGAGCTAGAGAAAGTACCCAAGGAACTGAAGGGGTCTGCAACCCTATAGGTGGAACAACAATATGAACTAACCAGCACCCCCAGAGCTCGTGTCTCTAGCTGCATGTGTAGCAGAAGATGGCCTAGTCAGCCATCATTGGGAAGAGAGGGTCCTTGGTCTTGAAAACTTTATATGCCCCAGTATGGGGGGGGGGGAATACCAGGGGGAATACCAGGGCCAAGAAGGGAAGGTGGGTGGGTAGGGGAGGGGGGAGGGTATAGGGGACTTTGGGGATAGCATTTGAAATGTAAATGAAGTAAATACCTAATAAAAATTGGAAAAACAAAAGAATCCACACACCTCTGTCATTAACATATCAAATACAGTCGAGCCTGCTAGATCTTGTGATCCAAGTGGCACAGTAGCCCATTTAGCAGCCTGAACCTGGTAAAAAGCCTTCCCTGGTCTAGACTCTATTAAAAACTAACAACTTCCAACTCATTTGCTATATGGGTTGGAGTAACACATCAAATGAGGAATGTGCTTTCTCTAGAATAGCCCACTAAGCCTTGTGCTTTCTTGGTGGTGGAAGGGGTTAGGGTGCAACTACATAATTTTCACCTTAGAAAGGATATCTCAGTCTTAAACCATTGAAATCGTAGACATTTTACTGAGATAGAAAGCTCTTGAGTTTTGATGTGTTTATTTATCATCTTCTCATGTGCATATTCTTTACCAAAAAGTCCAGAATGGTTGATATTTTCTGTTCCTGTCGTCAAATCACATGATGCCATGAATACAATGGAGCAGTGTGACAGACAACCTGTAGCCAAGGCAAACAGTCAAGAGCCTTTCAAACTAAGTTATGACATAAGATCCATAATGGATTCTTGAAGTAGAAGCCTTAAGGTACACTAGCATTGCTCCTGGGAGTCTTTGTAGACAGATGATGATAGAAGTATTTGTATGACCTGCATTCCTGGTACCAGGAGATAGGTAACTCTGTTCAGGCATGGAACCCACTCCTTGGTCTAACTGTAGTGACATGTGTAGGAAATCCTTTATATCTGGCTTTAAGTGAAATGTAAAGTCTTCGTGTCTGGCTTTGAGTGAAGTGTTTCAGCAAAGCCTTTGCCATGTTTGACTTAATCAGTAGAGGCTGAGAACTTGTTTTGAGACAATTTGAACCTTGAAGAAATGTCGTCTCTCTGGAAAGTCTGCACTTATACAGCTTATAACTGTATAAACCTTGGTCCTAGAAAACTCCTGGCAAACTTGGGAGTTCTTACTTTTGATTATGGCTAGCCATGGTCAATAGGGACTGAGATTTGTCTAAGTTTTCTTCTCTCCTAGGCAGCAAGGGCAAGCAAGATACTTTGATAGTTAAAACCATTACCAGCCCCAATTAACCTTGTGTTATGACTGAGTAAAAATAACTAGACTGAGCTCGCTGAGGCTCAGTCTTTTCTACGATGATTAAACCCGTCTGCCCCTTCAGAAAATGAAGGCTTAGCATCTTGGTGAACTCCTCTACTGAATCTCCTACAACCAACATCAATCAATATCTAACAGCGGTTTGGAGTCAGTACTTGATTAAATTTGCAATAATCAATTGCCATTCTCCCTGATATATCCATCTTCTGCCCAGGCCTAATAGCAGAGGTAGAGGGATATGTAGTGGGAACTTGCCTCTTTTAGGACCTTAATGTTGGAGTAATCATTTTCAGGGATGTGAAATGTTTTGGGTTCACTAATTTTTCTGAGGCAGGTTAATGACTTTCATTTGGCCTTTCTAACCATAATGTCTCTCATTCCACAGATCAGGGAGTGAATGTGAAGATTCAACAAACTTCTAAGTATATCTATCCCAATTATATATTCTGTGAATGAGAAAATACACTCAGGGGGAGTTCAGAAACCCACTGGACCGTCTGTGATTCAGACTTTGGTTATAACGTCATTGATCATCTGACCTTTATAAAGTCTCACTTTAACTGGAGGGCTACAACAGTATTGGGGGTCTCCAAGGAATAATTAAGATCTAGTGTCTTGTAGGCCCTGAATTGTCTGATTATTTAATTTTCTCCAGTGTAAATTACCTGTTACCCTAGCAGAAGTCCCTCCTTCAGGGGGAGGTTGGGATTCATTAGTACTTTTTTTTTTTGAAGTTGTAAGCCGGATCCTTCATCAAGTAGAGCCTCTACTTTGCTGGAGTTTTGTCTCTAAACTGATTCATGTCTGGAAGTTGCTTGAAGGGCCATGGTCTTTGTTTCTGTGATCCTGGGTAGTGTTGGTTCTTTTGTTCAGGATGTTTTCTGCTTTTATAAATTGAACAAGAATGTAGGTTTCTTTTTTTACTTCACTTCTATGAATACCATGAGTACTAACAATTAATTAGCTGGTGCTGAAGCTCTATACAAATGAGGCCATTATGAACACTACTTTGCTTGTAGTGCTCACTACATTAAAAATGTTTACCTTGCCTTTGTTGACTCGGGGCTGCCATTTGACCTTTGCTATTTGAGGGTCTAAGTAGCCCCATTTCATCTAAGTTATGCAGTTGAGCAATTGAGGATCCTTCCGTAAGGTTGGGCATTCAGAGATGAGCAGTCATAAAGTGCTTCATGGTTGCTGGTGTTCCTCTTACAAATTGCTACTTATGGCATTAGGGAGGGCATATCTTCTGGACCCTCTAGAAGTACAAGCTTCTCTTCTAATTCTTGGATAGGTTGTATTTTTATCTTCCTTCTTGGTTTCTTTCTTTCTTTTAATTGGATATTTTATTTATTTACATTTCAAGTGTTATCTCCTTTCCTGGTTTCCCCTCCTCAAATCCCCTATTCCATCTCCTTTACCCCTGCTTCTATGAGGGTGCTCCCCCCACGCACCCACCTCACCATCCTTGCATTCCTCTACACTGGGGCATCAAGCCTTCACAGGACCAAGGGTCTCTCCTCCCATTGATGCCAGACACCTTCTTGATTTCTTGTGTTGTTTATTTTACATTAGTTTGTCTATGCACTAGAGTTTCTTTTGCTGTTGATCTGTAGCAGCAACTCTCAACTTGTGGCTCATGGCCCCTTTGGGGGTCACATATTAGATATCCTGCATATTAGATATTTACATTATGATTTGTAATAGAATCAAAAATACAGTTATGAAGTAGAAATAAGATAATTTTATGGCTGGGGGTCACCGTAACATGAAGAACTGCATTAAAGTGTCACTGCATTAGGTGGGTTGAGAACCACTTGTCTGTGATCTTATTTCATTGTATTAGATAGACTACAAGTAGTTATTTTACAGTATTAGTCAAGATTTTCTTTGTGTTTTGACATATGTCCTATTTAAGAGAAAATTACATTGGCTGCTGACGAAAGCAAAATGTGTATTCTGCAATATTTGGATGAAATGTTCTATAGATGTCTGTTATGCCACTTGGTGCATGGCAAATTAGTCATGGTTCTCTAGAGGAACAGCACTCTTAGAATGAATCAATCATCCATCTGTCTGTCTATCTATCTATCTATCTATCTATCTATCTATCTATCTATCTATCTATCTATCTATCTCTCCATCCATCTATCCATCATCTATCTATCCAGCTATCATTTATCTGTTATCTATCTGTATTTTTCTATTATTTCTATCTATATCTATCTATCTATCTACCTATCTATCTATCTATCTATCTATCTATCTATCTATCTTATACCATATCTATTTATATTTATCTACCTTATATCATATCATGTTATATCTATCTATACCTGTCTTCTTTGTCTTATATCTTATCTATCATCTACCATGTGCATTAATATTTATCATATATCATATTGTTTCATATCTGTCTATCTCTGTCTATCTTGGATCTATCTGTCTATCTATCTATCTATCTATCTATCTATCTATCTATCTATCTATCATCTATCTAGGATTTATTGGAGTATCTTAGAGGCTGTGATACTGATAGTCTAACAGTGGCTGTCTTCTGACAGTCTAATAATTCAATCAGTATTTGAGGCTCAAAGTCTTAGCCGATATTACTAGGCTCTGATACTAGTGAAGGAATGAACTTCCAGCAAGAATGAGGGCAAGCAGGCAAAACCCAAAAGCCTCCCTCTTCCATGTCCTTTTCCAAAGCAGTCAGTAGAAGATTTGGCCCAAATTTAGGGCAAGTCTTCTGAACTGGAATAATTTGGATTTAAGGTGGGCCTTTCGACCTCAAAGGATCCAGTGAAGGAAAATCCTTTACAGGTGTGTCCAGCTGCTTGGGTTTTATGACAGGATGTTCTGTCTAGTTGGTGAGAATAGGGTGTTACTCTGTGACTTTACATCCACTAATAGTAAAATTGGGTTAACCTTTGGGTGTATATCTTTAGAATTGCAATATCCTCTTGATGGAGTGGTTTGTTGATCAGTATGAAGCAACATTCTTTATCTTTTCCTAGTAGCTATCCTAATAGCTTTGTCAGATACCGTAACAGTGGCACCCACTCGTTTCCTGGGTCCAGTTACTTGGAATACCTTTTTCTATCCTTCCAGCCTAAGGAAGTGTGTGTCTTTTGTTATGAGGTACATTCCTTAGAGGCAACAAATGGCTGATATCTGCTTTTTTATTCAATTTACTAGTCTGTGTTTTTTTAATTGATAAATTAAGACTGCTAATATTCATAGTTGCAGAAAGCTGTGTGTTGCTTACTGCCATTTTTGTTCATGTTTTTCATTCTTCGTTTTTATGTTCTCTTCCTCTCTTGTTTAACTGTTATCCTAGCACTGTTGATTATTTCCTGTGGCCTTTACTTTCCCCTTCATTTTGAAGAATTCTACCTCCTGTAGAGTTGGTTTAGTGGTATACGTTCCTGTAGTCTAATCTCATCACAGAAAAGCTTTTATTTTTCCCTCGTTTATGGCAGAGAGGGTTTCTGGGTATGGTAGTTTGGATCAGTTTTTTTCTTTCAGTAGTAAAAAATAAGATCCCAAGACCTCCAACTTTAAATTTTCAGTCGACCAATTTAGTATTATTCTCATGAGCCTGCCCTTATGTGTGACTCAGTCCATCTGTGTTACTGCTTTTAGTACTCTCCCTTTGTTCTATGTGTTGAGTGTTTTGATTATATTATGATTAGTGGAATGTCTTTGCTCTTGTCTGCCTGATATTTTACTGCCTATTGTATATCTGGATTTGCATTTCTTTTGCTAAAGAGATGGGAGATTGGTAGAAATTTATTATGGTTCTTAATTTTTCCTTTTTCCTTAGAACTAGAGTCTTCTTTTTCTATGCATGGATTTGGTCTTTTGTGTTGTGTATATCTTGGAATTCCCCTCATGCTCTTTTTTTTTTTTAAATCATTTTACTTTCATCCTTGTTAGGTTGTCAGTTCCTCTACCTTGTGTTCAGGCTCATATAGTCTGTTCTTTCTAAATGCATTCTATTGCTGAGGCTTTCCATGATTTTTTTCTTTTGTATTTGAGCTACTATTTTTAAATTTCCAGTATTCTAGGCTTGTTTTTCTTCAGGATTTTTATCTTTTCCTTGGATTTCTCTTCCACATCCTGTATCACTTTCCTTACTTCTTTCATCTTTTTATGCCATTGAACATACCTATAATTATTTTTTTCTGTTAGTGATTTCATCTAACAGTGGGTCATATTATACAGTGCTAAGACACTAATTTTTGGCAGAGTTATAGTGTCCTGGTTTTCATGTTTCTTATGTTACTTTTTTTTATTAGATATTTTCTGTGTTGCGATCTCTTTGTTTTGGTTTATTACTTTTCAGCTATGTTCTTTAAGTTGAAGCATTTGCAATGTTCTGGTGGGACTAGGACGTGGTAGAGTTGCATGTGTAGTTCAGAAAATAATTTCTCAGTCCAGGAGCTCAAGGTGCCTAGTGTAAGTTCTGTGTTTTTCCTTGAATAGGTATCAACTGGGAGAGTTACAAAAGATGTTTGATATGACCACATGCAATCGTCATACTAGCCAGTTCACAACAGAGACTCCTTTGATTTCAATACTGTTGGAGATAAATAACCCCGGGCAGTATGGGAATATACTTCCAATTTAGTAATAAGATCAGGAGTAGAAAGGAAGTGGAGTGGGTAAGGTTAAAGATTAAATGTTAGAGTCACCTGGAAAAGAAAAAAAGGATGTGGTAAAGTCCTCAGGAGGGGAAAACTGGGACAATGTTAAGATCCACAAAATTTTAACATTGTTAAAGCTGTGGAAGGTTACAATTAAGATGTATTAAAAAAAGGCGGGTAAGGTTGAGGGAAAGAAGAAAAGATGCAAGAATAAGTTGGGGAGGCACATATAAGATGTTGCTGCATAATCCAGTAAAGAGTACCTTCTAGTAACCAGAATGCAGAAACACAAATAATAGTTCTAAGTCATAATAGCAGTAAACCAGCCAACCAGCCAAACAACCAACCAGCCAGTCAGCCAGCCAGCCAGCCAGCCAACCAACCAACCAACCAGCCAGCCAACCAACCAACTTTATTCTTTTATTAAGTTTCTACTGTCATTCATATATATATGAATATATATATGAATATATGAATATATATATATATGAATATATGAATATATATATATATGAATGACAGTAGAAACTTAATAAAAGAATAAATAAATAAATAAGCAAATAAAAATAAAAAAATACTTATGAAGTGAATTGTTGACACAGGTATCCAAGTTGAAAAGCTATAGCTTCAAAACCCACTGTCTCTAGCTGTCTCCATGCAATACTGTGTATAGTAATGAGAGTGGAAGCCATTGGTCTCTGCGGCTTCAGGGTTCTTGGGGCTCTCTTGCATGTGGAAATCAGATTGTAAGTTCTTTCTTGATAGTTCCCTCAGAGAAGTCTTTCCTTGTGTCTCCTGTGCCACTTAAAAGCTAGTCTTAGGTTGTGTGTGGTGGTGATGCCTTCCACCCCATCATCCAGGAGGCAGAGGCAGGCAGGTCTCTGAGGTTGAGGTCTGTCTGGTATGTATATAGAGAGTTCCAGGCCACAAAGTATGACATCATGAAGCACTGCCTCAAAAAACAAACCAAACAAAGCCCAATCCATTGTAACCACCACTTCAACTACCACCCACCCCCCAAACCATAGTCTTTGTTCTCCTGTAGATGTTGTCTCTCAACAGTTTCCACATCATTGAATTCTGTATGGTTTTTATTTCCCTAGTTTAGAGTTACTCTGCTGGCCACGTATACTCTGGTGATGGTGACTCTGAGTTTCCAAATTGTTCAGTTCACAGAAAGTCTTGGGTCCCCAAACTGGAGGCTCAGCATGAGTCTTTGTTGTTTTGTTTTAAATTGAAAAATTTTAATTTTATCCCCATTCTCAGGCCTTTACTTTCTTTCTGCCTTCTCTGCAGTGTCCCCAGAGCCTTGGTAATGTTGGAATTGGTGTCTCAGTTAGAGCTGAACACCAAGTCTCTAATCCTTAACACTGCGATCAGTTACATATCTCTCCATTGAGTGCTATCCACTGCAAATGATGCATCTTTGATGAAGATTGAGAGCAGTCCAGGTCTATGGATATAACAAATATCTATAAGGCAGTTTCACAAAAGGAGCATTTAGCAAAATAACAATATCAGGTTCTACAAGGGTCATTTAAAAATTATTTATTTTTAATTTTTAAACTTTTTGTTACAGAGTCTTTTTAAAATGGTACCTGTAACTGCCCCAGCCAGTTCTGAGATGATGAGAGTTTTCTGGTGCTTCTCTTCACTGTTCTAGTCACCATATGTGCCTGTGCTATGGTTTCCCGTTTGTCTGCTTGTCATAGCATCATTGCATGCTATTGAACATACAGTGAAGATTTCCTGTGTCTCCTGCTGTCTGCTGTTGGTCTTCTTGCTCTCTGACTGTGTAATTCCTCAAACTCAAACCAATTCCCCAGGATAAACTGGACTTTGTTTCTTTGTAAACTTTTTCTTTCAGTTGATATTCAGTTTAGTTTTTTCCTAAATTGTTCTTCATTATTGCTTGATGTGTTTTCCTACTGTGTCTTTATTTTCAGATCCTGTACTCTTCAGTGGTTATTATTTGTGTTGTATGGATGTGCATGTAAATGTGTTCACGTGTGTGGTTGCACACGTGTATGGGTGCACATGCATATGCTCAGATATTTGTTTGGAGGTCAGAGGTCACCTTTAGGCATTGTTCATCAGGCACTGTCCACCATATTGTTTTTGGATATTGACGCTTATGGGGTTGGATCTTGCCCCGGCTTGTTGACTGGCTCGCAAGCTTCAGAAACCATATCTCTGTTCCCCAGTGTTGGGCTTATAAGCACATGACACCATCACTTTCAGTTCTTCTTTCGGGTTCTGATGATTAACTCAGGTTTTCAGGCATGAAAGGCAAACATGTTGCACTTTAATGACTGAGCAATCTCCCCAGCTCCAGAAATCATTACTTTTTAAAAGTAGATTGGTTTTCCCTACATACTTTTTTTTTTTTTTTGTATTGTGCTTTCATCTTAGTTCATTGCCGGTATTCATTTTCCTGTTTTCATCTCAGAGTATTTATAAAGATTTTATATTTTATATGTATGGGTGTTTTGCCTACATTTTTTTCTTGTCTTATTGAAATAGTGATCTTATGGTGTATTTGTATTTGAATCTGTCATGTTAATTGAAGTCTTATTTAGAATCTTCAGAAATCTAAACATATAGATATCCTTATGGCTTAATGTTTTGCTTTGTTGACAGGGTTAAGGCAAATAGCTCTGGCTGGCTATTTGTAGGATAGGCTGGCCTCAAACTCAGAGAGAACTGACTCTCTCTGCCATATGAGTGCTTAGATCAAAGATGTGTGTCACCATACCCAGCATTTAAGTTTTTTAAAATGTGGTGAAATATAAACATTAAAAATTTTAATGTAAACCATTTATTTCTCTTTAATTCAGTGGCATTAGTTACATCTATGAGGATGTACAGCTATTGCTACTGCTTCTTTCTTTCTTTCTTTCTTTCTTTCTTTCTTTCTTTCTTTCTTTCTTTCTTTCTTTCTTTCTTTCTTTCTTTCTTTCTTTTTTGTTAGCC
Organism: Mus pahari; assembly: GCF_900095145.1. NCBI lineage: Eukaryota > Metazoa > Chordata > Mammalia > Rodentia > Muridae > Mus > Mus pahari. Next base: position 21,085,905 of record NC_034605.1, on the reverse strand, counting down.
AAAGGATATACTTTATTTGAGCTCCTGAACAAGCTCTAGTTCTTCTCCTGTACAGTCTTGGTTCCACGTAGCCGTAGCCGTCCAGTCCGGCTGGCAGCAATGAGACCCACTTTGCGCCCCACAGGGGCATCTCTTCGGATGGTGAAGGGTTTGCCAATGTGCTGGTGGTTACCACCTCCAAAGGGATGCTCCACAGGATTCCTGGCCACACCCCGCACACGTGGCCAGCAGTTCCTCTTTGCCTTGTACTTGTGGTAGGCACTGCCAGCCTTTAAGATAGGCTTGTCAATTCTGCCTCCACCAGCCATGGCACCTACAACGGCTCGGTTGGCAGAGGAAATGACCTTCTTGGACCCCGAAGGCAGCTTCACTCGGTCTTCTTGGTCTCTGGGTTGTGGGAGATCACTGTGGCGTAGTTCCCGGAGGCTCGGGCCAGCTTGCCCGTCCCCAGGCTTCTCCTCCAGACAACACACGATCGTACCCTCGGACATGGTGCCCACGGGCAAAACACTGCCGATATTCAGCTGAGCCTTCTTGCCGCAATACACAAACTGTCCAGTGTGGATCCCCTCCGCTGAGATGAACAGCTCTGTCCACTTCTTGAATCGGTAGGGATCCGGAAAGACTACTTTGGCGAGGGGAGCGCCGGGGCCAGGGTCATGAATATCCTTTACGATGCCTTTAATGTAGCCGAGTCGCTCCGCGAAGTCCACAGCACGCAGGCACGCGGCGCCATTAAAGGTGCTTCACGTGCCCACGGAACACAGAACCCGCTCCTTTCCTCTGCCCTCGGATCACATGGTCCATGGCGGCCAGTCTGCAGACAAGCAAAGGTGAAAGAGGAAATAGGTCAAGGCAGCCTTATCTTCCGGGGTGGGGTTATGGCCCCGCCCTTGCTACTGCTTATTTCTAACATGCTTTGCCACTCCGAAGAGAAACTTTGAGCTCATTAAGCAGTGGCTCTTCAATTCTTTTCCTTAACCCCTCATAATCTCTAGTCTGCATTCTACTTGCACACATACCCATGAATTTGACTATTTAAGTCAATATAAGTGAGAACATGTAATATTTGTATTTTTTGTGTCTGCTAAGTCATGCCACCACTGCTACTATTACAACATTACTGAACTGGACTGCTGGTATATTCAGGAAATGTTTGTGAGTGGATTGAGCTGCAGCTGCTGTCCTGTGAACTGAACTGCTGGTTTCCTGACAATACAGATGGGATTTTTCCCCAAAGAATCATTTCTAAACAGGTCTACTTCCCCTGTATCCTTTCTTTTCCACTGCCTCTGGTGGGTGGTGGGCTAGAAGGGAGGTTAAAGTGTTTAAGAACCATCATTAAAAGTAGACTTTGAAAAATTAAAGTTACAGCATCTTTCCTACATGGTTTCTGCTTGATTTCCTGCTCTATTTCCCTTAGTGATATGATAGATTGTACCTGGAAGTGTAAGCCAAATAAACCATTTCCTCCACTAGGTTGATTTTGCTCAGAGTATTTAATCATAGCATTAGAATAATTACTTGGAGTATGCTGTATAGCTCGCCCATATGAGAAGTTTATCAACTTAACCTGGGATTTGGAAAGGATATCTGTATAGTGTGGTATTTAAGTTGCACACCTGCATCTTCTCTGTCTTTATTTGCTATTATTTGGATATAGTTTGAATGTGGTCCCAAAGGTTCCTGATTTGGAAGCTTAGTCCTCAGTACATCAATATTGGAAGACGATGGAACATGGAAGAGGTAGAATATAGTGGAAATAAAAGATGGAAGGTGGTTGGGTCACAGGAATATTTGTCCTCAAAAAGAAAGGAAGGCAGTTCTCATGGAACTGCAGTTGTTTTTATTTGAGTAACGTAGTCCTATTTTCCATCTTCCTATCCTACAATTTATTCTTGATTGATGCTTCTTGAGTATACTTCATACATTGTGATGCTTGTTATTCATGAAGTCCTCACTTACTTCAGCTGATGCTTGTGTTTTGCCCTCAGACCTCTAAAATATGGTAGGCTCTGTAGTAGTGTCTCCAGAGGCCACATACTTGAATGGTGCTTTTATTTCTAGAGCTTCAAAGGATGACAGGGTCTCTCCTTGAGATGCCTGCTAAGATGCGTTCCATCAGTTGTTGAAAATCAAAACAAAATACAGTTTAAGACAGAATTTTATATACTTACATTTTATGTCTTCTGAGACTGTATTTGGACAGACCATGTTAAGTAAATGTTTCTTACATTTGTAGGGTACAAAATATATTTAATAGTATACAACTACAAATCATTATAACCATAGTTTTCTTGACAGTAGCAGTTCAAGTAATTGATCAGATCTTTTATGTACACATAAACATACTTAATTTATCCTAAGGTTTTTTTTGGATTCTTCCATTGTGAGAATTGAAATTGAAGTTAAAATTCTATTATGTGGGAAGAGTTGTTGAAGGTTTGGAAGTTCCTCAAAAAAATCTGATTAATTTTTATCTCTTTCTTCAGCTTGCGGCCATTTGTGATGTGTTTGTGGAAAACTATGTTCCTGGGAAACTTTCTGAGATGGGCCTAGGATATGAAGATATAGATAAGATTGCTCCTCACATCATCTACTGCTCCATCACAGGTATTTCAACCCTGAACCATCCTTCTATCAGAAACCCATCACTTCTTCCCAAGTCTTAGAGACTGCTGAACAGAACTATTAAGGACCTTTGACCTAAATTGAACATTTTCATAGATTTATTGGATATTTGTATTTCTTTTCTGAATTGGCAAATTCACATTTATACCCAACTATAGTTAGGGTCAAAGGGTTTTCTAGGCCTTCAGTTATTATTGAAATCCTCCCTCCACAATTCTCAAATTCTGTAGGTTTTTTTTTTTATCCAGAGTTTTACATAGTCCATGCTGGCCCTGAAACTTCTTTGCTGTAGCTGAAGATGATCTTGAATTCCTGATCCACTTGTCCCCATTTCCAGAGTGCTAGGCTTACAAGTGTGTGTGCTACCATAATGGCTTCAAACTGTGATTTAGTGAAGAAAAGGCTGTGGAGAAAAACCATATGACCTCATAGTTGTCAGCTAAGAGGAAAATGTGTGGATCACATGGTTTTAGAGGTCAGTATAGGGGACTCAGGAGGAAAGGGGACAGGCAGTATGGAGAAAACCCCAAGTCTCTCATCATTCTATATTTTCTTTCATCACCACCTCCTGATAGTCTTTAGAATAATATTTGTACTGAATCCTGAATGGCTAAGGGACATGACGTTATACAACTTATAAATAGTAAATAGCTTTAAAACCCAAACTTCTTACATTAAAAATGTTAAATATTCTTAGCCACCACAGAAATGAAAATCATGCTTACACTGAGCTTCTGGGTCTCCCAGTAAGAATGGCTATTGTTAAGAAAACAAGCAGCAGGACATTTGATGGTGCTGGGGGAGGGGAAGGGCAGCTCTTGTACACTTTGGATGAGACTATGAATTTTTGTGGCTACTATGGAAATCACTAAGGATGGTATCTTCAAAAAATTTAAATTGGGAATAGCATATGATCCAGCTGGATATATGTCAAAATGGATCAAAGTCAGCATAAGATATATATATATCATAGTGCTTATTACTGTGCTATTCATAATAGCAGTGCTCTGAAATCAGCACAGGATGACTATGAACAAACGACACATGAATAGATAAAGAAAATGTAGTGTAGGGACACAATTAAGGTTCAATTAACTATAAAGAAGAAAGAAATCATGTCAATTAGAGGAAAATAGATGAAAGTAGAGATCATTATGTTAATCAAAGTAAGACTCAGAAAGGCAAATATTGCATGTTTTCTCTCTTGTGTGATCTAGAGTTTTAACATTATGAAAGCAGAAGAGAGGCTATTCGGAAAGAAGAATAGTATTGTCAGGAAGGGGTAGGAAATTGTACTTTGGGTAAATATCAAAATTTATAAATATATGAAAATTATATCATGAAACTTGTTATTTTGTAAATTACTGTATGATAAATCACCTAGGTTTCTTGATGCACTATTAAGTGATTCATCACCTTTCATACTTATGACAGTCATTCTGAAGTGCTGCCTTAGGCTTTTGATTGCTGTAATGAAACACCCTGAACATTTTGCGTGTAAAGGGTTTATTTCCTCTTAGATCTTGTAGTCCATCATCCAGATGGGCCCTCTGACCTCAGTCATCTAGAAAATGCACCAAAGGCTTGCCCACAGGCCAATCTGGTGAGGATATTCTCTCAACTGGGGTTCCCAATTCCCGTATGACTTAGCTTGGGCCATGTTGGCAGAACTGGCCAGCAGAAGTGCTAACGCACACTTTGTGACCATAGGACACTGAGTACCTCTCTCTGAGGTTTGTTTTGGCTGCTCTCTTTCATTTGCTGTTAATCATATTTCCAGTAGAAGTGAGGAGGAAAGGAGCTCGTCAGAAAGTCTGGTCAACAGATTATTTGGGAGCAAAAGTCATTGTCATCTGTGAGTTGTGAGGTTGTGTGGGTGGAAAGCAAGGTTAATCTCTTTCGTAACAGTTTGTCATTCTTCCTAGCATTATTTTTTAATTTTTAAAAACAAACCTTACTATGATAGTCTAAAGTTGCAATGTCACCATGGAGATTCTTGTCTTTTCTGATGTTTCCCAGTGTTGTTACTTATTGTCAGTCCAATTCCCCTCTGTTTGGGTGGGCTGTGTGACTGAAGAAAGTAATGTTCCAATGCCTGGGATTTGCTTTAATGAAACCCACAGTTGTGTAGTTGAATTTGCTCCAGTCTGAAATCTAGTGTGCTGAACAAAGATGTTAAACTGATTTCAAAGGTGGAAGGGCCTGGTTATTTTTATTTCTGTCTTATTATTTTTGAGGAAGCTGAATGTGGACAGTAGGGGGCAGTGTTTAAAAAGCTATTGTTCACTAGCAATTACTTTTAGCAAAAACTGCAGTGTTCTTTGTGAACCACTGGGTAGGGCAAATTTATGAAGGTACATATTTATATATTTTAAATGGAAGACTTTAAGCAATTGTGTTCTTACTGTATTAAAAATTAAAAGTTAGCTGGATGGTGGTAGGTCATGCCTTAAATCTCAGGATTAAATTTAAATTTAATCTCAGGAGGCAAAGGAGGATGGATCTGATCTCTGAGTTTGAGGTTAGCCTAGTCTACAGAGCAAGTTTCAGGGCAGCAAGGGTTACACAGAGAAACCTTGTCTCAGAAAAATAGTTTCACCCCCAATTTTTAAAAATTAAACTATTTATTTTAAAACAATTTAAATTTATTAAAATTTAAATTATCAAAATCATTTAAAAATGATAACTCCATACCTCTTTGTACTTTTTGACCTAAAAAGGTACCTCTTTTAACAATGTAAAGTTGTGTCTTTGGAACATGTTTTTAATTAAAAAAATTAGCAGCACGACTCCTTTCC
>NC_034605.1:21040495-21080441 GCF_900095145.1 Mus pahari | reverse complement strand
TCTCTGTATAGCCCAGGCTGGCCTTGAACTCAGAAATCCGCCTGCCTCTGCCTCCCGAGTGCTGGGATTAAAGGCGTGCGCCACCACGCCCGGCTATTTCTTTTCTTCTTTTTGTCCACTCCTTTGCTCTTTCCTTCCAGCAGGACAAACATTCCATTATTTGACTAGATTAAATTTTTGGTGGGAACAGTGAATATCCTTTAATAAAACTGCCTTCGGAGTTGGGGATTTAGGAAAGGAGGTAACTTGGAAAATGCAAGTTTGATGTTGGTGATTCCATCATTAGTGTCTTCTCAATTTCCACCGTAGGGTACATGACTCCTCTGGAGGAAAGATCCTGGCAAGGGATGCTGAGGGCTCAAGTCAGAGAACATAGCCAAGGGTTTAGATTTACTCTTTAGCTCTAAGTAGAAAAGACCTTGCAGCATGCCTCTGAAATATAAGGTGAGCATATATCAGAACAAAAGGACAAGAATGGCCAAGATAGCTTGTAGTAAGAACAGGCAATGTATTTCTCTGTTAAATATAAAGGGTTAATGAATGATGTATGAGTGTGATATGTCAGAAACATAATCACATGTGTCTCCCTTCCATGTCAGAATTTATTGAGTAATAATAAATTCACAAGATATGACAATTTTATTGGCAACAATAGGCTGAGCACCCCTATTCTCCTTAACAGATCTGGCTGAGGCAAATACAAGTTGTTTTATCACAAATTTATTTACTAATATCAACTTTCAGATCAAAGCTCAAATTACACATCACATTAAATATCTCTATATACATTATAGAATGGTTTCTAAGGGGCTAAGAAGGCAACAGCAGAATATAAAGGAGTTTCAAGGAGACTTGAGAGGCAGAATCTGATAGAGATAGAAACTGTCTTTGGGCTAACAAATTGATGTTGCAGATGTAGCTGCTGAGTCAGGCTGCAGGGCCAGTATTGAGCTGCAGAAATGAGGTATAGTGGAAGCTATAGAGGCAAAGGGCTGGATGGGCCTAGACAGATGAACAGGCAGATGAACAGATAGTAATTCAAGTAGGCCATGCCAACTGTGGGAATGGAGCTGAGCTGAAGTCTCTGGGACAGTCAGGAATGTCTACCTCTATATTCCTGGACACACACTGGGTAGTTAGATGACAGCTTGGTGGTACCCGCGTTGTGTCCCCTTCTTTATGGGGTCTAGTGAGGCCATTATATACTCCCACTGTCTGACAGGTTCTTGAGCCTGTTCTCTTTTGGTATGATTTTTTTTTTTTTGTTTTTCTTTTCTTTTTCTTGCTGTTGTTTTGCTTTTTTTTTTTTTTTAAAAATTATTTTATTAGATATTTTCTTCATTTACATTTCAGATGCTATCCCAAATGTCCCCTATACCCTCCCCCCGCCCTGCTCCCCTGCCCACTCACTCCCACTTCTTGACCCTGGAGTTCCTCTATGGGACATATAAAGATTGCAAGACCAAGGGGCCTCTCTTCCCAATGATGGNTGAATANGCCATCTTCTGCTACATATGNAGCTAGAGACACGAGCTCTGGGGGTACTGGTTAGTTCATATTGTTGTTCCACCTACAGGGTTGCAGCCCCCTTCAGGTCCTTGGGTACTTTCTCTAGCCCCTCCATTGGGGGCCCTGTGTTCCATCCAATAGCCGACTGTGAGTATCCACTTCTGTGTTTGTCAGGCACTGGCATAGCTTCACAAGAGGCCACAATATCAGGGTCCCTTCAGCAGAATCTTTCTGGTATGTGCAATAGTGTCTGGGTTTGGTGGCTGATGATGGGATGGATCTCCAGGTGGGGTAGTCTCTGGATAGTCCATCTTTTTGTCTTAGCTCCAAACTTTGTCTCTGTAACTCCTTTTGTTCCCTATTCTAAGGAGGAATGAAGTATCTACACGTTGGTCTTCCCTCTTTTTGGTTTTCTTGTGTATTACAAATTGTATCTTGGGTATTCTAAGTTTCTAGGCTAATATCCACTTATCAGTGAATGCATATCAAGTGACTTCTTTTGTGATTGGGTTACCTCACTCAGGATGATATCCTCCAGATACATCCATTTGCCCAAAATTTCATAAATTCATTGTTTTTAATAGCTGAGTAGTACTCCATTGTGTAAATGTACCACAGTTTCTATATCCATTCCTCTATTGAGGGACATCTGGGTTCTTTCCAGCTTCTGGCTATTATAAATAAGGCTGCTATAAACATAGTGGAGCATGTGTCCTTATTACCAGTTGGAAGATCTTCTGGGTATATGACCAGAAGAGGTATTGCTGGATCCTCTGGTAGTACTATGTCCAATTTTCTGAGGAACCGCCAGACTGATTTCCAGAGTGGTTGTACAAGCTTGCAATCCCACCAGCAATGGAAGAGTGTTCCTCTTTCTCCACATCCTTGCCAGCATCTGCTGTCACCTGAATTTTTGATCTTAGCCATTCTGACTGGTGTGAGATGGAATCTCAGGGTTGTTTTGATTTGCATTTCCCTGATGATTAAGGATGTTGCACATTTTTTCAGGTGTATGATTTTAATACTCAATACACTTCAGTAGTTACTGTTTACTTTAATTAATTTATAGGGTAGTACCATTTCTGTTTTAGGAATGAACTGTTCATCAGCTTGTGCTCTGTGGATGGGACTGGACAGACGGTGTTGTGCACATGCCCACCAAATACAGTCATTTTGCTCTTACATTTGCACTGAAAGTGGAGTGAAATGCTACTTATGAAATGGAGTCTGTACAAGGCAATACACAGTCTGAAAACTACTGTTTTAGACAGTATAATGTAACTTAGGGGGCTGTATACCCTGATTGCAACAAATGTATTTTTCAGAAAATTATCGTAGTAGTAAGAATAAAGGCAATGACCTTCTAGTTTATTCTATACCATGAAAAATGTTTTAAGACCTAAGTATGAAAATTCAAACGTTAAAGATTTTGAAAGTATTATAGGAGAATATCTTGGAATGAAGCAAAGGGAAGAGTTTTGTAGACAACACAGTAAAACCACAACGGAAAAAAATGTTGATAAACTTGACTACTTTTTAAAATTAAAAACTATTGTACATCAAAAGGTACCATTAAAAAGTTAAAAGTTAAGTCATAGAATCTTGGAAGAAAAAACAAATCTTTCAAATTAAATAGGAAAAAGAGGCCCAGTTCAACAGAAAAAAGGAAACATTTAAGTCTGATATTTCAAAACATGACCAAACCCATGAAGTCTTTGTTGATGGTGGTAGGAACCTGTGCTGGCTAGTTTTATGCCACCTTGACACAAGATAGGGTCATTTGAGAGATGGCAACCTCTATTGAGAACATTCCTCTGTAAGATGGGGCTTTAGGCAAGCCTCTAGAGTATTTTTTTAGTTAGTGATTGATGGGGGGAATGTCCAGCCCATTGTGGGTGGTGCAATCTATGGGCTGGTGGTCCTGAGCAGGTTGAGCAAGCCATGAGGAGCAAGGCGTAAGCACCACTCCTCCATGGTCTCTGTCAGCCCCTGGCTCCAGGTTCCTGCCCTGTTTGAATTCCTGTCCTGCCTTCCTTCACCAATGGACTGTGATGTGGAAGTGTGAGCCAAGTGAACCCTTTCCTCCTCGTCTTTCTTTTGGTCATGCAGTTTCATTACAGCAATAGAAACTAACTATGCATTGGACATACGATATTTCTAATGGGAAATACCACTTAAAAGTTCTTGTGAAGGTGTGCCTATGACCTACAATTTTGTTTCTATATATGTACATGTAGAAAATAAAACTTCTGAACTTTCTAGAGTTCAAAAATAAAAGTTGAAAAAGCAAGTTATAAGAGCTATGGACAGAAAGGAGGAATGGAGATGAATATGTTTAAAATATATTATAATCATGTATGAGAATATCAGTGAACCACATTATTATGTATAACTAATATGTGCTAATAAAATAAATATAATGAAAATAAGCTATTTAAGCCTCTAGTGTTCACAAGACATTGAACATAATTTCTACATTATTTGAATACATAATTAATTTGTATCTGAGAGGTTTTTAAAACTGAGGATCCCTTAGTCATCTACCAGAAAACTAGTAGTATAAACCGTGAGCTTTGTGTTGCCCTCTATTCCATCAGGAAATATATTTTCCCCAGAATTTCAGAATGCTGTAGCCATCTGCCTAACCTCATAGTGAGTTTGCTATATTTACATTTCATACTAAACACATTATTTAATCATGATGATAACATCTCTTCAGCAGAAGAGAAACTTACTGAATAATCACAAGATTTCAAAACATCCCTCAAAGAAGCACTGTAATCAGCTGTGGGCTGGTTCCAGAAAGTGACCTTGTGCTAACACACAAGCTTTTATCTTATTCCCCCTCCCCCAACACACAGCAGATGTGCTGTAAACAGATAAGTTGTTCCCATCTTCTGTAAACCTGCCCTGCTGTGTTTGTTTATTTTACCTCCTGGTGGATGAAATCCCAGGCAAGCTCTCTCTATATTCTTTGTTATAATTTCACTTAAAGGATTTAAAAAAAAAAAAAAAACCTAGTCCAACTTAACGTTAAAGCTTAAGACCAGGGCATGGTGCCATATGCAATCTAAGCACTTAGAAAAGGAAGAGGTAGGAGGACATAGTTCAAGGCTGGCCTTTGTTACATAGTTGGAGGCTAATCTGTATTGTAGGAGACTCTCTCTTAAAAATAAATATAAACAAATCAATAACCTTCAGACTGCAGTTCAATGTATAACTTTCTCTTTTCTCTAGATTGGCCTGCTTTGTTGGAAATTTGAAGAAAGGAAAGAAGGAAGGAAGGAATGAGCAGACAGGGAAAGACTTAGAAAACCATAGCCAGATTTTTTTCTTCTCTTACAAATATTTTATTAACTATTTGAGAATTATGTATTTAAGAAAAATATATTAGATTTTGACCATATTCACCTCTTCTTCTAACTCCTCCCAGATCACCCCTAATTTCATACTGGCTCAACATTGTGACCTCAATCGTTTTAAAACTCATCTAGTTCAGTTAGTGCTGCCTATATGCTTCTGGGTGGGTGGCCATTCACTGGAACATTTTAACCTTTCATAGGGTGCACACTAAAGAAAACGATTTCCCAGCAGCTGTCAGTTACTAATACTCCTCAATTAGGGGTGGAACTGGGTGACCACTTTCTGCCTCTGTGCTGAGATTTTTGTCTGGCTTGGGTTTATACAGGTCTTATGTTGTTACAACTTTGTATAAACTCGAATCCAAAACTGGAAGCTGCTATATGAAATATTCTTTAAAAATGGATTGAGTTCATATACAATTTGATTAGAATTTTTCATGATTTCTTCCTTAATTACTATTATTACATATATTTGTACATATGTATATAAAATATAACCTGCTAAATATACTTAGTGTTGGTATTATGTACGTGTCTAGAGCTGACTATTTGAGATTAGGAAACCTGTGAGGGGCTTATCCCTACAAAATACTGGCTTTGTTTTTTCTTTTAACAGTCATTAATTGCCTATAACTCTTCTTCTAGGAGTAAGGTCTTATGAGATTTCCCCTATCCACTCTGAAATAGCAGTCAACATTGCTACTATGCAGGTCTTCTTTAGGGTTCTCTGTCCTACATAGGAGATACTGTCTCACGGTGATGTCCTGATCCTCAGGCTCTTACAGTCTTCCAACTCCTTCTGTGCTGTTTCCTGGGCCTTTAGATTTTTTAACAGCACCACTCCCTATGAGCCAAGCATTCAAACACATAAGTCTATGGGGGCCATTCCTGTTGAAACCACCACAGATGAAAAACATCCCAGAAATCCACAACTGGTCAAAACATAAGAGTGTTCACTGCAAGATGCACAGCTACAATTAATATAAAATAATTAACATATTTTCATCATTTATCACCCAAGCCATAATTGATACCTGTGTTAACAAAACACAGGTTACTGAAGAAAAAGTTTGGTAAGATTGCTTAGCCAAGTTTTATGATATGTGAGATTCCTCACAGATGACGAGTCAGAGACTTGAAGAAAGTGGCATTTTTATGTTTGATAAAGAATGGACAGTTGTCTAGAAATGTAGCTAAATGATTGTAATCATATGGAGATAAAATGGGAAGATCTTTAAAACATCAGGTAGAGTGAACATGAGTTTTCTATTTTCAAGATTTTTAAGTGTAAAACATAATATTTTTAATTGGACATTTTATTTATTTACATATCAAATGTTATCCCCCTTTCCTTCTTTCCCCTCTGCAGACCCTCTATCCCATACCCCCTTACTCTGCTTCTGGGAGGGTGCTCCCCAGCCAACCTATCCACTCCTGCCTCACTGTCTTAGCATTCCTCTACACTGGGCATCAAGCCTTCCCAGGACAAAGGGCCTTCCATCCCATTGATGCCACCTAAGGCCCCTTCAACTCCTTTAGTCTTTCCCCTAACTCCTCCATTGGGATTTCTGTGCTCAGTCCAATGGTTGGCTGTGAGCATCTGCATCTATATTGGTCAGGATCTCTCAGAGTCTCTTAGGAACCAGCTGTATCAGGCCCCTGTCAGCAATCACTTCTTGGCATCCACAATAGGGTCTAGGTTTGGTGTCTGCATGTGGGATGAATCCCCAAGTGGGGCAGTCTCTGGATGGCCTTTTCTTCAGTCTCTGCTCCACTCTTTGTTCCTGTATTTCCTTTAGACAGTAGCAATTCTGGGTTAAAATTTTGGATATGGGTGTGTCATCCCATCCTTCAACCAGGGGCTGTGCCTAACCTCTGAATATGGTCTTGACAGGTTCGCCCTCCCCTTTGTGGGGTATTTCAGTTAATGACATCCCTGTGAGGTCCTGGGAGACTCTTGCTTTCCTGGCATCTGGAACTTTCTGGTTGCTATGCCCAGTTCCACATCCCCCATTGCTACACACCTCTGTTCAATTTCCTGACCCTCTGTGTATTTCCTCCATCTCCTCCCATACCTGATTCTTCCCATTTATTTCCCCTCACCATCTTCTCTTCCTCCCAAGAACCTCCCACCCTCTGCTTCCTTTAATTATTTTGTTCCCCCTCCTAAGTAGGAATGAAGCACCCACTCTTTGGTCTACCTTCCTCTTAAGCTTCATATAGTCCTTGAATTGTATCATGTGTATTCCACACTCTTTGCTTGCTTTCCACTTATTAGTGAGTAGATACTATGTGTGTTCTTTTGTGACTGAGTTACCTCACTCAGGATGATATTGTCTAGATCCATCCATTTGCCTATGAATTTCAAGAAGTCATTGTTTTTAATAGTTGAGTAATACTCCACTGTGTAAATGTACCACATTTGCTGTATCCATTTCTCTGTCGAGGGATATCCAGGTTCTTTCCAGTTTCTGGCTATTATAAATAAGGCTGCTATGAGTATAGTGGAGCATGTGTCTTTATTAAATGTTTGACAGTCTTCTGGGTATATGCCCAAGCGCGCTATAGGTGTCCAGTTTCCCGAGGAACCACCAGACTGATTTCCAGAGTTGTTGTACCAGCTTGCAATCCCACCAACAATGGAGGAGTGTTCCTCTTTCCCCACATCCTTACCAGTATCTGCTGTCACCTGAGTTTTTGATCTTAGCCATTCTGACTGGTGTGAGGTAGAATCTCAGGATCATTTTGATTTGCATTTTCCTGATGACTAAGGGTGTTGAACATTTCTTTAGGAGCTTCTCTGCCATTTGAGTTTCCTCAGTTGAGAATTCTCTGTTTAGCTCTGTTCCCAAGTTTTTAATAGGGTTATTTGTTTCTCTGGAGTCTAATTTCTTGAGTTCTTTGTATATATTGGATATTAGTCTCTATTGGATGTAGGATTTAAAGATCTTTTCCCAATCCATTGGTTGCCATTTTGTCCTATTGACAGGGTTCTTTGCCTTGCAGAAGCTTTGTAATTTTATGAGGTCTCATTTGTCGATTCTTGATCTTAGAGCATAAACCATTGGTGTTCTGTCCAGGAAAATTTCCCCTGTGCCCATGTATTTGGGATTCTTCCCCACTTTGTCTTTTATTAGATTCAGTGTATCTGGTTTTATGTGGAAGTCCTTGATCTACTTGGACTTGAGCTTTGTATAGGGAGATAAGAATGGATCAATTTGCATTCTTCTACATGTTGACTACCAGTTGAACCAGCACAATTTGTTGAAAATGCTGTCTTTTTCCCACTGGATGGTTTTAACTTCCTTGTGTGGGTTCATTTCTGTATCTTCAATTCTATTCCATTGATCTGCCAGCCTGTCATTGTACCAATACAATGCAGTTTTTATTACTATTGCTCTGTAGTACAGCTTGAGGTGAGGGATGGTGATTCCACCAGAAGTTCTTCTATTGTTGAATATAGTTTTCACTATCCTGGTTTTCCTGGTTTTTTTGTTTGTTTGTTTGTTTGTTTGTTTTTTGGTTATTCCAAATGAATTTTCAAATTGTTCTTTCTTTCTTTTCTTTTTTTTTTTTTTAGCTTTATTTATTTATTATATGTAAGTACACTGTAGCTATCTTCAGACACTCTAGAAGAGGGAGTCAGATCTTGTTACAGATGGTCATGAGCCACCATGTGGTTGCCGGGATTTGAACTCAGGACCTTCGGAAGAGCAGTCGGGTGCTCTTACCCACTGAGCCATCTCACCAGCCCTCAAATTGTTCTTTCTAACACTATGAAGAATTGAGTTGGAATTTTGATTGGGATTGCATTGAATCTGTAGATTGCTTTTGGCAAGATGGCCATTTTGACTATATTAATCCTTCCAATCCATGAGCATGGGAGATCTTTCCATCTCCTGAGGTCTTCTTCTATTTCTTTCTTCAGAGACTTGAAGTTCATACAGATCTTTCACTTTCTTGATTAGAGTCACACCAAGGCATTTTATATTATTTGTGAATATTGTGAAGGGTGTTCTTTCCCTAATTTCTTTCTCAGCTTGTTTATTCTTTGGGTAGAGGAAGGCTACTGATTTGTTTGAGATAATTTTGTATCTAGCCACTTTGCTGAAGTTGTTTATCAAGTTTAGGAGTTCTCTGGTGGAATTTTTGGGGTCACTTAAGTATACTGTCATATCATATGCAAGTAGTGATATTTTGACTTCTTTCTTTCCAATTTGTATCCATTTGATCTTCTTTTGTTGTCTAATTGCTCTGGCTTAGACTTTGAGTACCATATTGAATAGATAGAGAGAGAGTGGGCAGCCTTGTCAAGTCCCTCATTTTAGTGGGATTGCTTCCAGTTTCTCTCCATTTAGTTTGATGTTGACTACTGGTTTGCTGTATATTGTTTTACTATGTTTAGGTATGGTTCTTGAATTCCTGATCTTTCCAAGACTTTTACCATGAAGGAGTGTTGAATTTTGTCAAATGGTTTCTTAGTGTCTAATGAAATGATCATGTGGTTTTTTTCTTTGAGTTCGTTTATATAGTAGGTTATGTTGATGAATTTCTTTATATTGAACTATCTTTGCATCTTTGGGATGAAGCCTGTTTGATCATGATGGATGATTGTTTTGATGTGTTCTTGGATTCAGTTTGCGAGAATTTTATTAAGTATTTTTACATTAATATTCATAAGGGAAATTGCTCTGAAGTTCTCTTTTTTTGGGTCTTTGTGTGGTTTAGCTGTAGCCACCAGCAGCCACAGGTTACTGGGTTCCTGAAAGGAAAGATGGGGTTTGGATGAGAAAGGCAGTAAGAGAAATAAGGAGCTAAGACAAAGTTTTCTGATCAAGGCCAATGTTTACTCATTCCAGGATCTCGTTGCTTTTTCAGGATTGCTTGAGGAAAACAGGTTCAGCTTCTCTGCAGATGTGGCAGGACAATAGACTTTACTTAGGTCTGAAGACTCCACCCTAGGTGGGCTAGCAACTGTGGCAAACCAGGTCTGAGCCAGCCTGCTCAAGACTGGGGGGAGGGCACATTTAGGTATGAGTGTAATTGTGGCTTCATAGAATGAGTTGGTTAGTGTTCCTTCTGTTTCTGTTTTGTGGAGTAGTTTGCAAAGTATTGGTATTAGGGCTTCTTTGAAGATCTGATAGAATTCCACACTAAACTCATCTGGTTCTGGGGTCTTTTTGGTTGGGAGAATTTTAATTACTGCAACTATTTCTTTAGGGGTTATGGAACTTTTTAGATGGTTTATCTGATCCTTATTTAACTCTGGCACCTGGTATCTCTCTAGAAAAATGTCCATTTCATTCAGATTTTCCATTTTTGTTGAGAAAAGGCTTTTGTTGTAGGATCTGATGTCTCTTTGAATTTCCTTGATTTCCATTGTTATGTCTCCATTTTCCTTTCTGATTTTACTAATTTTGATACTGTCTCTGTGCCCTCTGGTTAATCTGGCTAATGGTTGATCTGTCTTGTTGATTTTCCCAATGAACCAACTCCGGGTTTTGTTGATTCTTTGTATAGTTATTTTGGTTTCTGCTTGGTTGATTTCAGCTCTGAGTTTGATTATTCCTGCTGTCTACTTACCTTGGGTGTTTACTTCTTTTTGTTCTAGAGCTTTCAGGTGTGCTTTCAAGCTGCTAGTGTTTGCGCTCTCTAGATTCTTTTTGGAGGCACTCAGAGCTATGAGCTTTCCTCTTAGCGCTGGTTTCATTGTGACTCATACGTTTTGGTATTATCTGCCTTCATTTTCATTAAATTCTAAAAAGTCTTAAATTTCTTTCTTTATTTCTTCCTTAACCAAGTTATCATTGAGTAGAGTGTTGTTCATCTTCCATGTGTATGCGGGGTTTCTGTTGTTTTTATTGTTATTGAATACCAGCCTTAGTCTGTGGTGATCTGATAGGATGCATGTGATTATTTCAATCTGTTGAGGTCTGTTTTGTGACCAATTATACGGTCAATTTTGGAGAAGGTACCTTGAGATCCTGAGAAGAAGGCATATTCCTTAGTTTTAGGATGAAACGTTCTATAGATATCTGTTAAATCCATTTGTTTCATAACTTCTGTTAGTTTCACTGTGTCTCTGTTTAGTTTGTGTTTCAATGATCAGTCCATTGCTGGGGGTTGAAGTCTTCCATTCTTACTGTGTGAGGTGAAATGTGTGCTTTGAGATTAAGTGAAGTATCTCCTATGAATGTGGGTGCCTTTGCGTTTGGAGCACAGATGTTCAGAACTGAGAGTTCATCTTGGTAGATTTTTCCTTTGATGAGTATGAAGTGTCCTTCCTTATCTTTGATAACTTTTGGTTGAATGTCAATTTTATTCAGTGTTAGAATGGCTATTCCATCTTGTTTCTTGGGACCATTTGCTTGGAAAAATTTTTCCAGCATTTTACACTGAGGTAATGTCTGTCGTTGTCACTGAGGTGTATTTCTTTTAAAATAAATTTCAACTATTTAAACCTAAGTGGAATTTAACTTTTCCATATTCCAGATTTCTTTTTTTATTTATTATTATTTTCTTTATTTACATTTCAAATGCTATCCTGAAAGTTCCCTATACCACCCCCCGCCCCTGCTCCCCTACCTACCCACTCCCACTACTTGGCCCTGGCCTTCCCCTGTGCTGGGTCATATAAAGTTTACAAGACCAAGGGGCCTCTCTTCCCANTGATGGCCGATTAGGCCATCNTCNGCTACATATGCAGCTAGAGACNCNAGCTCAGGGGGTACTGGTTAGTTCATATTGTTGTTGCACCTACAGGGTTGCAGCCCCCTTCAGCTCCTTGGGTACTTTCTCTAGCTCCTCCATTGCGGTCCCTGTGTTCCATCCAATAGCTGACTGTGAGCATCCACATCTGTGTTTGCCAGGCACTGGCATAGCCTCACAAGAGGCCACTATATCAGGGTCCCTTCAGCAGAATCTTGCTGGCATGTGCAGCAAGTATCTAGGTTTGGTGGCTGATGATGGGATGGATTCCCGGATGGGGTAGTCTCTGGATAGTCCATCCTTTCATCTTAGCTCTAAATTTTGTCTCTGTACCTATATCCTTTCATGGGTATTTTGTTCCTTATTCTAAGGAGGAATGAAGTATCCACATGATGGTCATCCTTCTTGGTTCTCTTGTGTTTTGCAAGATGTATCTTGGGTATTCTAAGTTTCTGGGCTAATATCCACTTATCAGTGAATGCATATCTAGTGACTTCTTTTGTGGTTGGGTTACCTCACTAAGGATGATATCCTCCAGATACATCCATTTGCCCAAGAATTTAATAAATTCATTGTTTTTAATAGCTGAGTAGTACTCCATTGTGTAAATGTACCACAGTTTCTGTATCCATTCCTCTATTGAGGGACATCTGGGTTCTTTCCAGCTTCTGGCTATTATAAATAAGGCTGCTATGAACATAGTGGAGCATGTGTCCTTATTACCAGTTGGAAGATCTTCTGGGTATATACCCAGAAGAGGTATTGCTGGGTCTTCCGGTAGTACTATGTCCAATTTTCTGAGGAACCGCCAAACTGATTTCCAGAGTGGTTGTACAAGCTTGCAATCCCACCAGCAATGGAGGAGTGTTCCTCTTTCTCCACAACCTTGCCAGCATCTGCTGTCACCTGAATTTTTGATCTTAGCCATTCTGACTGGTGTGAGATGGAATCTCAGGGTTGTTTTGATTTGCATTTCCCTGATGACTAAGGATGTTGAACATTTTTTCAGGTGTTTCTCAACCATTCGGTATTCCTCAGTTGAGAATTCTTTGTTTATCTCTGTACCCCATTTTTTATGGGGTTATTTGAATTTCTGGAGTCCAGCTTCTTGAGCTCTTTGTATCTATTGGATATTAGTCCTCTATCAGATTTANGATTGGCAAAAATCCTTTCCCAATCTGTTGGTGGCCCTTTTGTCTTGTTGACAGTGTCTTTTGCCTTACAGAAGCTTTGCAATTTTATGAGGTCCCATTTGTCAATTCTTGATTTTACAGCACAAGCCATTGGTGTTCTGTTGAGAAATTTTTTCCCATATCTTCAAGGCTTTCCCCCACTTTTTCCTCTATCAATTTCAGTGTCTCTGGTTTTATGTGGATATTCCAGATTTCTAAATAAATATTTTTCCCCAACAGTAAAGATGATATTGAGTTACTTCTGTGTATTAGAACTGTTGTGAGAAATATTAAGACTATTGTGATAGTTTTCCTATAAACTGTGAGATTAAGAAGCTCTACTGGATTGTAACTTGACATGGTAGTAAATGTTTTTAATCCCAGCACTTGGAAGTCTTTGCTTCATAGCAAGATTCATGACTGAGGCTGGAGTTCAGTTATATAATGCTTGCCTAGCCTAAGCAAGACTCTGGCTTCTATCCCAGCTTCACAGACAGTATGCCCTGCACCCTTCCCACACCCTGCAATAACAAAACTCTATTGGACTATGAATAAAATAATTCTTTCTTATATCAAAAAGGAAATTGCTGTTAAATGAGTTATCAGCTGGGTATATCTATAGGTGTGTAAGTGTCATTTGTCATGAAGATATTTTATGATGAACGTTTTATAAATGTGGAACTTTACTCCATTCCTGCATACTTTTCTTTTTCTTATTGTAGTGATTGTTGAAGGAGAAACCAAAGACTTAGGGGAAAGTTGAGCCTTTTTCCTCCATGCTCTGAAACTCTAGCTATTAGGATGAAAACTAATCTATCTATCTATCTATCTATCTATCTATCTATCTATCTATCTATCTAATTCTTTAGAATAAATTAGATTAACATTTAGTGTCTAACTTCTGACTTATTGGTACAATAGTACACAGTTTAATAAATCTCTTAGTGGTATTGGGGATATTTATTATCAGTAATAAATAAAGTAGGTTCAGTAGGTGAAGCACTTGTTATGAAAAGTATGAGGAATTGTTTGGTTCCCCAACAGGCATGTAAAATCTGGTGTGGTGGCATACTTCTAAAATTCCATTCCTCAGGTGATGAAGACAAGCAAAACATGGGAGACATTGGTTAGCCAGTGTAGATGAAACAGTGAACTCCAGGTTCACAGATAGTCTTTGTCTTAAAAACTGAGGTGGAGATAAATAGAGATACCTGACAACAACTTCCTTTCTCTATATCTGCATGTATGGGTGAGTGTATGTGCAAACTCCCCACTCCCCACAAAAGAATCTCTTGGGAATTAGGGACCAGAAAAAGGAAAAGATGACAATTTTAGTTAATGTGAAATTAGTAATTATTTCAAAACCTTTAAAAATTCAATGTCTCACAGATTGTAACAAATAAATGTGCCAAGGCTTAGCCATCTTCCAAAAACTGTCATCAGAACTAAATAATTTCCCTTTATAGTAATAGGCCTGGGGAAAATCCATAATTTAAAAGATGAAATGATAGATAAGAAATTTTATACTTCAAAGGATAAAGAATAAATGTCAAAATTTAAACAGCATTTTCATGAATGCTAATGTTTTTTTCCATTCTTTCAGTAGTATTCTAAGCCAGCAATACAGTACAACAAGACCATCTTAGCCCTTTATTTGAACCACAGCATATTTGCTCACAAGGCCAAAAGTATATAGATCTATCTATCTATCTATCTATCCACCTTTCTATCTATTTATCTGTCTACACTCAGGAATATTCATAGGCTGCAATTGCAGAACCAGGGATATACATTTATGGAGACTGTAAACCAAACAAAAGTTTCATAAGTGAAAAATAACAAAGCTAAAAATACTGGCAGAAAGTTGATTATGAGAAAGTTTATTCTAACAAACAACTTGTTAAAAATAGGCAAAGGTTTTGAATACACATTTCTCCAAAGAAAGTGCACAGATGGCTGACAAGTATGAGGAAAGATGTTCAATATTATTAGCAATCAAATAATGTTTAATAGGGGCATCTAAATCAAGAGAATAGGAGATACTGCTTCATAACTACTAGAATGGCTACAAAAGGAAGTAGGATGAGTAGAGAGGAAGAAAGAAGAGTTGATAGGGATCTGGAGACACTAGAGTCCTTGTGGAGTGTTGGGGTGGAGTATCTGCAATCTCTGAACTTGGGAGACTTTGGCAGAGGGATCAAAATCTGAGGTTGGCCCAGGAAGCATTACAAACCCTGACTCAAAACTAAAATTGGGAACTTTGTGCACACACACACACACACACACACACACACACACACATGCATACACAGACTCACATATACACAGTCATACACATACACCCACATATTCTCACACACCTACACACTGACACATTGGCATACATGTACATGCACACGCAAACACTGAAGCATATACATGTACACACAGAAGGAAGCATTATTCAGTTTAAAAGGAAGGAAACTGAAGAACATGTAATGAAATAGATGAGCTTTAAAGACATTATGCCAAGTCAAATAAGATAATTAAGAGAAGAGACAGATACTGTTTGAATCTGTCAATACATGGTATCCAGAGCAGTTAAATTCATTGAGAGAGTAGAGTAGTGGTTGCCAAGGCTTGCGGGAAAGTGGAATAGGGAATTGTTTAATACGTACAGGTTTGGAGGGTGAAAGACCTTTAGAAATGATGTGAGTGACCACATCAATTATTCAGCAATGTGAATGTACTTCATGCCCATGGATGGTATACTTTTAAAGAGTAAAGAACAGTAGAGACAAATCCAGTCTGTGATGAACACTATAAGAAACATTTGGATTACTGTGAAACACCATTAAGCCATGTTTTAATATGTGTTGTTTACAAATACAAATGTTTAATGACTGGGTATCGCATAGATAAACAGGCTTTTTCCCAATAACAAATTGCTACTTATGTGTACCAATTAAACGTACTCAAGGGTCTTGTCTTTTCTTTTTTTTTTCAACGTAAAGGATAAGCACAGTATTAATCATGCAGCTGACACTTGTTTTTCAAGTTTGGGGCAAAATTTTATTTATATACTGATTTATGTTTTTAGATAGATTCTTGTTGCTATTGATATTACTTAACATTCAATAATTTGTCATTTCTAATATTGTCTACAAAATTCTTAATTATTGAGGAAAAAGAATTTTTCTGATAAGAATTGCTTGGTATAATAAATCGATACCATGATTGCTGGTTTTACTTTAAAATGGAAATAGATGCTATATTGCCTAGCCCTTCCACTAGTGGTAACTCTGGGCCTGTTTGTTGTCTGAGTCTCGAGTTTTAACCAAAAATGTAATTAGCAATTCCCAGAGCTCTTTTCCATGCCTTTGTCCCCTTTCAGCTAGCCAACCAACCAGTAAATGTATAGAACAACAATAAAAATGAGTCATAAAAGCTTCAAGAGATAGACCAAATGGTATATACAGGCAGGCCTATTAGAATAACTCCTGACGTTCCAATGGAGTTTACAAAAGCCAGAAAGACCTATCCCTAGATTGATATTCTGTGAGCTCTGAATGAGCATAGATACCAACTTAGAACACCCAGAAAGAGGAATAGTGAGATCAGAAGAGTGGCAAGCTTATCAATTATAATAGAAGGAGAAAGACAAATATATTTCAGGATAAAAACAAATTTAAGCAACTTCTGTCTACTAATGTATTTCTACAGATGACACTAGAGGACAGTCGTCAGTCTGAAGAGCATGATAACTACACTCAATAGGACCTGCTATACAAACAACCCCCAAACCATTATCCAAAGGAGGTCTAAAAACCAATAACAACATCACAACAACAAAATAATGTGAAGTAATACTTATGGTTCAGCAGTAACTTTCCATATCAATAGTTTGAATACCCAATTAGAAGGCACAAATTTAGAGATTAGATTAGAGTTTTCATTTTTCTCTTGCCTCTAAGAAACACTCCCACCATCATGGACAGACACCACCTTTGGGTGAAAAGATAGAAAGAGTATTTGAAGCAAATAGAGTCAAGAAGCAAATGGACAGAGATGTTTTCATATCGGAAAAATAGACTTAAAACCAAGACTAATCAGAAGAGATAGGGAAGGTTACTGCATAGACATTAAAGAAAAAAAAATCTGTCAAGAGGATATTATAATTCTAAATATTATTTATGCTTCTAATACAAGGGCACCCAGCTTTATAAAATAAGCACTATTACATTTAAAATCACATATTGACCCTCACACAGTGATGGTAGGTAATTTCATTACCCTATTCTCACTAATACACAGGTTATACAGACAAAAACCAACTGAGCAAGCAAGCAAGAAACCAACCAACCAATCAGCTAGCCAGAGAACCAATCAACCAAACAGCCAACCAAACAACCAAAGAAAAACCTCAACCAAACCCTCAAATATCCACACCCCCCAAAAATACCTCTGGAGTTAATTAACACCACAAATCAAGTGGCTATAAAACAAACCTATGGTATATATCAGACAAACAGAAGAATGCACGTTCTTTTCAGCATCCAGTGGTACTTTCTTTGAAACAGACAGCTTATTAGGACACAAAGCAAGCATGAACCAAAAGTATACAAACTCATGGAAGATAAACAAGTCACTATTGAATGAAAATTGGGTCAAGACGGGAATCGAGAAGGAAATTAAAAACTTATTAGAATTGATTGAAATGAAAACACAACATACCCAAACTTATGGGGTAAAATGAAGGCTGTTTTAAGAGGAACACTCTGAGTGTCTACATCAAAAACCTACTAATAACTTAATGATACCGTTGAAAGCTTTAGGGAAACAAGAAACAACACTCCAAAATAGTGAATGGGAAAAATAACCAAGCTCACAGCTGAAGCTAGAGAATTAGGAGCAACTATAGCAACAACAACAACAAGACAACAATGAAATGAATAGTTGGTACTTTGAAAAACTAAAAATAAACAGGATTTATTTAGCCAAACTAACCAGACGAAAGAGAGGATCCAAATTAATAAAATTAGAGATGAAAGGGAGACACCACATCAAACACCAAAGAAATTCAGAGAATCATGTGATATGTTATAAAAATCTGCATGCTACCAAGTTGGAAAACCTAAAAAGTAGATGGATGTCTTGATATAAAAGATCTGCCAATGTTAATAAGTAATAAACAATTTAAACAGACCCCTAACCCTATAATAAATCGAAGCAATAATTAAAAATATCTCAACTAAAAAAGGCAATTTACAGCAAGTCTACCAACAAAATCATTTTAATTGTGGAGATACTCAAAGCATTTTTACTATAATCATGAAAAAAGACAAAGATGTTCACCTCTCCCTACCTACTCAATACAGAGTTCAAAGTCTTACCTAGAGCTGTAAAACATCAGGATATGATTAAGGGGATACAAATAGGAAAGGAAGAATTCAAAGTATTCTTATTTGTAGATGATATTATTTTGTGCATAAAAAAAGATATTACCCAAAAGATATTACCAGGTATCCTCTTTGCCTGATAAATACTTTCACAAAATGTAGCAGAAGGATTCAAAATTGTGGGGTAGTGAGCTGTGCACAGACAGCCTAGTACCTGGTCAAGCTCAGGCTTAGAGCACCAGAGACCTATCAGGTGACTTTTGCCTGCAAGGGATAACAAGTGTTCCCCTTGGGCCCCTGGTTCCTGTCACAGCTACAGCCTCTCACAGGGCCCCCACAGAGAGGTATGTGGCCATCAGTCAAGTAGGAGAAGCACCAAGCCCTCCCACATGCAAATAAAGTTTCTCCAAGCTCCCAGACCAAGCCAATGAGAATACCCGCTGTCAGACCCTGGCCCACCCCAAAACTGTATATAAGAATCTTATCTGGAAGGATTAAAGGTGCGTGAGAACTACTCCTTCATAAGAGCTGTAACACTTGGGAAGAGGTCTGCTCTCTGGAAATGCAGCCTGAAGCTCTGCCGCACTCCTCACTGGCTAGTTGGCCTCTCATTTGCCCAGCCCGAGCCGACTCAGCACAGGGTAGCATGGAGTAACCAAGTTTTCATGGCGGAGACAGAGGTGGAGCCAACTGCAGTAGAAGAAGAGGCAGAAATGACTTCTTGCTCGCACTCGCTCCCCTTGCATGAACTCTCGAACCCAGCCAGGCCAGAGATCACCTTGGAAAACTTCCGGTACACAGGCCCACAAAAATGAACACATAACATTGAGTAGTCTTTCTACACACAAGTGAAAAACATGTTGAGAAAGGAATCAAGCAACACTACCTTTCACAATAGCCTCAGAGAATATCTTAGAATACACTAACACAGCATGTGAAAGGCTTATATAATAAAAGCTTTGAGACACCGAAGAAAGAAATTAGAGAAGACACCAGAAGATGGAAAGAAACAGCATATTTATGGATTGGTAGAATTAATAATGTGAAAATGACCATCCTACTCAATCAATTCAGTACAACACCATCAAGAAAAAAAGTCACAAGGGATGGAGAGATGGCTCAGCAGTTAAGAGCTCTGACTGCGCGCTTCCAGAGGTTCTGAGTTCAAATCTCAGCAACAACATGGTGGCTAATAACCATCTGTAATTGGATCTAATGCCCTCTTCTGGTGTGTCTGAAGAAAGCTACAGTGTACTCATATACATAAAATAAATAAAATCTTTTTAAAAAAGAAAAAATCACAGATATTGAGAAAATAATTATGTTTCATAAAGAAACATAGACAACCCTTGATAGATAAAACAATCCTGAATAATAAAAGAACTGCAGTATGTATCACAACTGTAGATTTCACGTTGTTTTACAGAACCATAATAACAAAACCCAGTATGGTATTTGCATAAAAACAGAGATGTTGATCAATGGGATTGAAGACCCAGAAATAAGACACTCCCAGACACCATTTGATTTTTAACAAAGATGCAAAATATACACATTAGAGAAAAGACAGCATCTTCAACAAATGATTTTGATCAATCTGGATGGGTGTGTGTAGAAGAATGAAAAATGCAACTACAAATGGATCAAGTACCTAAACATGAGACCAGATACCATGAATTTGATAAAAAGTAAAGTATGGAATAGACTTGAATTCATTGGCACAGGAAAGACTTTCTGAATAGGACTACAAAAGTTCCAACATTAATAAATGATAGCTCATGAAGTGAAAATCTTTATGAACAGCAAAGGGCATTATCATTTGAAAAAGGAGACAGCCTACAGAATAGGATTTTTTTCTTTTTACCAATTTTGCATCTGATAGAGGACTAGCATCTAGAACATATAAAGAACTATAAAAAAACTAAAGTGAACATCAAAACTCCAGAAATAAACATTAAATATGAAGTCAATGGTGAAACACAAAAAGATGAGAAATATTTAAAAATGTTCAATATTGATAGCTATCAGTGAAATGCAACTTAAAACTTGTTGGAAATTTAATTTTACCCTAATCAGAATGGCCAAGATCAATAAAACAAAGTTTTATTTGTACATGGTTGTGAGGATTTACAGAAAGGATTCATTGCTGGTAGAAGGTCAACTGAAGTAGATAAGATGGAAATCCGTGTGGAGGTTCTCCACAAAGTTCAAAGTAGATCTACCACCAGCTCCAGCTGTACCTCTGTTGAGGACTTTCTCAGCCCACATTCATTGCTGCTCCTTATTCACAATAAAGAGCAAAAAATCTTGATGGAAACTGTATACAACCTTGATGTCCCTCAAAAGATGAATGGATAATGAAAACGTGAAACATTTACACAATAGAAGGTTATTCAGATGTTAAGGTAACTGACATCATGCTTGCTTCAGCAGCACATATTCTAAAATTGGAATGATACAGAGAAGATTAGCATGACCCCTGACCAAGGATGACATGCAAATTTGTGAAGCATTCCATATTTTAAGAAGACCTAATACCAATACTCCTCAAACTATTCCATAAAATAGAAACAGAAGGTACTCTACCCAATTCATGAAGCGACAATTACTCTATGATACCTAAACCACACAAAGAACCAACAAAGAAGGAGAAGTTCAGAGCAATTTCCCTTATGAATATCAATGCAAAAATACTCAATGAAATTCTTGCAAACTGAATCCAAGAACACATCAAAATGATCATTCACCATGATCAAGTAGGCTTCATCCCAGGGATGCAGGGATGGTTCAATATACGGAAATCCAACAACATAATCCACTACATAAACAAACTCAAAGGAAAAAAAAAACCCATATGATCATCTTGTTAGATGCTGAAAAAGCATTTGACAAAACTCAACACTCCTTCATGGTAAAAGTCTTGGAAAGATCAGGAATTCAAGGCCCATACCTAAACATAGTAAAAGCAATATACAGGAAACCAATAGCAAACTAAATGAGGAGAATCTTGAAGCAATCCCACTAAAACCAGGAACTAGACAAGGCTGCCCACTCTCTCCCTATCTATTCAATATCGTACTCAAAGTCCTAGCCAGAGCAATTAGACAACAAAAAGGAGATCAAAGGGATAAAAATTGGAAAGGAAGAAGTCAAAGTATCACTATTTGCAGATGATATGACAGTATACTTAAGTGACCCCAAAAATTACACCAGAGAACCTCTAAACCTGATAAACAAATTCAGCAAAATGGCTGGATATAACATTAACTCAAACAAATCAGTAGCCTTCCTCTACACAAAGGACAAACAGACCGAGAAAGAAATTAGGGAAACAACATCCTTCACAATAGTCACAAATAATATAAAATGCCTTGGTGTGACTCTAACCAAGCAAGTGAAAGATCTGTATGAGAGGAACTTCAAGTCTCTGAAGAAAGAAATCGAAGATCTCAGAAGATGGAAAGATCTCCCAGGCTTATGAATTGGCGGGATTAATATAGTCAAAATGGCCATCTTGCTGAAAGCAATCTCTAGATTCAATGCAATCCCCATCAAAATTCCAACTCAATTCTTCACAGAGTTAGAAAGGGCAATTTGCAAATTTACCTAGAACAGCAAAAAATTCAGGATAGTGAAAACCTTTCTCAACAATAAAAGAATATCTGGGGGAATCATCATCCCTGAACTCAAGCTGTACTACTGAGCAATAGTGATAAAAACTGCATGTTATTGATACAGTGACAGACAGGTAGATCAATGGAATAGAATCAAAGACCCAGAAATCAACCTGCACACCTATGGCAACTTGATCTTTGACAAAGGAGCTAAAACCATCCAGTGGAAAAAAGGCAGCATTTTCAACAAATGGTGCTGGCTCAACTGGAGGTTAGCATGTAGAAGAATGCAAATTGATCCATTCTTACCTTCTTGTACAAAGTTCAAGTCCAAGTGGATCAAGGACCTCCCCATAAAACCAGATACACTGAAATTAATAGAAGAGAAAGTGGGGAAGACCCTCGAGCACATGGGTACATTGGAAAAATTAAAAGAATACCAATAGTTTATGCTCTAAAATCAAGAATCAACAAATGGGACCTTATAAAATTGCAAAGCTTCTGTAAGGCAAAGGATACTGTCACTAGGACAAAATGGCAACCAACAGATTAGGAAAAGATCTTTACCAATCCTATATGCAATAGAGGACTAATATCCAATATATACAAAGAACTCAAGAAGTTAGACTCCAGAGAACCAAATAACCCTATTAAAAATGGGGTACAGAGGTAAGCAAAGAATTCTCAACTGAGTAATGTGGAATGTCTGAGGAGCACCCAAAGAAATGTTCAATATCCCTAGTCATTAGGGACATGCAAATCAAAACAGTCCTGAGATTCTACCTCACACCTGACAGAATAGCTAAGATCAAAAACCCAGTTGACAGCAGATGCTGGCAAGGTTTTGGTGAAAGAGGAAAGCTTTTCCATTGCTGGTGGGATAGCAAGCTGGTACAAGCACTCTGGAAATCAGTTTGGCGGTTTCTCAGAAAATTGGACATAGTACTACTTGAAGACCCACTCCTCCTCATCATCATCATATACCCAGAAGTTGCTCCAACATGTAATAAGGACACATGCTCCACTATGTTCATCACAGCCTTATTTATTATAGCCAGGAACTGAAAAGAACCCAGTTGTCCTTCAACAGGAATGGATACAGAAACTGTGGTACATTTACACAATGGAGTACTACTCAGCTATTAAAAACAATGAATTTATGAAATTCTTAGGCAATTGGATAGACTAGAAAATGTCATCCTGAGTGAGGTAACCCAATTACAAAAGAACACACATGGTATGCATTCACTGATAAGTGGATATTAGCCCAGAAGCTGGGAATACCCAAGATACAATTCATAAACTACATGAAACTCAAGAAGAAAGAAGACCAAAGTATGGATACTTTGATCCTTCTTAGAAGTGGCAACAAAATACCCATGGAAGGAGTTACAAAGACAACATGTGGAGAAGAGACTGAAGAAATGACCATTGAGAGACTGCCCCACCTGGGGATCCATCCCATATACAATCACCAAACTCAGACACTGTTGTGGATGCCAAGAAGTGCTTGCTGATAGAAGCCTGTTATAACTGTCTCCTGAGAGGCTCCACCAGTGCCTGTCAAATACAGAGGTGGAATCTCATAGCCTACTATTGGACTAAGCACAGGGTCCCCAATGATGGAACTAAAGAAAGGACCCAAGGAGCAGTAGGGGTTTGCAGCCCCACAGGAGGAACAACAATATGAACTAACCAGTACCCCCAGAGCTCCCAGGGACTAAACCACCAAGCAAAGAGTAAACATGGAGGGCTCCATGGCTCCAGATGCATATGTAGCAGAGGATGGCCTAGTTGGTCATCAATGGGAGGAGAGGCCCTTGGTCCTGTGAAGGCTCTATGTCCCAGTGTAGCAGAAAGCCAGGGCCAGGAAGTGGGAAAGGATGGGTTGGTCAGCAGAGGGAGGGTGGAGGGTATAGGGGGTTTTCGGAGGGGAAACCAGGAAAGGGGATAACATTAGAAATGTAAATAAAATATCTAATAAAAAACCTGATATCACAACATTTACAGGTAAATAGATGAAGCTAGAAACAGTCTTTCTGAATGAGGTAACCCATACCAAAGAAGACATCGCATGGCTGCTTTTATATGTAGGTGTTAATTACCTTTTAAGATTTAGATATATGTGCTTCAATTAGAATAACCACAGAGATTAGGTAGTTTGTATGGGATCAGTGATGAGGAGGGGATCCTTTGAGGAAGAGGAAATAGCATATGGTGCTCTGTAGGGATAAAGGCGAATGGGAGGACAGTATAAGGTAGTGAATATGTTGCAGAACACTAATTAGTTGGCTAAGTTGGTAGTACAGGCCGTAATTTTCTCCAATGAATAACTTCACATCAAATTTGATAGCTGTTTGTTGTCTTCAGGTTATAAGTGCCATGATTACATCTTTGCAGATATCTTTCCATGCTGACTAGTGTTGTGGTTCATTCATGTGTTACAGCTGGATTGACCTGTTCATTGTTTTTCTTCCTTGGCACCTTGTGTGAGACTTTCAGGAACTGAGAGCCCCCAGCGAGGAGGCTTCAAGATTTAGTGTCCACATAATTTCTCTAAGTTCTGTGTCTGAGGTGTATGTCATCTTTGGCAGTAGGTATTTACCTCCAAATTTTAGAAGACATCCTTTGGTAATAGCAATACTCTGTATTTTGGGTGTGTTTGTGTGTGCAGTAATCTTGGACTGTGCTAACAACTCAAAATAAAATTTATGGTACTCAGATGGGCATGGTGGTGCACGCCTTTAATCCCAGCACTTGGGAGGCAGAGGCAGGCAGATTTCTGAGATCGAGGCCAGTCTGGTCTACAGAGTGAGTTCCAGGATAGCCAAGGACACACAGAGAAACCCCGTCTCAAAAAGAAAAAAAAATTATGGTACTGTTTTTTTCTTGGTTATATATATATATATATATATATATATATATATATATATATATATTAGGTAGATAGATGTAGATGATGTATATATATATATATATATTAGATAGATGTAGATGATGTATATATATATTAGATAGATGTAGATGATGTAGATGTAGATGATGTAGATGTAGATGTAGATATATGCACACATGTACATGTATATGTATATACATGCATGTATATATGTATGAATATATATGTATATATATATGTATGTACATATAGTATACATATAATATTTTCATGTAACTGTAGAAATACATGTAATTTTGGTCAACATAAAGTAGTATGATTCCCTATAGCTTTTTCAAACATCTTTAGTGTTTGAAATAGTCTCATTTATACCCGTCAATGTTTATAGTTGAAGGCACAAAGGATCAAATAGTAACCAAAAGTCTCAAAACTTTCAGGTTTCTATGGAACATTTATTTCCTCCAATTCAAATAATGTATGCATGTGCACTCTAATCACCCCAGTGACTTTGGTCTGGCATACTGCTTGTTAGATACTAGAATCGAGGAGATGACTGGGCATACAGCTTTTGGTCCATAATTGATCATCTTTCACTTGGTTGTGAAGAATGAAGCAGTGCACATGTTCAGACACTTCTTAGGTGAAAATCCTAAGAAGAGAAATAAAACACAGAGAATCTCAGGTTACAAGGCACAGGCATGGAACAGCAGTCATGAAATACATTCCCCGTCAGGCCCACATGACTCTGTGTTTCCTGGATTCCTCGCCATTCTCCACTCCAACTCATTTGTTTAGAGCAGGGCCAGGGAAGGGTGGGCAGGCCACATCTGACTAACCTCCTGTTTTTAAAACAAAGTTTTATGTAACCCCAGCCCTGCCCATTTGTTTACATAGGGCTTATAGATGCTTTTGGTTTAGACCAGAGGAACTGAGGAATTAACATCAGACACCGAAACCTCACAAAGCAGGAAATGGGTCCTGAGATCTAGAGCATTTGCTATTCATGGCTTGAAGAACTGCAGGATGAATCTGCACGATGGAGAGAAAAATGTTTTTTTATTTGTACCCTTTTGAGTTTCCACAGTCTAGGCCCTGAGGATATTTAAGATTGAAAGTGTGTTGTGATGAAAAAGTAGGACTTTGAATTCTGTGCCCACATTCCCAAGTATGGAAATAATTTTCCCTAGTTAAAATGATTACAGAAGTAGTGAGAATGGCCACCAGAAAAATTCATATTTACTTTCATTGTATATTGTAAAATTTACCATTTATTGAGTGGTTACTATGTGAATGAGTATCATACTTAACAGTTGTTATGATATTATCTTATAAATAATATAAAACTGATAATTTACATATTGGCCAATTTGTTAATTAAATATTAACTTATTAATATGCCAATTGCATAGAATACAACTTT
The DNA here is from genome assembly GCF_900095145.1 of Mus pahari. Taxonomy (NCBI): domain Eukaryota; kingdom Metazoa; phylum Chordata; class Mammalia; order Rodentia; family Muridae; genus Mus; species Mus pahari. The sequence goes on along the minus strand of NC_034605.1, from coordinate 21,054,382 downwards.
TTATATTAATATTAATTTTAAACTAAATTGCAGAGAATATAGAACATAATTAAGGTTGCTTAGCTTGAATGCCAAGACTTATATTATATAGCCAGCCTTGTGATTCTGAGAAACCATTAACCTCTTTTGAGTTGAAATGTGTGATACTCTAAATGGGAAGAGGTCTGCTTTGCTTTCTTTATAGATTGCTAGTGAGTTTGAGATGTAATTAATAAAATTTAAAAACTGTAGATCAATCCATAGATATTAAAGCCTATTAAATCATTAACTATTTTCACATACATTTGGTATTTTGCAAGCCCTTAGTCATATCTAGAACATGTCTTTTCTGAAATTATATAATTGAAAGTGAAGCCTCCGTGGTGAGGTTCTGGCTAGATTTGTATTGTTTGTGTAACTCTGTTAAAGTTATTTACTCCCCAGCCACCTGCTTCCTGGATATAAAATGGGAGCAGTAAAACTGGTCTCTCTCCTATAATATTGTCATCATAAATAAATAAATAAATGTGGAAGGGGAATGAACATATGAAAGCAGTGTGGACTTCACATTGACTCTTAGTCAAGGCTGTTCTTCCCTATTTCATGTCACAGTACTGCAGATGTTCACCTCCCACCCGCTCTCTGATCCAGCATGTGCACAGTTCACATCTCCCATCGAGAGCAGCCCTTTCTCAGAGGGAGCTGTGTAAACTAAATGCATTGGTCCTCGAGTTCAAATGTTTCCCACATTCTCTGGCTCAGTCCTGCTCGTGTGCTCAGATTGTTTTATGTTATGCACACGTATAGAGTTACTTTTCCATTGTAGCTTGAGTACAAAACAAATTTTTTAAGGAGTAATTTTTTCTAAATTAGGAAGAAGCACGTGTGAAACCCTACATGACAGTAATAGAATATCATTTATTCATTCAAGAAGCATTTCTGAGGTGGGTGCTTAGATAGGTACCAAGAGCATAAAAACAGCACGCATGCACAGCCAACTGCTGGGAGGAGACAGTTTATATGGGAGCAGACAATTACAAAACAGCTTCAGGAATGGCAGAGTCATGGAAACATAGGGTGGGAACTGCCTAATCCCATAGTGAGGGTGGTGGCATGCTGCTAAAAAATATTAACAAAGGAAATAACCATTACGTTATTTTTTAAGAAATGACTATTTTTTGTCTCCTCAGAAAGGGCAGAAAGAGAAAATTCAAGACAGTGTGTTAGGAATAGGAACTGAAGCTCAAATTAAGTTGTGTTTAAAAACCAGTGCAGAGTCTTATTTAGGTAAAGCCTTAAGTAGATTTGGAGAATGAGGCCATATAAATCCCAGCTCTTGGGAGTCAGAGGTAGGCAGATCTCTGAGATTTGGTGGCCAGCTAACTCACATTTTTTTTTCTTCAAAAAGAAAGAAAAAATGAGGCCACACAGGGTTTTATATGGCCAATTATGAGCTTGATCTTTATCCTGTCATTAATGGAAAATCAAAGATTTTTAAGAAAGGATATATAGCCAGGCCCATTTTAGGAAGATAGTAAACTGCACAAGAGAACTACATTTGACAAGAACAGTGACACACACACAGTGGTTTGAATATGCTTGGCCTAGGGAGTGGCACTAATAGGAGGTGTGGCCTTGTTAGAGGAAGTGTGTCACTATAAGGGTGGGCAATGAGACCTTCCTTCTAACCACATGAGAGCCAGTCTTCTCCTCGCTGCCTTCAGATGAAGACGAAACCTCTCCTGCATTATGCCTGCCTGGACGCTGCCATGCTCCTGCCTTGATGATGATGCACTGAACCTCTGAATCCCCCTCCCCTCTCTGCTATTGCAGGATATTTGTTCACATTGTGAATCTTGAGATGGTGTTATTTACTAGAAATCCATTTTCTAGTTGTGGTGTGACTCAGCCTTTCACACATACCTTTAATCCCTTTGGCTGGAATACAGGCACACTCTTAGTATACACCTTTAATCCCAAACAATGAAGGTAATGTTAGTTTGTAGAAGGAAGCACCCATGTTTGAAAGTGATATCTAATTGAATGTCAGATAAAGTGACAAATCAGAGAAAGATTTGGCAGCATAAAATATACCTAACTGTCATGAGAACAGAGAGAAAAGAGAGGTCATTTAAGAGAGTGGCATAGAGAAGGAGGGAGAAGTGAGGCAGCTTTACTGAGACAGGTTGCAGAGAGACAACAAGCTGGGCACAGGTAAAGACAATTGAGCCAGAGATTGAGAATGAGCCTGAAGGTTAGAACATATTGTCAAAGTTAGAATGAGGACAAGCAGAACAGCTCAAGAGAAGCCAGATTAAATAAATCAACTGAGAGAGGAGTTTGAGCAAGAACATCTGAGTTGAACCAGCCTTTTCTGTTCAGAAAGAACAAAAAAGGGTGAACTTATTCGGCAAGCAGTAATTCTCAGAGGCTGAAATTATTCTAGGCCTAGATAGGATTGTACAGAGGCTAGAGGCTTCCAGGACTAGGCCCAGTTAGCAGATAGAGGCGGTAAGCCTGAGAGACAGCTACATCAGGTGAATAAAAGTTACATTTTACATTGTGCCACTAAGCTACATCCCTGACCTGTAATGTAATTATTTTACTGCCATTTCTTCCCTTTCAAATGTCAGTTGTAGTTATCTTGATAGTAATATGTTGCCTTCTTTCTTTGTTTTCACACTGTATCATCATGATCATAATGTAAGTATTACTTAAGAAATGTTTGTTAATTTCTGAGTCTGATTGAGCAAAATTGAAAGTAAGCCGTGAGTAGTGCTCTGGGATGAGTGGCTGTGCTCACAATTTCTAGCCATAAAACAGGGATTTTTTTGCCTCGCAGTAGGCTGAGCTCAGATCAAGGCTGCTGTGGCCTTTGACTAAGATCACGATCTATTTTATCAGAAGGAATTAACCATAAGAAGTCCTACCTGCAATCTTAGGACATTGTGATACTAGTTGGAGAATTTCACACTCTAAGGAACAGGTGTAGGCCATGAGAAATCAAAACCCCAGTGACTCATGATGGGTCACAAATAAGCCATAATCTTTAAGCTAGAGAGACAGAAGACAGAGGAATAGGGAATTTAAACTTGGCCTTCCTCTTGGTCACATGACTCCAAAAGAAAGTCTTTGATTTCTTCTCCCTCTCTCCCCTCTCTTTCTCTCTCTCTCCTCTCTCCTTCTGTCTCTATCTCTGTGTCTCTCTGTCTTTGTTTCTGTCTGTCTCTTTTGCAGAAGGTTTACTCCATGTACTTCTATCTGTTCTAGAACTTACTCTGTAGATTAGAGTGGCCTTGAACTTAGAGATTCACTTGCCTCTCCCTCTTTAGTGCTAGGATTAAAGGCATGTGTGTGATGTTCTTGATGCAACACTGATGCATATTGATAACTCTGAGTTTATCACTACAGATGTGTTTAACCTCTGCAGAACTGAAAGGTCTGTTACCTTCCAGAGATATAACTTATGTCACTACTATGTCTTGGTAGACTCATGGTCATGTGTCTTCTATTTCTCCTATCTTACTCATGTTATGTATTCTTAGAAATTAGACTAAATTTGTCCTCAGAACCTCGGAACTTCTTCATTTATAATTAAATTAGGCAATCTTTGACCAGGAATGTTGGCCCTATAAGTGGCTAACTTCTAGGTATCATCACTGGATCCAACTCCATCCTGCCTAGACCACTATATCTTCTCTCTCTTTCTCTCTCTCCTTCTTTTCTCCCTCCCTCTTTGATGCATCAGAAGGACAGAATGATTTGTTAGCCCTGCTCTTTTGGAGAACTGAATCCTTTTGTATCCAAAATTAGAATTTCAGGTTGTTTTAGGGTTTTATTTCTACAAAGAAACACAATGACCACAGCACCTCTTGTAAAGGAAAACATTTAATGAGACTGGCTTATAGTTCAGAGGTTTATTAGTCCCTTATCACTGCATCAGAAAGCACGATAATCTGCAGGCAGACATGGTGGTGAAGAGGTAGCTGAGTGTTTTACAGCTGGGTGGGTAAGCAGCAGGAAGAGACAAGGCCTGGCTTGGGCTTTTGAAACCTCAAAGTCTATCCCCAGTGACATACTTCTGCCAACAAGTTGGCCATACCTTCTAATAGTGCCACTCTTTATGGGCCTGTGGCAGCCGTCTTTTTTCCAAACCATCACACAAGGCTAACATATAAAGATTTTTAAAATTCTTTTTGGAATACATCACACTTGTATCAAAAACAAAATACCCATAAAACAAAAATAAAACAAAACAAAAAAACCCCAAAACAATAATCTAAGCAGTAATAAAGTATATCCTAGGAACATCTACAAACTTCAGAGTTTAACAGTGTATAAACAGGTCACTTAGCTTGTTACTTTTTGTTATAAATGTAATTTGTATTTCACCATTTTTATAAATTGTTTGCCATGTTATACAAAGGTTACAGTAACTAGGAGAAATGCACAAAGGCCCTGCTGCTTTTTCTAGAACTTGATGGCCTTCAGCAACAGACACCTTCCCCATTTCTTCATTTCCTTTGAGCCAATTCTTTAAAACTAGCCAATCCTGAAAGACTATGAAGTTGGAACAGAGCCAAAGGGGTAAGACACAGTCACCACCAGTGTAACTTTTGCCTAGTGTGCTTACTGTCCCAGGTCAGGTCATACATGACACATCCTTTTTACAAAAGAAATTGCCTTGCCAAGCTATTTTGCTTTGCTTTGTGCAACATTGATATTATGTTTTATTTCTAACAATGACTAAAGATTGTTAAAAATTGTTATATAAAAATTCAGGCTGGGCGTTGATGGTATACACCTTTAATCCCAGCTCTTAGGAGTCACACACAGTAGCATCTCTGTGAGTTCAAGGCTAGCCTGGTCTACAGAGTGAGTTCCAGGATATCCAGGCCTACATAGAGAAACCCTGTCTAGAAAAACAAACGACAGTAACAAAAAAAAAAAAAATCAGTACACTGGTGTAAACTTGAGATCTAGTTCTCTGCTTCTGTTTGGAGTTTTTGAGTCATTATGCTTGAAGCTAAAAAAGTAAAGGCAAATTTTGCAATGGATTCCTCAGAGTATTGGAGATGCCAGAAGGCTGGACATTTGTTGAAGAAAGCTGCAGTCATCTAGGAGTTGGTTCAAGAGAAAACACACAATTGCTGTGGGCAAAAAAGGCTTAAAAGGTGGGGCTCCCCAAGCCAATTGGGCCCTGGTGATTCTATCCCAAGCTCTAGCTCTTGGACAGGAAGATGCAGGCTCTGGTGTTTGCCCTGCTGAGTTTGGGTCTATGTCCTCATTCATTCGTTTTGGAATGGTAATTTATATTTTATGCCATTGTGTAGAATGTATGCAATGTTAGAAGTATATAACTTGTTTTTTATTTCACAGGGCTTCACAGTTGAGAACTTGTCTTGAAACAATGCTAGAATTGTTAGGGCTTTGGGCACGCTTATAGATGATCTAATGCAGTTTGCATTATGAGATGACCGTGGATCTCTGAGGGTCATTATGCTTTAAAAGTGGTATGTGTGGGTATTACATTGGTAAGGGACAGACTTTGAATAATTATTTTTCATTGCCAATTTGATGGACTTTTGAATCACTTAGGACATGCACCTCTGGGTGTGTCTTCGTGGGTATATCCAGACATGTAACTGAGGAGGGAAGACTTACCCTGTATGTAGGTAGCACCATCCATATGGGCTAGGGTCCTGTATTGAATAAAAAGGGAAAAGAGAAGATGAGCAGTGGCATTCTTTCTTCTTTGTTTCTTGCCTGATAGAGATAATGGTGTTTTAGCTGCATGCTGCAGCCATTAAGAACTCTCTGTGACTTTTCCCTCCTGACTGCCTGTATGCAGGAACTGTCAACAGAAACAACCCTCCCTTCTTAGACTGATGTTGTCTGATATTTGTCCAGACAGTGGGAATGTATCTTAGGTAACACGACAGCCTCTTGTATTCCCTACAAATGGATAAGAGTTTTCTTTTGTTCTGGGCCAACTGTTTCTTCTTCCTGGTGAGTGTAGGCTTTATAAGTATTAGGTAGGTGCAGCCATGCTTGGCTCCTCTTATCCCTCTAATGAGCTTTCTTAGGGACTTGACATTTTTAGTCCTCTTTTAATGGATAATCAGGTTTGTTTCTTCCAAAATTAAACAGATTAAGCTTCAAATAGTTATACAACAGAGACATTAGTCCATTTTTTCCAGACCACATACCAAGAGCATCATACTGAACACTGGATCAAACAGAAACAAAATACTCCTTGAGACCTTCCAGTCAACAGAACCAGCTGGTATTTATGTTAAGCAGGCTCTTCTTTGTTGCTGTTTTAATGATAATTGTGTTTTTAGCTTCTACCGAGTTAGTCTTTTGTACAGTTGGTATCCTCTAGATCTGTGTCCTTACAGGTCACTAAGCTCCAAAGGCTGTGTCTCAAAGATATTAATTATTACGTATGATATCAATGCCTGCCTCCTGCCATGGTTTTGGTATGATGTCATTTTCTGATCTTTGGTGCCTGGCAACAACCATTTCCTCCTCTTAAGTGTCTCTTAAATATGTGCCGTGGTCCTATGACCTTGTGATGGATTAGCAACCAGTATTCACCCCCTACTCCAGCTCTGCAGCAGCTCTAGATGATGACCTTTGACCTATTATTACTATTATTAATTTCATTGTTAAAATTCCTTCATTTTTGGTCACTGATTGCTTATTTAGGTTGATTTCCACATCTTCTAACTTCCCCATCCCCATCTGTTTTCTGTTTTGCTCATCAGTGAATGCTCATTTAATGCTCTTAGGGTATCAGCAAATGGGAATAAGTGAATGAGTCCCATGCATCATTTGAAAATAAAATTTTAAGGTATTTGAGGGTTTGCAACCTCTATAGTATGAATGATTAGGATTTTGGAATAGTTGTTTCTCCACAAGCAGGTAGAGATAACAGGATGCAGCTTGTATCCTGTACCTTAGGTACCAAAGAACACCTGTAGACATCTACAGCTTTTCATCCACTTTGCCATTTGTTGAATACTGAGAACTTGGCTGTAGAAACAGTAAATGAATCGAGTAGGTGGAAGACGAAAATCTGCTTCGGAAAAACTACTTTTTTCCCCTTTCTGCGACATACAGTTTATAGGTGTTAAGTTACTAGCTGGAGAATCTTGTATTTGTGGGATGAGATATTTGGTCACTTATCATGTGACAATTCTTTCAAAAAATAATTAACTTGGGAAACTGTCACTAGTGTCCCTGTGCCTTGAGTTGGTTTTGCATAGTTAGGGAGCTCCATGTAGAAAAATAATCACACAATTTAATGTTACAGGAATAATGCCAAGAGATGATACAAAGAGTTATTTTACTATCCTCTTTGGAGAAATATGCACAACTCCTATTACTATAAAAGTATGTAGGAACCATGACTCCCTATCCTTTCAATGGAAAAAATAAGGTGGTACAATACTTGACTATCATGATGATTGTTTAAGATTCAAGTGGTTTTGTATCTTTTGGGACATAAAGAGGAAGGGATTATTTTACTCAGGGTTCCACAACAATCACCATCTTTACCTCCAGTGATTCTAAGCTCATCGTGAGGCAGAGGTTCATAGCAGTGGGAGCCTCCAGAGAATGAGATTATTCACATATTGGCAGATGATATAACTATATATCTCTATCTATCTATCTATCTATCTATCTATCTATCTATCTATCTATCTAACTAATTTTTTTTTGAGACAGGGTCTCACTAGGGAGGCTTGATTTTCCTAGAACTCACTCTGTACATGTGTGTGTGTGTGTGTGTGTGTGTGTGTGTGTGTGTATGTGTGTAGGAGGGGGAAGAGTTGAGAGAGGAGAACATTGATGTTTATTGTCTTTTCCTTTCCCTCTGTATTACCCTGCACCCAGCCTAAGGGGTAGGCTGTACATGTTGAAGGCAGGTCATCCCACATTAGTTAATCTGGAAGTATCCTAATGGACATACCTAGAGGTGTGTTTTAATATCTTTTAGGTACCTTTAAACTCAGTCAGGTAGCAGGCAAGATTGACCCATCACATGTAACAAGAGGGCCTTGCCCATATAGACTGTATATGAAAAGATCTCCTGCCATGATGGCTGACAATAATAGTGATTGGCAGGGCCTCTCTATTACCCCATGTTCAGAATGAGCTTCAAATAGCCAAATTAAAACAATAAGGTGACAATAAGACAAACAAATAAAAACAAACAACAACTCCTCCCAAACCCTTGCATGTAACACCTTAAAGCAGACATGCAAAGATTTCTCATTAGAAGTTTCTTTTTATGTAAAATTTCCTGTAGACTTCTAAATCTCTTGTTCACTTCATATAGAAAGTGTCACTTAATAAGGCCCTGTTAAAGAGAGTCAATCTACATCAAGCTTGAGCTGGTTTTCCTTAGAATAGGAGCTCGTGAGGAAAAAAATTCCTCAACTCATTTGAGGGCAGCATGCACTCTTTTGAGTCAGAATAAACACATGATTTACCACTAAAGAATGTACCTCTTAGTCCTTTGCATCCATGATGCTCTTCTCGGAAACTCTCTAGTGATTGTGGCATGTGATGCTATCTCTGCTGCCTTTGACCAGCTTTATCTTTATCGTATTTCTCCATAGGTGTTTGAGGGGATCTTGAGAACAAGCAAGAGGACTGACTGTTGTCAAGTTAATACAGGATTTAGATTACTACTTTCTTTTAGAGGCAGGGTCTCACCAGGGAGCCTTGAGCTCACTCTGTAGACCAGTCTGGCCTTTAAATAGAGATCTGCCTATCTCTGCCACCTGAATGCTATGATGAAAGGCATGTACCATCATGCCCAGCCATTAGAATTACTCCTGATACTCTGGTATCCTTTCTGACTGATATTCCCCTAGCATTGTAGAAATTTATTTGTGTCTGGATACAAAGTCAGCATTCATTTGAAATAAATCTGGCATTGTAAGTTTAACTTGACTTTATCAGGAGTAAATCTGGTATTGGTTCATGATTTTGTAATCAGTCTGTTACTGCATAGTCTTAGGCCATCAAACATCGGGCTGAGGGAGAGGCCCTGAGTGATGGCAGAGGAAACATGGCTTAATTCAAGCTGCATGTGGAGAGAAAAACTTTGGAGCTTCTCATCACTTTGTTGCCCTCTTAGCTTAGGGCTAAGTGGAAGGAAGCTGCTCTAAGTGTCATTTTCACAAAGCAACCCAGAAAAGCTTTCATTTAGAAGTATTCATTTAGAAGAAACAGCGCCATTCTCCTCTTAGTTGTTCATTGCAGTGTAGTAACTTACACATTATTTATTTTTGGAGTACCCATAGAGGAACTTTGAGCCTGAGCTCAGTCTCCCACTACAAAATATTCTGACATCATCTGACTTTAACCAGGAAGACCATTAAAGGCTAATCCAGATTCTTCTTAGTGCTCATTTAGTTGAAACCATGAAGGTATTGAAATAGAGTCACTTTTCTTAGACTGGTGGTACAGGAACCAGTTTTTATTCTAGAGTCTTAGAATCAGCAGGGATACCAAATATGTGTTAGATTTGCTTTTGGTATTTATCATGTACTTAGTACAAATAATTAAAAAAAACAAACAGAAGTCAGTTTTCATTTGTACAGAATTGTCTTATCTGTGTAATATTATTATTGCTAGATTTGATGCAAACAACCATAATCATTTTTAACTTAAAAACTTTTCAATCAAATATTTATAATTTCTACTTTTTATTCTTTTATTCAAATGTACATCATATGCAAAGCAATAGTTCAATAGAATTTATCATTTCAAGTGAAAGGAAAAGACCTTATTGGAACTTCTGGAAGGATTTAGAGTTTGTTTTCCGGAGCTTGGTGAATAAGTAGATTGATATGTGATTCATGCCCAAGATATTTAGAGAGCTAGAGGATGTCTGGAGGACTGTGGTTTGGGAAACTACTGCAGTCTTGCTAGTATTTCCTATAGATCAGGGTGAGAAAGATAATAACATTGTGTGCCTTTTATCCTTTGCAGAGAACAGAGCAGAAGGAAGCTGGTAATATCTGGTAATTAATAATAGTACTATCACAGATGATGCCCAGGGCTTAAGAAGGGTTATAAGTGAACAGCTAGAAAAGGGACAGTCATCAGTACAGAGACCCTTGCCCTTAAAAATCTTTGTCAGTGGAGTCAGGGAGATCGTCCAGGCTAAGAATGAACCAACAATTGATCACCAAATTAGCACCACTGAAAACCTTTGTTCATTCCTGCTCAATGAAGGTAATGCTAGAATCTGCTTAGCAAAATTGTGTGCTGTGTGGATGTTGAGCACTGTTACTGTTGGTCAATAATGGTATTTCCAAAGTGCCACTGTTTTTCTTGGTAGTTTTTAAATCTGCATTAGTGGAATAAAATTACGTGGCTAAGTTACTAGAAATGAAACAACTTTCTCCTGGTTCCCATGTTGGCTATTCATTTCCTTCCTGAAGTTTTCTTTAGGAACTAGACTCAAGGAGCAACTTTGGTCATGTTTCCCTACTCTCTTCATAGCTTTACTCTTGTATTCTCATCAAATGATACTGTTGTTGATGTAAAGTTCAGAAACATTGAGAGGTTTAATATTTCCTTATTATGTTTTAAAAATCATGCTTGTATGTATGTTGACATAAAGTTTTCCAGCCTATTTTAATAAACATTCAACTGCTCTTCTAACTCACCATCCTCCAGAGGTAGCGGAAGAGGAGAGTTATTAGAACACTTGGGGAAGTAGACCTGTTTAGAAATATTTCTTTGGGGGCAAGTCCAATTTTTTTTGTCAGAATATCAGCAGTTCAGTCCCATAGCAAACACCAAATATGAATCAGCAGCTGCAATCCAGTCCTCTTGGCAGGCAGGCATCATGCTCGATCCAGCAGCTGTTGTTCAGTCCTGAAGAAACCACAAGGTTCTCAAACCAGGTGTCGCAAGGAGCTGCAGGAACCTCACAGGAAACCCATGAGAAGTTCTTTGCTGAGTTTCTGTCTGTAGTCACCACAAACAGAGCTCAGCAATGCAATGTAAGGTGAACCAATATATGTGTGTCATTAGCGAAGAATAGTGAGACAGACCAAAGCAAACCAGTGCTCCTCTCCCACTGTCTGTGGAGTCATGTTTACATTACTTCATCACACATCCTCTCACACATCTGCTATAGCAAAACGTCATTTCAACTGTGTGCCCTAGCAAAACATCATTTGACATAACCAATTTTCCAAAGAAACCAGAAGTTTCCACTTAATATGTGTGTGGTTTCGGGTATGCATGTAGAGACCAGAGAACAGTTTGCAGGACTTGATTCTCTTTCTGCTTTATGATTCCTGGGACTCAGGGCATGTATCAAGCTCTTCGCCTTCTGAGCTGCTTCGCTCTTCCTCCTGTGCTGTGTAAATGTTGTCAGACTCTCTCTTCAGTCTTACAAGAATTTTAAATCAGATAAGATGTAAGTTCTCAGATTGAAGCGGGACCAATGGCTGGTGTTGTGGCCCATTGTGGAGTGCTCGCTTATAATACATACAGTGGTATATAATACCACTATAATACAAACAAACAACTCCCCAAAACAAAGAACAAATCAAATACTAACAACAAAACAAAATGTCCTTGCTCTTATATAACCTTGAGGAAGTTACATAGCTTTTCTAAGCTGTAAATTACTCCTCTGAAAATTCTAGAAATGTATGGATTAAATGAACTAATGTATATGAAATGTCTGGCATGGGAAACAATGTTTAGGAAATGGCAGGTCTTTCTCTTTTGTGCTGCTACCACCTTCACGCCTCTCTTTGTCCTCCTTTTCTTCCTTAGAGAGATAAATTAAGGGCATTTTAGATGCCTGTTAGCATAACTTACAGAGTAATTTATCAAGCTTCACATTTGGATATACAGGTATTTTTGCATTATCCTTTTTTTTTTAGTTTGCTTTCCGTTGTTGTGACAAAACACTCTGCCCAGATGCAGCGTAGGGGAGGAAAAGGTTTGCTTGACTTACAATTCCAGGTCACAGTGCATCACTGAGGGACGCCAATGCAGAAACCATGGAGGAAACCAACTGCTTGTTGACTCATTGTTAGCTACTTTTTTACACACTTCAGGCAGGTCTGCCTGCCCAGAGATGGCCCTGCTTCGTGTGCCAGGCCCTCCCGAATCAAATAAAAATCAAGAGAATCTCCTGCAGATTTGCCCACAGGCCAAGTTGATCTGGGGTTCTCTCTCTCTCTCTCTCTCTCTCTCTCTCTCTCTCTCTCTCTCTCTCTCTTCTTTATTAGATGTCCCCTTTCTTAGTTTCCTCTTTGAAAGTCCCCTATCCCCTCCCCCTGCTCCCCAGCCCACCCACTCCCACTTCCTGGCCCTAGCATTCCCCTGTACTGCAGCATATGATCTTCACAAAACCAAGGGCCTCTCCTCCCTTGATGGCCAACTAGGCCATCCTCTGCTACATATGCAGCTAGAGACACAAGCTCGGGGTACTGGTTAGTTCATATTGTTGTTTCTCCTATAGGGCTGCAGACAGCTATGTCTCCTGTGAGGCTATGCCAGTGCCTGGCAAATACAGAAGTGGATGCTCACAGTCATCTATTGGATGGAACACAGGGTCCCCAATGAAGGAGCTAGAGAAAGTACCCAAGGGGCATCTCTTAATTAAGTCTTGTTTGTCAGATGACTCTGGGCTGTCTCAGGTTAAAACTAATTGTAGCATTCTGCATCTATCTCAAGTTGACAGTTAAAACCGAAATTAACTAGAACATCATCTATCTATCTATCTATCTATCTATCTATCTATCTATCTATCTATCTATCTATCATCTATCTAGCCCAGGCTGGCCTCAAACTTACAGAGATCCACTTGCCTCTACTTTCAAAGTACTGGGATTAAAGACATGTACTACCATGTTTATCATGTTATGTTTATCAGCTGTTTTTCTGCTACTAGGAAGACACTTTTTTCTGTTATGAAAAATATATAAAAATGTGGACTCTTAAAGTCACATTTAGTCAGATTTGGCTAGTGGATCCTCCCCTTAAATTATTTTATGTATATGGATGTTTGGGCTGCAAGTGCACTACATGCAAGTCTCATGTCTTTGGAGGTCAGAAAAAAGTGTCGTATACCGGGAGCTTTAGTTAAAGATGGTTGTGATCTGCCATGTGGGCTCTGGGACTTGAACCTGGGTCCTCTCAAAGAGCAGTAAATACTCTTTTTTTTTTTTTTTTTTGAGCAGTAAATACTCTTAAACTCTGAGCCAACTCTTCATCCCTCTCCCCGATATGAATATCTTAAAGATGGTTCTTATATATGTTCACCCTATCCTTATTTATTGTATTCATTGAACATTTTAACTTTTTTTTTGTATTATTTTCTAGGTTTGCCCCACCATGCCAATGCTCCTGTCCAGTTTTTCCCAGTGATCCTTGGTTTTATTGAGTTGAGAAACTAAGATCCCATGACTTGATGTGTTTATTTGTAACTGCAAGCTTTTAAGGCTCAGCTAGTCTTTACATGATGAGTTTTACCAGAATAATTACTTGCCATTGCTTTCCCTTTGTTTTATGTTATTTCTCTGCCCTGAGATTTAATGTCACTGAGAATATTTGGCAGCGGTGAAAGTTTGTAATGCGAAAAAGTTTTAATTGCTCTCAATTATGGCCTCAGGGAATTTTCTGTGTGATTCTTTCTTTACTTTTGTTCTTTCATTTTATTTATTAAATAAAGATGTATATTTACCCTTAATTGAGAAATTTCCTCTTGACAATGGAACAAGGGTAAGGGCGATTCTTATTAAGTTGTTACTCAGTTGGATTATCCATTTATCTGGACTTGATCTGAGATGATATTTAGTCTTGCTTTGTAAAGAGGTCTGTACTGAATTTTTTTTTTTTTTTTTTTTTTTTTTT